>NC_080857.1:15755703-16058733 GCF_030435755.1 Ochotona princeps
AGGCAAAGAAGTTTGTATGTTAAAATCAAATCACAAGTGGTATGGCATAGCTAGTTAACCAAAGGACTGCAGTGCCAGTATCCCATATGGGCATTGGTTTGAACTCTAGCTGCTCCACTTCTCATCCAGATCCCTGCTAATATGCCTGGTAAGGTAGCAAAAGAGGGACCAAGTCCCTAGGTTCATGCCATCCATGTGAGAGACAAGGAAGAAGCTCCTGGCTTCTGGCTTCAACCTGGTCCAGCTCTGGCCATCCCTCCCTTCCCTCCTTCTCCAACTCTACTTCTCAAATAAAATATTTTAAAAATGACAAAATCAGAGTGATTTTGTGTGTAACAGTTTACATCCAGACAATGAAGACAGATGTAGCAAGCCACTACAAATGTGTTTAAGACGATTTTTTTTTAAAGATTTATTCATTTTATTACAGCCAGATATATACAGAGGAGAGACAGAGAGGAAGATCTTCCGTCCGATGATTCACTCCCCAAGTGAGCCGCAAAGGGCCGATGCGCGCCGATCCGAAGCCAGGAACCTGGAACCTCTTCCGGGTTTCCCACGCGGGTGCAGTGTCCCAATGCATTGGGCCGTCCTCAACTGCTCTCCCAGGCCACAAGCAGGGAGCTGGATGGGAAGTGGAGCTTCCGGGATTAGAACCGGCGCCCATATGGGATCCCGGGGCTTTCAAGGCGAGGACTTTAGCCGCTAGGCCACGCCGCCGGGCCCAAGACGATTTTTAAAAAGTGAGAAGCACAAAACTCTAGAAATACAATGACCAAACTCCTCTGTCCCACATGACAGTAACACTATCAGTGATTCTCTTCCAAGTCTTTAAGAAAGGATAAACTGTGGCTGTTCTCTTGTCATGTTTTTAATGAGAAAATATTCATTCATTTTGGAGATAGGACTGGCAGATCCACTCTACTTTAAAAAAAATACTGTGATCTGCATAAGGGGATAAACCTGAAAAAAAATTCTCTTAGAAAATTTCAGTTGTCTAAAAATAGGTATCATTTAGAAGAACATGAGAGTGTGGTTTCCAAATGTTAATACAATCAGATTCGCCTGTAGAACTTGCTAAGACAGTGGGCTGCTCATCTCATTTTAACTTTATATTATCCTGTGCTCTGCCAGAGTCCCCAAGATGAAAGTAGATTTCAGAAAGACAGAACAGCGTGACTGCTGTCACACATCAGAAGCCACTGATGCTGACGGGGACCGACACTTTGCATCTCTGCTGGTCTGCAGACAGTACTCTGAGAACCACCATTTTGCAGGTTAACCAGAGAAAGCAGAAGGAAACAGAAGGGGACCAGCAACAGATGTGAGAATTATTTCTTAGCCTTTTCAAAAGAACAACATCCATGGGTTCCCATGACTCTACAAAGAAGGATGTTCTCATACCAGACGTGAAACCCAGTGCATGAATGTAAAGTCTTGTATTTCTCTAACCATGTTTTGGAGTCAGGGTCCTCAGAGAAACCCTGGCAGACCTAACTCTCCTCTTTCGTGGCTCCCATGCAAAAGGGAAAATGCCCCAGGTCCAGATGGGCTCTCTGGATCCTTCTGCATGTCAGAGGCATGCTGTATAATTCCTCAGGCACATGCTGCCAGCCACTGTTGTCACAGGCACAGCCCAGCAGGAACCCCTAAAATCCTGATACACGGGATGTGTTGACACTAGTAATCTCATAAAGATGGATTTGCTGTTTGCTCAAAAGCTTTCAGTAAAGACTGTTTGCCAAAGATAGGCAGCAAAAGCAGATGTTGGAGGGTCGGAGCTCTCCTTCAGAGTCCTCTTGGGAGACTGGGTGTACAGCAGGTTAGGCCAAGAGCCCATCACTCAGCTAGCTCTTCTTGCGCCACAGGCCCATAGATCGTGGGGCCTATCTGGTCATCGAGTAGCCTAAATCTTATCTCAAGTACAGAGCCTAGGCTAAGGACAACTAGAGAGTAGCAGTAGATGCCATAAGAGTATTTACTGAGCACCAATAGTATACCAATAGTATACCAGGAATGTTTTACATGTCTCATCTTATTTCATCTTTATAGCAACTGTATGCTATTTTTGTCTTTGTATGGGGAGTATCTTACCCAAAATCACACATTCCCATGCTACTGAATGAAACTCTCTTCACCTTGCTCCAAGGTAGAACCTGAAGACTCTTCCTTCTTACTGTTCATTCTGTAGCTACTTGCTGGGTTGCCCTTGACCCCCTAACTTCTAAAACAGAGATGGATAAACTTGTCTGTAAAGAGCCAGATAGTACAATTTGTTGGATTGGTAGACATGACCTCTTTGTCACAACTTCTCAACTCTGCTGTTCTAGTTCAGTAGCAACAGATGCAACAGCTAAAAGAATGCTGATGGATATATCCCCCCCCACAAAAACTTTATTTACAAGGACAAAAATCCTGCCACTGTCTGCAAGCACCTCCTCCACACAACAGATCCTTCATCCCCCTTCAGAAGGGGATTAATGTTCCATCTGCTCATTATCAATGCCTACTTCTCTGTGCCTTAACCCAGGCTCAGGATAAAGGACTCACGTATAATCATTACTCCTCAATTTATTACTTCAACCTAGGCTTCCCCTGAACTCAGACCTTGCACAAATTGCCTGTTTCATTTCTCCATTAGGGTGTCTCACAGATACAAATGTTTGGCAGCTCCTGAGAAGATTCCCTATTTTCCAATCTTTTCCCCAAACTTGCCTCTCTCTCACCCCACCAATAAAAGCAACACTTACATTCCGGGTGTACAGGCCAAAACCATGACCATGCGGTTGGTGTCACCCTTACCATCCCCATCTCCTATCTCAGATCCAATAATCAACAACTGCATTAAGCTTAGTCACATAGTATACCCATAACCCTGCTTATTTCACTAACACCATGGCCCAAAATTCTTGGATTATAATTGTCTTCCAACTCCTCTTTGATCTCTCTCCTGTCCCCTAGTTGTCCATTTCCAAAACTCAGTGAAAGTAATCAGAGTTTTCAGGGCAGATTAAAGGTTATCCGTCTGCTCATACTTCTCCACAGCTCTATTTCACTTGCTGATCCTCTGTTCACTGGTTCCTTATAACTCCAACCTCATCCTTTTCTCAGTCCAGCCACCTAGGTCCCTTTCCTGTGCCACAGGGCCTTTGCCCTGGCTGCCTTACATGATCTCCCCTGAAGTCCTTTGAACTCTCTGATATCCTCAAGCATGAGTTCATACAGAGGTTCAATAATGGGGCCTTTTGCTGAAATTTTATGAAAATAACTCCTAACTCCCTTGTCTTATTTCTCTCTATGCCACTTATTGTCTGATAACATATTTATTCATTTCCTTTTGGTTTATGCAAACTACACACACAGAGTTATGAGAGAATGTGGTCTTTCTAATTGGAGGTCCAGTCTGCCACTCAGACCAAAGAAGAATTTATAAATTCCTTCCAGAGAGAGCTGTCAGTGAGAAAGATGCTTAGCTACCAAGTTACCACTTTTGTGTCTTAGGAAACAATTCCTAAAGCAGTGCCTCTCAAGTTTTTTGTCCATCAGTGCTATCTGATCCTGGTAGAGGACAAGAGAGATGAGCAGAGCTAGAGGGACGCTGAACGAAAAACAAGTGATGATACATACATGAGCCCCACTTCCCCATTTAGAGCAATAATTTATGGACTTTGGCACCATGGTCTTTTGAAAATATGGAAAGATTCGGAAGGTCATCACAGGAGAGAAGCTGCAGTTAATATGCACGGAGACTGATGACAAGAAGGTAATGAAAACTTCGCATCACACTTAGTTGGATTTATACCTGCTCAATAACAGAATCTAAAATATCCAGGTCTGACCAAGACACACACACACACACACACACAAGGCAGAGTTGCATGAGGCAACATCCACTCATCTGAGATCTTGTGCGGGCACTGATTAGGAAGATGGCACTAGAGACATACAGCTTTGACTTTTTTTTTTAACCACAGCCTTACATCCTAATAAAGTGATGTGGATAACTTTCTTCACCCTCTAGGTCTTTGTTTTCTCACATATAAAGAGACTGACATGTTACAGTATTTACTGGGTTACTGAATTAAATAAGCAAATGCACTGGGGTAACATTGTGGTACCATGGGTAAAGCCATCGCTTGTGAAGCCAGTATCCTATACAGGGACCAGTTAATGTCTCAGCTGCTCCACTTCCAATACAGTTGCCTGCTAATGTGCCTGGGGAGAGCAGTAGAAGATGGGTAAACTTTTTGGGCCCCTACCAGCTCATGTACGAGACCTGGATGAAGTTCTTGGCTCCTGGTTTTGGCTTAGCATAGCCATGGTGGTTATGACCATTTGGAAACGTGAACTAGTAGATGGGCAATTTTTCACTCTTTACCTCCACCTTTCCTTCTCCTCTTATTCTCTGTAACTTTCGGGTAAATTAAGAAATCTAAAACCAGTTTGGTCTTACTGTTGTGGCCTAGTAGATAAAGTATCATCTGTATTGCCAGCATGGCAGTTGTTAGCTGGTTCCTGTCTTGGCTGCTCGACTTCAAATCCAGCTCACTCCTAATGGTCTGGAAAAGCAGAAGATGTTACAAGTGTTTGAGTTCCTGTTATCCATGTGGAAGAGTTAAATGAAGTTCCTGGCTTCAGCCTGGCCCAGCACTGGCTATTGTAGCCATCTATGGACTGAACCAGCATATATAAGATTTCATTCTCTCTCTCTTTCTCTCGTCTTTCTCTCAAAATAAGTAAATGAATCCTTTAAAATATTTTCAAATAAATAATCAAATGCTTAGAAGTTTTTGCAATACTAATTCATCGTAAATGTTGAATGAATGGCAACTGTATTATTATGGGGCAGCCAATATCCCAATGTTTACAAGGATATACAATCCACCCACAGTATTCTTCCAGTATCAGAGAGGTCGACATTCACAACCTGAGGAACACTGCCTTAAATCAATGGCGGTTTTTTAAACAAATGAGGTAAGGAGGCATATGGAATCACATGTAGATTTTGAACAGTCTGTAAGAACTTGTTGTTTACTGTGTATATCATAATGCTTAAGAATCTTTAAGGCACCCTGCTAATTGATGACAGAATTAGCTGACCCAGAACCATGACCCAGAACCAACTCTATTTTGTCTCTAGCTTTCACAGTCTATGCCTTCTACCATAATGTTCATTATGACTCAATTATATTACAACAAAAACATTGGTAGCACTCCCCTGGGGTTTCTTAGAAAGGGATTTTTATGTATTTATAACAAATGAATGTTTTAGTATATTTAATATGTTGAGAGTTTCAATGAACATTGGCAGCATTTTTTAAACAAATGAACTGAAAATTTTTCATCGTAAATAAATTTTTCATTACACATAATGTTCAGCCAAAATTATAGAAATATATAAAACTGAAAAATCATCTCTATTTTTCCCTTGGGATATCCCTCATCTCTGTTTTGTTAGGTGATTTCAGAAACATAAGTCTTACACCACATTCTTGTTTGGCATCGTCCTGAGAGCACCATGGATCCAGAGCTCAGATTCAAGCTCAAACGGACCTGAACTAAGCTTCGATGGCCATCAGGGGTCCCAGAGGTGACAGGAATGGAGAAGGCTTTCCCTATGTAGGAGTAAATGTTTCAAAGCCGCAGAGCACCTGGACGTGGGCCAGCAACAGGGATCCCGGTGGCATTCCAATCAATGCCATGCACGAGACACGTCGGGGTGTTGCACAGGTCTTTGTATACCTGGACAATTTGCAGAAGAAACTGCATGACAGATGTAACTGTTGTTATTTCCACAGAATAGGACTAAATATCAGGAGTGGCAGAGACCTTCTTTGCACTGTACTTCTACTTACTAATCAAACATACTGTCCTGATAACAACAATTAAGAAAGAGATGCTGCCTGATGATAAGGATGAAGAATCAGCCTGGCTGCGTCTCTCCCAGGGGAGGCACTTCAGCAGTAATACAGAACAAGAGTGGAGGTGGGAGATGAAAGAACACCATGAAATTGTGTATGTGTTTTCAAAACTGCAGCATAAGCTAATGGTTGAGTCCTCTCTGGCTTCCTAAATTCCAGAACTTCAAAGGCAGGATGTGCCTCTCTCAAGCCCTGAGGATTCCCAGAGTCAGGGACTCGCAAACACCCTGAATTGTCATCTCTCACTGGTAGGGGTACTCTCAATTTCCCGAATTGTCTCTCGCTATTGCTATGTTCCAGCCTTACAGATCATGGACACAATGGCACTGAGCAGAATGGTGCAAAATTTAATAAGTAATTTATGGAGTATTAATATTAGATCAAAGAGAGGTACAAGCAAACCCTAATTAAGAGAAGTGAACAATGAGACATTTAAACTCTACCACACAGGGCAGGTATATGGGCCGGAAACAACTGCTAGTAGTCAAATTTGAATATGGACACAACTTAGAATTGGGTTGGAACGGGGCTGGTGAGTGTCACAGAAGCAATGAAGGGAAAAAGGCTGAACTGTACACACAGTCCATGACCACAAGATACCAGACCAGTGGAGTCACCCAGTGAGAATGGAGAAGTTCCAAAACGATGAGCCAAAATAAATGTACTTCCTTCATAAGTACCTTCTCTCATAAATTTGTCATAGTGATAAGAAATGGACTGATATGCTTCGCAAGCTTCGGTTTATCTATGTTGGAAAATGGGATGTGAAATATACTTAACCCATGGGATTGGATGAAAAACTTACACAAGACACTCTGTTACAGGGCATCCAGCATACATAGTAGGAGATGATCGGCAAAGGTCGGGCATCTTTGTTCTATTTGCAAAACTCAGTGCCAGACAGAGTCACGGTAAATGATTACAGATAAGCATAACTCTCTCCCTTTCCAAGAAGGACTAAAGACGTAAACACTTTGACACACAGATCAGGTAATCCCAACCCAACAGGAATGAAAAGCTGACCTTTGGGGCCCTGCCCTGACTCCCCCAAGCCTGGGCCACTACTCTCTTCCAAAACATATATAAAGTAACCTGAAGGAATCATGTTCACAGTTACTGCGATTCAAGGAAGAACTGTGGGGCACAAGGCACTATATGAGGTTCATTTCCACAATCAATTTCCATAGCCATAGCAACAACATTTCTGCACTGGATAGTTAGGGACATCCAAAGGTGCCTCAAATTGGGAATAGTTCTAGAATGCAGAATTGAATACTGATGGTGAGGGAAAGAGGAAATAAAAGAATCTGGGAGGCAGTCACATTGAATTGGTCATGGAAAGAGAATGCTTCTTGGTAGCTGACTCAAGAACAGGCTAGCAGGGAGGACTGAGACCACAATCACAAACAAGCCTTGAATCAATGAGGAAAAGCATTGAGCAGCCGTGAGACAGGGGTCAGTTGAGGATAGTTATGAAAACTGGGGCGGCAGGAGACGGGCAGCCCTTGCATTGAGGTCATCAATAGCAGTCAGGGCAGGCGGGCAGGCAGGTATAGGTATATCTCAGCCAATTTCAAGATGCCCTCACCTTCCAACCTTTGTCACTGGTATGAATAGCTTCCTTGCCCCAAGGTGTGTGGACAGAGGTGATTCAGACAATTCAAATGAAATACTAAAGATGCTCTACTAAGTACTAAATACTAAGAGATAGCTGCAGATCCAATATGCATGTGTCAGTTAATAAAGATAACAACTACTAGTATTCAAAGATCACTGGGCATTTGTCAGTCACAGTTTTCAATATCTTCCTAGGAAGAGATAATTTAATCCATGTACAAGCCTATGAGATAGACACTATCCCATTACTAGTGAAATGTTTTAGGAGAAGAAGCAGGCATGGGGAGGTTAAGTAAGGAGATGGGGTGACTTTGAGGAACCTGATGACAAATGAGCCTGCCATCATTCACAATTCCTTCCTGTACCCTATGCTGGTTATTTTTCAGCCAGAGCCGTAGCTTAAGATCTTAAGATGCAGACTGTGGAGGGAGGAGGAGGGGGATGAATAAAATTAAACAATTTAAGTGAAATTTCATGCTCTCTTCTAACTAACTGAGACAATGGAGCACAGACTTTGTTCTTGATGTCTGGGCCCATCATATTGGCCTTGAAGAGGGGACTGAAGAGCCCATGGGCCACGTCTCTCCTCATCCCATTGCATGCTTCCAATCCTTTCCCTCCACTCTGGCATTTTTTTTTAACCCAGCCTCCCATTCACACTTCCATCCTCAAGTGTCTTCATTACACCCTGAGATAAACATCAGGGTGTCTCTATGGCCGGAAACAACTGCTAGTAGTCAAATTTGAATATGGACACAGCTTAGAATTGGGTTGGAACGGGGCTGGTGAGTGTCACAGAAGCAATGAAGGGAAAAAGGCTGAACTTCACTCAAAGGGAATGATTAGCTCAATGTGTGTGTATGTATATGTATATGTATATATATATATATATGTATATATATATATATATATATATATATATATATATACACACACACACACACATACATACATACATGTATTGTTTCAAGAGCTGTTTCTCCAGTTCTTGTTTAAACTGACTTGAACTGAGCATTTTGCCATCCAGGAGCAGCAAACAATGATCTTAGGCCACATGAATAGCTGGGTTCTAGGGACCTACATAAGTATGTGTCAAGAGAGCTTACACGTGGGTACATGTAGGATTGTGGGAAAACAGTAACAGCTGTTCTGGTGACAGCTGTAGTCCTGCTGAAATGAAACATAAGTCCCAGGGGCCTGCCGAGGCACAGGATCCCAAGACCCTTTCTGAATGGCTGTGAGTTCCCTCTGTCCTTGTAGAAATGGTGTCTGAGGTAACCT
Source organism: Ochotona princeps (assembly GCF_030435755.1). Classification (NCBI taxonomy): domain Eukaryota; kingdom Metazoa; phylum Chordata; class Mammalia; order Lagomorpha; family Ochotonidae; genus Ochotona; species Ochotona princeps. Next base: position 15,764,523 of record NC_080857.1, read on the forward strand.
TTTTCTGCAAGCCATGTGGCACAATGGAAAACAAATACCACTGAAACACCATGGAAAGAGAATCTGTGGCTTTTTGTCATGGAGGCCAGGGATCTGTGCCCCTCTAGCTTGATAAAGCTGTCTGGACACTCCAGCTAGTGTCCATTTGTAAGTGTCTATTTCCTCTGTGATTTCTCAAAAGGAAACTAGGACAGAGGACAAGCAGTAAACAAATGAAAGACTCATTTTACTTTTTAAAGATTTATTTATTTTTATTGCAAATTCAGATACATATAAAGAGAGAGAGGAGGAGAAACAGAGAGGAAGATCTTCTGTCTGAAGATTCACTCTCCACGTGGCTGCAACGGTCGTAGCTGAGCTGATCCAAAGTCAGGAGCCTCATCTGGGTCTCCTATATGGGTGTAGGGTCCCAAGGCTTTGGGCCATCCTCTATTGTTTTCCCAGGCCACAAGCAGAGAGCTAGATGGGAAGCGGGGCTGCTGGGATTAGAACCGGTGCCCATATGGGATCCAGGTGCGCTCAAGGTGAGTACTTTTGCTGTTAGGCCACAGTGCTGGGCCCCCTCAGTTAGCTTTGAAGAGCTTCACTAAAGGTTAGCTCCAGCAAAGACTACTCCATCATAGTGACCCACCCTTGATGGCCTCATGGCAAGAAATTGAATCAATCTAACCCATTTAGATGTTCCTGAAAAAGCTTACCTGATTTTATTCTAAATCTGTAGTTTACCATTGTATATATCAAATAATTCATATAATTACAGAGAGTTTATGCAATGACTAGGATGAATTATGGGCCAAGAACTCAGGATGCATTCTCCTGGGAGCCTTGATGTGATTTAACAGATAAAACTCACTGTTTCCTTGAATCATTGTCAAATACTGAAGTATGGTAATTCCTATACCCAGATTCTACAGGTCTAGGTATTGCATACTCACATGCCTGATTGAGATAGTTTGATAATTTTTAAAAATATTCTTTACTTTCCTATAAGCCCACAAAAAGTGACATATCCCTGCAAAACCAAACCCACCACCAACGCTGCTTGGACACAAACAAAGGGCAGCTCTACCTCTGAGATCTCAGTGTCAGGACAGCCTCATTAAACCAGGAATCAACAGAACAGGCTTCTATGCACAGTTCTGCTTTCTGTTTCTATAGGTTCTACAGCAATTCATTTAACTTATTCGACCCTCGATTTCTTGGAACACTCTTAGAACCTCTCTGTTCCACCTATAATTTCCCTATACAGAAATATACTAAAATGTTAATGGTGATTAACTCCTCCAAACCTTTTCTTTATTCTAGGCAAATGATCATCCATATTTGTATCTTTAGATATCTAACTGTATTAATAGCTATATTTTTGGAATTATATTAAAATGAAACTGAATCTTAGCTCTTTTCTGACCCAAAAGTCACAATATTCTTGGAATAACAAAATCTAACACTTGCCCCTCTGCTGATGCAGGCAGGTGTTAAAAGATGTATAGAAAGGGAGTGGTACTGTGTCACAGCAAGTTAAATGGCTACTTGTGATGCCTGCATCCCATATGAGCGACTGTCAAGTTCCATTTACCACACTTCTCATCCAGCTCTCTGCTAATGTGCCTGGGAAGATGGCAGAAGATGGCCCAAGTCCTTGGGATGCTGCCCCACACACAAGAGACCCAAAAGAAATTCTAGGCTCTGCCTAGTTCCGGCCATTGTGGCCCTTTTGATAGTGAACCAGAGCATGAAGGGTCTCTCTCTCTCTCTCTCTCTCACTCTTACTCTCTCTTCTCTGTCTTGTAACTCTGCCTTACAAATAAACAGATCTTAAAGAAAATGGTGTGTAAAGAATCCCTCTGGCTCAAATGGTTGAGGAACAGGCACTGATTGTTTTCTGATTCCTCCAGGTAGCCAAGAGTGGGTCAGCACTAGTGTGGTGTGATAGGCAGAAAGCACTTGGATGAGACTTGGCATCTATGAGTACACTCTGCAAGTGAAGAGTGGCCACAGAGAGGCTGTGCAGCCTAATGGGACAGGCAGCAATGGCGATCAAAACAGTTAAGAGGCAAAATCACTAACCACTGCCCAAAACAGGAGTAAAGAGGAATGACAAATTTACATCGTTAGTGGTATCGGCTCAATCTTTTGAGGCAACAATTTAGAAATCTATCACAAGCATTGAAAATGAGGATGCCTTTTGATCAAGGATGGAGAATCAAAACTGCAGCTTTAATGTTTTATACTTCCTGGAATCCATGACCTCTGCTTGGGTCCTTTCTGCATTCTCTAACTATGGAAGAAGATCCCGCTCCTTGATTCTCAGCATAGTAACATGACTGGCTTTGTGATAATGACACATGTGATACAAGTAGAGACTTCAAAAGCATAAGAGCGAATTTGCCACTGCCTCTGCCAAGGCCTGCAACAGAATGAAATGTAATAGAGCAGGATCAAGGTCCTGAGTCATCCCAGCTCCAACAGGCATCCAGTCCACCCTGAGCCACAAAACCAGCCTCAGCCAAGGTTGCCAACCAGTGAGCGATAATGCACATTGTTTATATCACAGAGATTTTGTTTCGAAGCATTACTGCTTTAATGAAAAACTAATACTCCAATTAGTTCTGCATCTAAGAATTCCAAAGTAAGCCATCATGAGGTATATACAATGGACTAGCTACAAAGATACTTATCACAACACTGTTCATAATACCCAAAACACAGCAATAGCTTATGTGGCAATAACAGGATTAATTACATCATGCTATATCTGAGTAGTAAAATACAGATACTTAATTGAATGGTGCAGAAAAGCACTTATTAAGAGAAACTGATCACATAACTGTATTAGAAGGAGCTGATATGTGTAAATAAGATAACTGGAAGTAATGGCAATGTTTTTCTGGGTGGTGCACTTGATAGGAGATTTTTGTATTCTAAGTTCCGTGTATATATCATTTTTAAAAATAATGAATATGCATTTTAAGAAATATTTTTGAAGTACTGCTGAAAACTACGAAGAAAATCTCCATCAGAGAAGGCATGTTGCGCCATACACAGAAACATGAGGGAAGATGATGCTGAGAAGGACAAACCTGGACGGATACGAATCGCAAGCTGGTGTCACAGAGACGACAGGGCAGGGTGGGCACGGATAGCGGCAGGAAAGGTCTGAGTAGGGCAGGAGCTGCTCTTTCACCTGCCTCTTTAGAGTGCCTCCTCTTTAGCTTAGCATCAGCAGAAAAAGGACAGCTGCATTATTAATGCACTAATTATGATAATATTCTGTGTGCGACTAATACATGTCAAACCATCCCCATACCAAATTGAAAACTGACATTTTTACTTCATGAATATTGCTCCTTCAGTGACATTTATTGTACATTCCCAATCTTGCAAGAGTGAATGTCAGGTCAACTATCAAGCATTTGCTTTCCTTCCACTTGGTTTCCTGTTTTAAAGCAGTATGCTGTCACTGGTAATTGGGATGCAAAGTCAGGTTGTACTTGGAGAATCTGAGTCCTTCCACTCCCTGAACAGTTCTCCCTGTGCCTGGAACACCACACTACTCTGGGCTGCCTGCTTATTCGTGTCTGTGAAACCTGAAATCGCTGCTGCTTGCCCTTTCTTCAGAGCACTTGCACCATGTACAACACTGCACATGTGTTTCTTGAGTAGATGGCCTATCACATTCTATTAGGAAACAAGTTCCAGGAGGCTGAGAATTTTTATTTCATCTAAACTTGTACTCCAAAATCTAAAATAATTCCAGTACTTTCAGGTGGCTGTTACATATTCATTGAATGAATTTAAAAAATGAATGAACCACTTTGAATGAGTGCACTTCTTAGAGTCCCAAGAGATGAAGTGATGTAGCCAAAAATTTTATTTCATGTAGCCACACAATGATTTTCTGAATCTCAAGATACTAATGACCCATAAATAGACTTTTAGAAACTGCATCATTCATATGCTCATTTTTTTCATCATTCTATTCAGATATAGTCCTGAAAACTTTCAAAACTACTTCCTGGTCCCTGCTACATATCCCTAATCACTGCACAGCTACAAACTTTCTATTTCTATGTTTCCTAGAAACTTTCACCAATCCTCATTCACAGAACTCCTACAGCAAGCAACCAGAACTTATTCATGGGGCTCCTGCCGTGGCACAGTAGGTTCAACCTCTGCCTGTGGCCATTTGGGGAGTGGACTGGTGGATGGGGGTTCTCTCTCTGTCTTTCGTTTTCTCTCTGTAAATCTTTCAGATACAAATTAATATTTAAAAAATGCTGCATGATCCCTAAGTATTCACAAACCATCATATTTTCATCGCTGGATGAACAAATTAAAAAGATTATTGCTGAAAGCAAGAAAGTAAACTACACTTGAGAAGAAAGAAAACTGATGCGATGCTACCTGGAGGTTTAGCTGTGATTTTAAACTGATGATCACACCTGAGCTTACAATCTACCTGCCAAGCCATCTTCCCTGGCTTTTACTTATAAAGTTGAAGTGGAATCAATGATATTAGTGATATTAATAAATAGGTGAGTCATTATTATTTAGTAAATAACATTTTATAGCAGATCACATTAATTATAATTATGACAAGCATCAAAAAGATAAATGATTCTTTTACAAGGGAAATTATAAAGAAAATGGAAAGTGGTGGGTATGTGAAGTAAGGAATGTGCTTGTGTCTGAGGGGCGTCTGTATGTATATAAACACATAAAGTTCAAATCAAATTTTTTCTCAATAAGATAAAGATGCCAAACTGCCTGAGAGTATGCATGACAAATAATAAGTAAGCACTTATGGTGCTATGAATGTAGAAGTAATAAAAAATGGAGGTGAAAGTGATCCTTGGTCACTGGATTTCCAGCACTGTGCTAGAAGTTGGAGAAGTCGCATGAAAGGAAGACATTCCCTCACTGCTCTCCCCTCCCTCTGTGTGGGTTAGGAAGCCACAGAACCTCATCTGTGCTTTTTAATCAACAGCCTTATTCCTCTCAAAAAGGCATTGATGGAGCAAACATTGCAGTGCAGTGTATTAGAATGCTCACCTCCTGTAACGGATCACTCCGCCTCCACTTCCAATCTGGCTTCCTGCTAATGTGTACCCTGGGAGACAACAGGTAATGACTTCCATGCTTGGGTTCCCACCATCCTCAAGAAAGATCCAGATGGAATTCTGAGCTCCTGACTTTGGTCTACTCTGTAAAGTAGACCAGGGGATGAAATCTCTATTTCCTTGCTAATTTCTCTTTCCCTCTCCTTCTCTCTCTCTCTCTCCTGTTATGTTTTCAAGTAGAAACACTAAGTAAACATTTTGAAAAGACATAAATCAATACTTGGCTAACATAAAGAATAGACCTTTATTCTGAAAGAACATCTTTTGGACATTCTGGAGTCAAAACATCTCTTTTAATGATGGGTATAATCAATGAAACATTGCAGTAAAAAAATTATTCATTGTTAATGCTTTATTGGTTTCCATGATTAATGCCGAAATATTATTGTGAAGACAGTATGTCTGATAATCACCACTCTGGGTCCCACAAACTGGAATTGTGACCACAGGACAAGGAACCTATTGATGAGCTTAGGACATGAGTATGGATATACCCATAAATGCGTCTTCATAGAAATACTTAAATGTAGAGAGAGAGGCAGGTGTTTATCCTGGTGGGTAAGAGATGGTTAGGACACCGAAGTCTGACATCAGTATCCCTGGCTTCAACTCCTGGATCTGGCTCCCGACTCCAACTTCTTGCTAACGTGGACCCACAGAGGCAGGAGTGATAACAGGTAGTTGGGTTCCTGTCACCCATGTGGAAGGCCTGGATTCTGTTCTCAGCTTCTGAGGGGGATCTGGCCTTGGCTGTTGCAATATTCTGCGGAATGAACCTCTAGAGGGGGAGCTCTTTTCATCTGCCTGTCCACCTCTCTCTCTGTCTCTTGCATAGCATTTTTTAAATGTAGAGAGAAAAAACAACACCTTTGAAGATCTTATGAATCACTACAATCTGAAATAAATATTTAGGAGTCCTAGATGGATCTGTAAGAAAGAAGTTTTAGTGTTTGACCCAGATACAAAGGACAGTCCATCTTGGCTTCTGGGAACTGAGCAGCAAATATGTCCAGGAATCAACCAGGGCCCTGGAATCTTGACACATTAACATGGGCAGGTTCTCCATCCTGTGCTGTGTCATGGCCACAAGAAGATCAACTGCCTTTTCTGAATGTACCTGACACAAAATGATCAGGAAAGACAGTGAGAGCAAGATCAAGCAAGACAGGGAGGGAGGAAGGGAAGGAAAGAAAAAAAAGAGGGAGATAAAACACCTGTAACTGAAAAGAAAGAATGAAAGAAGGAACGGGAAAGAGGTACAGTCAGGCAGCTCAACATCATGTCAGTAGGAACACCAGGTGGGAACTGTAATTACTTTTCCCCCCAATTCTGTTCATGTTTTACAAACCAGTACTGACACTGGAACAAAAAGCTTTGAAAAAGCAGGCAGCAGCTAGGTACGTGGATAGCCAGCGCTCTGAATCTGCCCACAGCCTGTTTCAAACAGTAGAGGAGTCAGGGATGGCACTTTCCCAATCAACACACTGCAAGCTGCAAGCATGCTGATTTAGCTGTGTGTGTGTGTGTGTGTGTGTGTGTGTGTGTGTGTGTGTGTATTCACTGAGCAAAAGAAACACTTCATTGGGATAGCTCAGCAGGTTATTTTTAAGTACAAGGAAGAAGACGAGGATATTCACAAGAGATGACCAAGGTACATACCTTGTTCTCGTACAGGCTTACTCATCCCATAGGTCCTTTAGGTCCTCAAAGAATTTCAAAGCCAACAGCTGCCTGCACTGTGTGTGTGTGTGTGTGTGTGTGTGTGTGCGCGCGCGCGCACGTGTGTGTGTGAATTCACTTCTGTCATCCAAGTTCCGAGAGAAAATTGTGTCTTTTATCTTTAAACTTGGTTCATTTTACTTCTAAATATTTCTCCTCTCTCCATCCATCTCATTTCTTGCCTTACTTTGAGGTGCTCAGACCTGGTCAATTTTATAAAGGTGATCTGTGATTAAACCACTGCTTTGCCCCCAACACCACCCATGTATCAGCATTATACACTGAGTAATGTAGAGAAATGCATATTGAATGAGCTTGAGAGTTATACAGAAAAGATGTCAGCCAGCCACCACCAGAACCGCATGGAGTTCCCCCATTGCTGATGCTTCCCCTGCGTGGCCTAAAACAGGCCAATATTCACACTTTTCCCATCCCAAATGGAACTCCCTTTCCACCCATTTAGCTTGGCCAACATGGTTCTGAGTCCAGGAAAACCAAGACTTTATTAAGTGCATTAGGTTATGGTGGGAGGGTTCTAAGTCCTGTAGAATCACCCTGGTGAACTCCTTAAACACATAAAAGAAACTCAACTACTGACCAATATTGAGAAATATCAGAAGAAATTATTTAATCTCATTGTAAACTGTCTTGATGTGCCTGCCTATCTCTCTCACAGCAAGGAACATCCCCCTCCAATCCTCAGCCTCGCCTAGGTTAGACAGAGGTAGGAAGACCCCAGTGCCTGTGTCTACCAGGGTTTTGGAAGACAGATGCCAGATGCTGATGGAGAAATGCTGGGTACTGAGAGTTGCCCAAAAGCTTATCCTTAGGACTAGAACTTAGGACCATAATTAAGCTGACACAACTTCTATTTCCCAACTGAATTTTAAGTCGAATCCTAAAATATATTATAGCTTGAAAAATGCCTAACAGGTTATTTTGACTGTTACCACAAAACACTACAGCTGGTACAGCGTCTTTACAACAGAAATTTACTTCTCATCATCCTGGAAGCTAAGAAGTCGAAGTTCAGGGTGCCATTAATGGTAGAAAAGGTCTCCCTTCTGCCCTGAAGCCTTCTATATTCCAGTATAACTTTTCAGGATGTAATATACTATGAAGATACTTACCTCATCAGAGTGAGACCTAATTATTAGTCCAAGACTCTATCTCTAATGCTGTCACAATGGGGGTTAGGCCTTCAACTTATGAGCTAATAACAGGTGACAGGACGCACAGGTAGAAAAGCTACAAGACCACCATTCTACCTTCATCAGAACTCAGTCTATACCTGGTTTCCTACTATGACATAGGTAGTTCATTTAATGCTCATAAAACTTTTAAAGATAGGTTCTAGTCCCATTTTCAGCTGAAGAAACCCACACAAGTGAACATCAGAACAGATAGGATTTAATTACTAGGCAAGGTATAGAGTCTACTATCCAGCATCTCATGAAAGCTCATGGGCCGCACCGCTGGCTACTGATTCAATCTTGGAGCATGGCAGCTTGGCACAGCAGATTAGAGGCTGCTAGATTCACCCACATCCCATATTGAAACGCCTGGATTGGGGTCTTGGCTCTGCATCCACTTGTAGCTTCCAGCTAATGTGCACCATGGGAAGCAGCAAATGATGACTTAACCAGATGGGTTTGTGCTACCCATATGGAAGATCTGACTTGAATTCCAGGCTCCCAAGTCCAGCCCATCCTAACTCCGGCTATTGCCTTTTGGGAAGGGAACCAACAGATGTAACATTTCCCTACCCCCCTCTTCCTCCTCTCTCAAATTTGTAAAATAAAAAATTTCTGAGTAAAGGTTCAAGTTCCCTACAGTTGAACAACTCCCACGCTGTTTCTTATGCCCACTAAGGTTTTAGAACCTATGGCAGTGTTTCCAGAAGATCGGCATACTCTCCCTCAAAGGCACAGCATATTTGCAGAGGAAGGAACTAGTGATTTAGGTAGTCATTTTAACATGTATTCTATAAAACACTGGGCTCACCTGTTGAACTCATGACTTCTCAGATATACTGCCTATGACGATGTTAAATTTATGCAAGTCATAAAATAATTTTTTACACAAAAAGTGTGTAGAGAAACCAATATTGTTATGAGAAATAATAATAATAATAATTATTATTATTATTATTATTATTATTATTATTATATATTAGGAGTTCCTTTTATTCCAATGGGGTAGGGCCTACGGGAGCAGGGGTGGCGGGATGAGAGCTGCCAGGGCAAGGGAAGGGGCAAGATGGAGGAGGGTGGGGAACAGCCTGGAGAAAGGGAAGGGGAGTAAGAGAGGGAAGGAGAACGAAGGGGCTGTGTGTCAGCCCCAGGCACTGGTGACTGATATTATCTGAGCCACAGGTAGGTGGGTGGGGACTAGTGCGAGCAGCCGTGAGAGATTGAGGAGTGGGATTCCTAGGTAAGATATGAGATAACATTTCATTGGTGGATAACCAGAATGGCACAAATTTCGCAAGCAGTAGGGAGGCAAATATAGCAAGCTCAATATACAAATGACTAAGTCTGAGACCTACTTCACAGTTCCAATCCTAGCTACAAGCCTGATGTCACATTAAGATTGCTGTAACAAAATTCATAAACTGGACAGCTTGTAGATGTTAGACAGTTGTTTCCTACAGTTCTGGAGCTTGGAAGGTCAAGGCATTGGCAGACCTAATGCCTGGTGAAGGCTGATTTGCTGGTTCATTGATGGTGCCTTTTCATTCTTTCATTGTGTCCTCACATGGTGGGAGGGAGGAGCCAGCTCTCAGAGACCCCTTCGGTAAGGGCACTGCCCTCAGGCCCCAGTCACCACCCAGAAGGCCCCCTCACAATACCATTTTATTCATTGTCAGATTGTAAAGTCTGAACTTGGAGATTCACATTCAGATCAGAGCACTAGAGACAACGCAAGCCCCACTTCCCACCGAACTTTCCCAAACATCCACTACCCTTTCTAAGCTCTCTCCTACTTGTTGCCTAAATTTAACTCTTTGTCCATGACTTTCAATCCTAACTAAACCTAAAAAAGAGAAACCTAAAAATGTAGCTCCATTTACTCTGAAAGGATGAGAGCTAGAGAATCCTGAGTGAAACGGGTAATGGAAGAGAAAGCACTAGAAAACATGTGGGGAAAGAGTTCAAAATTGCAAAGCTATAGATGAGGAAGACAAATTCTGTAATCCTCCCCAGTGATTTGTTCCAGTGTTATTCATGACCGACCCCTCCCTGGCACTGGAAGCCTAATGCCCTCCATGATTACAATAAGGACCTGCCACAGTGACATCACAGGTTTTTTTTCCCACTACTAGGGCCCATAATGCTTGTTCACAATTATTATTATTCCTAATAAAGCCATTTAAACCCCACTGCACAAGAGGTTTGACAAGCCCATTAAGAATAGGAAACCTATTTCCTTCCTGGCACTGTTTACACACATCACTAAAAGACACGTTTGGCTAGAGGAGCCCCATTAGCTGTAACCAAGTCTTGGCAGGAGCTCATGGAAAGAAAATAAAATCCCTCATGTAGAAGCACTATGTGGTCAGTGAGGTTAAGCTGCTGTCTGGCTGGGATGCACTCAAAGCCAAAGATGCATACTCAAGTGTCACCCCGCAGTCATACTGGAGGCAGCAACCCTTATCCCCTACTTGAAGTCATTTGTGGACTGTCTACCACCATGGCCAGCTCTGGGAAAAACTACAGCAAAGTTCAGACTATTACCTACATTCTTATGTATCCTTCCCCCATAAGGGAACATATTCCTATTCCCATCTGTTTTCCCATGTTCTTCTGCTGCCTCCTGCTCACTTAGAAATCCCATGCTGCCACGGTCCCTTATGAACCAGGAGACTTACCCTAGTACAGCTTCCTTAAGATTCAAATTTCCTCCATCACTTTCTTCCAAGAAAGGATTGTGCCCAGCCAATCCCATAATCCAAGTCAGCAGTGGTGTTTAAGGGTCATCCATGATGGTAAACCTAAATAGACAATGTCCAGCTATGGTCAGGAGCAGGCTATCACTGTCCCAAGGACGTTCCTCATTGACTGAGACTGTGAAGGATCTAAGACAACACATCTCTTACCACTGGAGTCCAAAGACCTGTGCTCAGCTGAGCCTCCTCAAGAAATACTTTGGTCCCAGGGCCCTTCTGGACCTTCCTGGTCTCACCCAAGCCAAATCACTTGCTCCGGGCTGAGCTCACATAGCAGTTGGTCTTCTGGAATGGAGCTCAGCACATCCCCGATGGAGGGAAGCTCTCTTCCCAGCAGAGGGCAGCAGCCATCAGAGGCTGGAGCTACTGGTCCGTGCAGGCATCTCAAAAGGAAAGTGAAACAGCAGAAGAGAGGCAGGGTGGGGAGCAAGCACATGAGGCTTGGTCCTTCAGTGTTGTGCTACAGGCTCTTGCCTCTGCTCATGACTCTTGGAGTTCTGCTCTACACACCACTTTCTAATTTGTTTCTTCTACCCTGAACAGTCAGTTAGGAAGACTGGGTTTTAACCTTGCCCAGCCAGCACAAGCACACGTTGCTTCACTTTCTGCTATGTCACAGGCACATCTTGAAGAATGAGAAAAGGAGAGAAAAATCTCAAAACAATTGACCAGAAGGAGATTTGTGTCTCCTGCAGACACTTGCTGCACTTATCACTTTTGTTAAAAAAAAAGACTAGGGTCAGTGTAGTGTTATACACCCTAATCCCCTGCCTGTGGTGCTGGCATCCCTTGTGGGTACCAGTTTATGTCCAGGCTTCTCCACTTCCAATCCAGCTCCCTGCTGTGCCCTGGGAAAACAGCAGAAGGAGGGGCCCTGCACCCAAGTAAGTGGGAGTTCCAGAAGCTCCAGGTTCCTCGCTTTGAATCAGCCCAGCTCCAGCCATTGTGGCCATCTGGGGAGTGAGCCAACAGGTGGAAAATCTCTCTCGCTCTCTTTCTCTCTCTCTCTTAATGTGTGTGTATGTGTGTCCCCTCTCTGTAACTCTTTAAAAAAAGGTAGACTCTCTGGACTCAGGAGATTAGATTTTTCAGTGTGCTTTGGGGAGCCACAGGCTTAGTTCAGCCTCCCAGGATCACCAAGGACAGGTGGGATCCCTAAGTAGACAGAATTGATGCAAACCAAAAAGGCTTCCAAGAGGCTGAGCTTTCAGTAAGACAAGAGAGGAAAATTAGTGTCTTGCAAACATAAGATAGAATCTGCTAGAAGCCCAGGCTCAGGCCCAGATTTAAAACGTTGCCTTAGATGACTTAATTGTTCTTCCCAAGCTTTGATGTGATGGCTGGACTATCATCATTGCCTTAGCTGTTCTCTATCTGCTGCTTTGATTAACTGGTGAGTAAATAGAAAAGACAAAAAACAAAACACTCTGGAGTTCTACACCAGTTGGCCATGGACTTGAGAGCACAGCCCTTAAGTTTCAATGGTTTCACTCTAACTGCCAAAGCACGAGAAGTGGCAAATCCCAGGTACTTTCCAAATTATCTACCACTAGGAAGAGCCCTTAATCTCAACAATCCATTTTAGGGATCAACCTTGTAGAAAAGCTTTCATTCCAAAGTACATAGTGAGTAGAGCTTGGTTTCACAGGGGCCTATGGAAGTTCTTGTTTTAGGCAAGTTTATGATTTCCAAACTGAGAAAATGGGCCACAATGGCAGGCTTTTCAGGTCCATGCTCTGTCCAAGTGATCATTGAACATTAATTGAGCACTTTCTATGTTCAAAGAACTAAGACTCAGAGGGAGCATGAAAAGAGGATAGGGTACTGTTATCCCGGCATCTAAGGTACTTTCAATCTAGCTATCTAAGAGACAACCTACAGACACACAAAACAGCATAGAATAGTATTTGCCAAGCATCAAATAAATGCTAATGCGCATGAGAACCTTAGACATTCAGAAAGGGAAGAGGCACTGGGGGCTGCCTTCTGGTCACCTGCTGGTCAGAGAAGGCCAAATGGATGGAATGGGACATAGTCTGATCCTGTACAGAAGTCACGAGTGTGAGTTCAAGACCTAGTGGAACAATTCTAAATATGGAGTAGACACTAACACAGCCCTCCCTCCACCACCAGCATTTGCCAAGCAGTATGCTAAAGCTGCGCAAGATCTGCAGGGAAGACCGTGCAAAACCTACCATAATAGGCAGGCAGTGAGGACGGCAGTCCAGGGAACATGTGAATACAAGAGTATTACAAAGATTTCATGAGAAAATGAGGTTAATAAATGAGCTTACTTTTGTTAAAAATATTTCAAATACATACAAAAGTTGTTCATAATATATTTTCATGGGCTTTTTAAAGACTGTTCGTATAAAGATCAGCCATGTGAGCCGAGAAATGCATACCAGATTAAAGGATCTTTAACACCAGGGCAAGGAACTAGGTATTGATTCCAAGGAGGAGATGAGAAGTATGTGAGTTCCCAACCATATGTTTCCTGGAGGTCACATTGGAAGTGCTCCGTCAAGAGCTGAGAGTACCCCTGGGTCACAAGGTAAGCAGTGGTGCCTGGTAAATTGCTACAAAGACAGTCTGATTGCATGGGACCATTCCTGAAAACAATGGAAAAAAACAGGTAGTGAGTTAAATAGGAGCCCAGCTGTTGCTAAATAGAAACTTAGACCTTCTAGATGCTCATGAGTCTTAGGAAGAAGATGTGGATGGCTGCTCTTGGCAAACTTTATAACCTTTACAAGGAGGCAGGGATTGGGAAGGGGGTTAGGGAGACTGGAGACACCCACTTACATCAGGCAACATCCTGGCACCCAACTCACATCTACCTCCTGTCTCCATCATTTTTGTGTTTGATTGTTGTTGTAAGGGAGAAACTGTTATTCAGTAGGCCTTTTCCTCGCTAAGTATTTAAAATGCTGCTGTAATGGTAAATATCACCTCTGGCATATTTGTCCTGGCAGAAGAGAGAGTGATTTGGAATACCTAATTGAAATGTGCTACAGGAGATAAGGCAGCTGCCGGGACTGACATTCAAGGCAAGAGATACCACGGAAGACGTGAAATATTACTGCTGTTGCCTCGAAGCCCAAAGCCACTTTCACAAATGGAAACATCCTCCACTCTGTCTCTTCCTCCCAGAGCAACCCCACCCCACCAAGCCCTCACCTCCCAGACTCACAGTGATAAAGCTCCAAGCTAACCCAGCTCTGCCTTTAGAAGTCCACCCTGGCATCACAGAGAACATTGGAAGGTGGGGGAAGAGAATGATGACATTCTATCTCTTTCACTCCTCCACATCCATCTCAAAATCTTAGCTCTTATGTTTGAATATGGCGTTCACAAGAAGATAGACACATTGGATGTAAAAAGAAAGAAAGGGGGCAGATATTTGGTGTAGATATTACAGCATGTTTCATATCGAAGCATCTGGGTTTGAGTCCTGGCTCCACTTCTTCTAGCTTCCTGCTAATGTGCACACTGGCAGTCAGTAGATAATGGTTCAGTTAGTTGTGTCCCTGCCACACGTACAGGAGACTTGATTTTCGGGCTTCAGACTGGTCCAGCTCTGGCTATTACAGGCATTTGGACTAAAACAGTGGATGGGAGATCTCTGTTTTTGTGGCTATCTCTGTCCCTCTGCCCTTCAAATAAATAAAGCAAGAATATTTTAAAACATAAGGGGAAATGATCTAGTCATTTGTCTCTATAGTTCATTAAGAAACTGCTTCATGCCAGTGTAAAAGAAATGTGGTAAGCGACTAAAGCAAGTTGCCTACACTTTACGGCCAGCAAGTCTTCCAATAATAACTGCATATAGTAACTCCTCAGAAAATGAGCCCATACATAACCCCTAATTCACTACGTGTTCCCTTTACCTACCCTCCAGGACAACTTGTGAACCAATAATCAGATCTAGTGTAACTCAGATTCACCACATTTTCATCAAGAATGGTTTTATTTAGCATCTGTGTCATGAACATGAACAAGCCCTGTGACACTTTAATAAACAGACTGTAATGAGAATGACATTGAGTGACTCCTGGTAGTAGGTCAGAAGTCCCCAAAGTTTCTGCTCCTGTAATAGCTCCCACCGTGGGACCTAGGTACTTTGTTCTATGAAGCCCAGGTCACAACCAGACTCAACTGTAGATACACCAAATGAGTTCTCTAGTCAGCTACCAGCCATGTATGTGAGTGAGATACCCAGCTCGTCAAGGAGCCAAACAGCTCCAGCTTTCTAACTAAGAAGGCCATGAATGGTCAGTAGTAATAGCTCAAGTAATACTGGAGACCTGGACAGGGTTCCGGCTCTGGACTCCAGTCCCATCAAAACCGTGGCCATTGTAGTATTTGGGGAATGAACCAGCATTCCTTCACTGCATGAGCTTACCAATCTCTGTCTGTCTCTCCTGTAAATACAAAAAAAAATTAAGTGATAACTAGTTTATGATAGAAGGGTTAAAAATTAAAAAGGAAACTTTGTGATTTTCAAAGAGAATCTAGAGGCTATGTAAAGGAATCAGGACTTAATTGTCTGAATGTAGAAGGAACTTTTAAATCCCAGGTTTTCCAGTCAAGAAAGGGTTCTCAAAATAAGAAATGAGCTCCTGGGATAGAAAAAAGTTAGTACTCTGACTATAGAACGTAGCCTGAGGATTGTATTCAGATCAAAGTTACAGCCTGAGATGATTAGGGTATTTCCTTATAGATTCTCTCAACTATAAAAATGACTTTGAATCATAAGGCTGTATCTTCTTGACTCTATTAAACAAAATGACTTTATAAATCTGAAGGATTTGCCTCTGATACCAAATTCTATTGCAGTTATCTATGGTTTCATAAGAAACAACCCCAAAATGTAGTGGCTTCAAAGAATGTATTGCTTTTCATGATCCTGTGTGGTGGCTGGGATCAGTTGGGTGGTTCAATCCAGCAATTTCTCTTAGGCTTACAGTCAACTGCAACAAGGATCAGTGACTAAGATGTCCCCAGCCCCTCTGCCTCTTGTGTCACAACGCATCCCCCAGCATCTCTCCGTTCAGCTTAGCTACTCACAGCATGGTAACTACCTAGCAGTCACACTTAACACCGCAATTAGCTTGTAAGAGCGAGAAAGAAGAGCCAGCCAAGTCAACTAAGGGTTACTTCCACACTGCCTCTAGATGGAATAACACAACATCACTAGCTAAAACCATTATAAGGCCTATCCAGAGTGAAGATGGAGTGACAGAAAAAGCGGGGCGGGGTCTCTTGACTATTGATTGTGTTGATAGAATGTTAAGGTTGGATTGGAGGAGTGTGCAATGTGGCACAGTGGGTTAAATTGTTATTTGGATCACCTCATCACCTATCAGAATATCTGGATTCAAGTACCACCTCCACTTTCAATCCAGCTTCGTACTAATGCACTTGGGAAGGCAGCAGATGATGGGCCAAATATTTGGGACCCAATCATTTATTTGGAAGATAAGACTGGAGTTTCTGGGCTCCTGTTCTTAGCCTGGCTAAGATATAATGGTTCTGGTTATTTCAGGGAGTAAATCAGCAAATGGGGGGATCAGTGTGGTAGGGGGCATGTTTGTTTCATTTTCTATCATTCTGCCTTTCAAATAAATAAATCTTATTAAAAGATAAATTGCAGAAAGTACATAATACAAAAAATGTCATTTTGGCCATCTTTGAAAATACAATCTACAATAAGCTATTACTCTGTTTTGAATAAGATAAAGATGATTTTAAACTCTTGCACATGGTTGGAGGGAGTCTAAACTAGTACAGCCACCTGGAAAGCAATCTGGAACACACTGGTGTGATTCAGCGTGCTTACACCCTATAACACACCTATACCACTATTGGGAATACATGCTCAGGAATTCTTGACTGGGGTCAGGGAATACACCATTGGTAATAGCAGAGTTGGGGCAACGTGCATAAACTAGAGAAACTATTTCAAAGATGGAGTAGTATGGGCAATGGGATGCTGTGATGCAGTTAAAAAGAACAAACTAAAAGGAAGCACAGTGACAGGTACGGAGCTTACAAACACAGCTGAATGAAAAGTGAAAAAATGCATATTACAACACACCTCCACTGAGACCAATTTTAAATTCCACACAACAAAACCATATCATACATCCAACAAAGATATATGCACACTTAAAGACACATATTAAAATTTTTGCAGTGGATTTCCAGGCAGAAGGGAAATGAAGAAGGACATGATTATGGATTAATGGGGAACATTTCTAAGTCAAGGAGAACTGTTTTCACTTCTGCTCATGGTGTACTGCAAATGGGAAGTTTTGTATTCAATTCCTTTCACTTGAGATCAAAAGGAGAAAAAAAACCATTTTGCTTGATTTGGGCACAATAGGAGCTACAAGTACATATCTAAATCCATATATAGTGTAATGGAGTGGTTTCCACGGACAAGCACTGATGTCAGAAAGTCTCGGTTCTGAATGAACTATGTCTCTGAGGATTAACAGAAGGTAATATATGTAAAGCACTCAGTGTACTGCCAGTGCAAACTGAGCAATCAGCCAATGGTAGCTATTCATAATAGATAATATAACTTATCTGCCTTTTTTAATCTCTCTTCTACTTTAGTCTGCACACCTTGAAATATTTCACAATGTTAAGGAAATCATCATAAGCTTCTTAGTGGCTTATGTTGTATACCTTCCCTATACCCAAGAGATTCAGGGGTATTAAATATAATTGATCAATAAGAAAAACAGAAGAACAATCAGTGATAAAATTGGAGCTGATGATCTTTAAAGAAGTTGGTATTTGGAGAGCCTGGTGATAACACCTGGGCACACACAACAGCCTGAGAGTCACAAAATAGAACAAGATATGGAAGTGTGTGGACTGCAGAGTTCTCATTTCACGGCAAGCAATTCTGATAAAGAAAAATCTCTCCAGCAGAAACACCTGCTGGTTGCAGACTTTGTGCCTCAGATTTGCATGTTAGGACGAAAGCAAACAAATAAACAACAACAAAAAACCATGGATGACAACATTTGCTTCACTTGTGGCTAAGATGCAGAATCCCCAGCAGAACAGGTGTCTTGGGCACCGCGGGATGGGCATTAGATTGCAAGGAAGAAGGCAGGAGGCTCTTGACATCACATTTGGTCTCTTCCATACACGTCCACAGGCTTAGGAAAAAAAAAACTGGAAGAGTCTGGTGACTACAACTGAGAATCTTTTTTTGCTTAACCAAACCCTTTTAAGAGCACCCAGTTCTGGAAATGAACCACTTACATTCAAGTCTTACTCTAATGCTTTCTCACATTTGTGATCTTGGGAAAGTTACCTAATGGTTTTTGCCTCAGTTTTCCTCCTCTGTAAAATGCATGCAGTTATACCCACTTCACCGAGTTGCTGTGAGGATTAAGTGAGTTAGTATTCTCCACACATTTAAGAGTGCTGGGTACATAGCAAGCATCACAACAATTATACAAGAATGTGTCAAACAAACAGAAAAATAAGCATCAGACCTCATAGGCCAACCTCCAGCATGTGCTGGATTACAGTAGACCCTGTCCATCCTAGTTCACAAATACCTGGAATGTGGACACTGTATGATGATTTAAGCACTAGCTGTGAGATGGAGGTGAGTTGTCTCCAGTGAGCAGTTAGATGTTCACCCTGTTCTGCACTCTCACGTACATGAGATATTGTCTATATTCCTCTTACCATGCACTGGAGGGCAGAGTGTCAAATCACTGCACAATGTTCATTGTATAGCTGTCACAATAACCAAAGGCCACCAGATACCTGGCTCCGTGTCATGACCTTCACGCACCTGAGTTAGTTCTTATCCTTGAAGCAAAGTAGGCGCTATAACCAGCCCCATGTCACAGATAAATACACTAAATCAGAGTTGCTGAGTGATTTATTCTTGGTCACACAGTCTGTTCGGAGTTATGATACGTTTTTCACCATGTGACACTGGCCCTCAATATTGAATTAAACAGGGAGGAGCCATTCTCTGCCAGGGAGAAGCTCAACCACAGTTCTATTCCTTGAGGTTTCAATGAAAGGGTAGATCAGGCATTTGTTAACAGAGAGGAGATTACAGTTGATATGCTGTCGTTTTTAGTGCAACAATCATGATAAATTCATGTATAAGGTAATTCTCGTGGAAGACAATCTTGAGGAAATAAGTTGAATACACATGTGTAGGAGTGATAGAATTTTAACACTCCTACAACCCCTAACCCTAATTTAAATTAGATTTAATTAGATCCCCTCCAAAGAGGGGATCTTTATTTGACTGAGTGTAGAAGTCTCTATTTTTCCTTTTATTTTGGTGATCAGATTCTGAGACCTCTATCACATAAAAAAAACTCCTTTAGTTTTTTTAACTGTTTACTTTCGTATACTTGAAAGGTATAGTGACAGAAAAACAGACACAGATGACATTTGTGGGTTCATACCCCAAATGACTGCAACATTTAAGGTTGGGCCAGGCTGGAGTCAAGCGCAACCATCTGGGTCTCTCACAGGGGCGTTCAGGCCACAAGCACTCGAACCATAATCCTACCTGCCAAGGAGCATTCGCACAAAAACTGTCTCGGGAGCTGAGTATCCAGCCTGTAAACCAGCACTCTCACATAGGATCCAGGTGTAACAAGTGGGCGATTTATCTCCTGTGCTGCAATGCTAGACCTAAAAAAATTTATATATATATATCCATCCTGAAATGTACAGGAGGCAAAGCTGGGATCCAAACTCCAATGTGGGCCAGAAGTATCCTTTTATAGGGCTGTTCCTCTCTGTTGGTGGACCAGGGCTGGCAGCAGCAGGCATGTGGAGCCAGAAAGCACAGTGCCCAGCAGAAGGCTCCTGCACCAGCTTACCCACCAGAAATCACACACCCAATGGCACCTCTCTTGATCGTGACTGCCAAGCTAAGTTCAAGGTATTTTTCCTTCTTTCTTCGTCTGTGGGCAGCTTGCTCCCCTTGGTGATCTTCCTAATCAGCCCTTCCACAATTAGGAGGTGTCAACATGCCAAGAGAATTAGCAGTTTCAATCTATCCTTGAAGTGTGAATATTTCAAAGAAAAGGAATGCTTGGTCATACCTTGGTTATTTTTACTCCCTGCCACCCACCTGCCTTTTGGGCAATCTGTTCCCATCAGAGCATACCCTTCGTCTCCCTTATACCCTCTCATGTTCCTACCTTTTGGGTTCTTTTTTATTGTTATGCTTATCTCTACCCCTTTTTTCCCAATCTGGGAACCCTGAGTTAAGCTGTACGACCCTTTCTCCAGCCTTCCACCTTGCTGCCTGGTATGGAGAGATGATAAACCAGTTGCTAAGGGGTATTACCAACTTTTGAGATGGAGTATTTAGACCATGAAATTAATGATCAATTTAAGTAGTCAAGGAAGAAAAAAAAAAGGAGTAACACTGAGATACATCATCTGAGGGTGGGATGCAGAGGGTGTATAACAGGACCTTCTGGCAGGCAGCTCTGACCTCAAGTCCTAAGGCATGACCAAGAACAGAACTCAGTTACTCTGAAGTCCAGAAGCTCCTCTTGCTTAGGGAGGGAGAGCCATGGTCAAGCTAGCCAGGTAGAAAAGGCCTCCAGGGATCTCTAAAAGGAGGCCTTGTCATTAGTAGAAGGGCGATATTAGAACTGACCACTAGGAGGAGCTACGGTTTAGAGCCAGCCCCGATCTCAGGACCATGGGAAAGAACAGGTGCCAAAACGAAAAGTCTGCAGAGGACTCATTGGCCCGTGCTCAGCTGCTTCAAGGCCCAGATAGTCAGGGCCTCCTGGGACTCCCCACGCTGGCTGCTAGCTTCTACATATCAGGTAGAGGATAAATTAGGATTGACCCAAGTACCATACCCCTGCCCTGTCCCCTGCTCAGGATTTATCTGGGCTCTAAAAATACAGATAAAGGATGGGATAAATGTGCAACAGCCCAACAACACCACCAGCAACAGCAGCAATAAGTTCTGCCAATTGTTTACCAAGTCTGTGACAATAGCAATAGGTTGACATGAAGATTGATTGAAACAGTCCTGGGACATAAATTCAGAATACATGTTTTTTATATGTTAACTTCATGTTCCTATTCTGGGATTTTTGTATTGTATAGTTTGGAGGCAGAAAGTCAGGGACTCCTCTCTGGCTTCATCCTGTGACTGTACAGGGACACTCAGGAGTCTGTACTGTTGACCAGAAGGGAAAGAGAAAGGAAATAAGATTTAATGCTTACTATGCACCAACCAATCTGTGGATCACCAATTGCTATTTAAGCGATCTATTATTTTCCATATAGTTTATCTTTTAGCTTGGCTAACATGATTCCATTAGTAAGTGGTATAATTAGGACTGCAAGTGGCATCTTCTTGAATTAAAATAAATAAACTCTGGACCTACATACAAATGCCTCACCAAGCCCCAGTGCTGACCTTTCGATCCAGAAGCACAGGGGACAGGGTCTGGCCTTTGCAATGCTTGCCCAGGGTTCTCCCCAACGGCCAGCATGGCTGGGACCTTTGATCTCCTTGATCTCTAAGGGCACTTCCACTCCAGATACTCCACTCTTAACAGCCAGTATAATTTTTTTTTTTACTTACAGAAAAAAGTTGCCTTTGTTAAAACAAAAAGACACTCCAATAAACCTACATGGGAGGAAAGAAGTGAGAATGCCAAGAAAGGAATAGGTAAGGAGGAGAAGGAAGGTAGAGGGGAGAAAAAACAGGGAGAGGTAGGAAGGAAGGGAGCAGGGAGCGAGCGAGAAAGGTAGAAGGAAAAACAGATGGGAGAAAGGCAAAGGAACAGCAAGAAGAGGAGGTGAGATGAAGGGAAATTGGAATAGAGGAGTAAATGGAGCATGAAGGCAGAGGGGGATTGGAGGAAGAGGAGGATTAAACCACTGAGTGCCACCTAGAATGGTTCTTAAGACTCCCCCCCAAAGAGACAAGGTGGACAAAATGGCTCAGAGCTGTCCTTTTTTTAAAAAAAAAAAAAAGATATTTTATTTTTATTGGAAAGTCAGATATACAGAAAGGAAGATCTTCCATTCATTGAGTCACTCCCCAAGTGGCTGCAATGGCTAGAGCTGAGCCTATCCAAAGCCAGGAATCTGGAGCTTCTTCGGTGTCTCCCATGTGGGTGAGGACTCTAGCTGCTAAGCTACCACGCTGGGCCCTTTGGAAGTTCTAATTTTCCTAAAGTGTTTAATATAGGGACAGTGATGATGATGATCAGACTAAGGCAGTGGAAGCAGTTTGATGTTCAAATCAGATTAGAATGAACAGATTAAAGAAGAGGAAGAAATTAGCCCTTTATGCAAGGCAATAAAAAAATGCGTGAGCTTCTGTAAGCTTACCTGGCATTCACATAGCATGCTTATTTAAACAGACAAAAGCTAGGAGGTTAGTGAAATTAGAGCCAAGGAGTTAAAATGAGCTAGCAAATTGTAAAATGGGATTGCTAAGAGCTGTTTGGTTCATTTATCATTTATTCAGAACACAGTCACTCAGGTCCCCTTTATACTATTCAAAGCTAGAAGGTGAGCACATTGATGATGCACTGGCGGTCCAATAAGGGTAACAAACACATGAACAGGTAATTATCTCAAACAGGGGGAGCACAGAGACCAAAGGGCACACAGGTGTTGGGGGTCAGGGCAGGTTCAAGCAAGGCTAGCCAGGGAGGACACCTGGGCTACAGCAAATCTGCATTAACAAGAGAGTAGAGAGAAAGGGAAAGGGAGAAAAAAGGGGAAGTTCTAAGGGGGAGAGAGACTGAGGAGAGAAGAAGGGAGTGAGGTGAGGGGAAGAGACGGAGATCGTGAGAAGGAAGCACATGTTGCACAAAGCGAGTAGCAGCAGCAAAGGTATAAAGTGGAGAATTCAAAATAATTGTGTTGGGATGGAGCAGGAACCGCTTCTAAAACTCAGGACATGGTCTTGGGGACTGTACATACTTGAAACAGTGAAGGAGACAGAGCCTTCTCTCAGTAAGAGTTAGACCTGGCATTTCTGAGGAAAAAATAGAAACTTAATTTTCTTTTTCATTAAAAATATGACCTTCAGATCTTAGCTCACTCTTCCCATTCTTAAATAGAGAAATATCCTGAGTAGAGGCATCACAATGTACATTTTCAGAAGATGGAGTCCAGGGCTGTTCTTTTCTGCCAGTCTAATCGGCACAGGTGTCATGACGATGAAAGGAACAGATAGAGATATGGGCGTTGGATGCTTTGGTTTAGGAATGAAAAGACCACAAGAGCTGGAAGATCTGCAGGTCTGGATTCCCAGAACTCTTGTGGTTTGGAAGAAGGACCCTGAGCTTGACAATGGCACAAACCTTTCATAAGAACCTGAATATATTGCTAAAGGACAAATTAGAATTTCGTGACAAAAGGAAGGGTGGTGTTAGCGATGGGAAGGTATAAACACCTTGAACACGAGAAGCATAAACGGGTCAGTGAGACAAGAGCTTGGATGTGGCCTCTCACAGCTCCAAAGGTGGCAGGCGACAAAAAGGCTCAGAGAAAATCAAGACGAAGCAGGCTGACAATTCTTATTTGTCGTCTTGAACCTACAGACATCATCCCCCAGTGATAGAGTTATAGTGTATGAGCGTTTGAAAATGTTCCGCATATTATCCATATTTTGTTCTACAGTACTTGCAAAGTTCCCCTTCAGGTACCATCCTTGCTGCACGGGTAGAGCCTAGGGGAGCCATCCCAAGGGGATTTCTCTGCCTGTCCAATGAGGAGGAAATGACTTGTGCTGCAGCTCAGATGCTCCCACTCTGGAATTTGGCTGCTGAGAATGAAGGTGGTTCATTATTGATAAAGAAGCAAACAGTATTATATTCTTATACCCAGCTAAATTACCAACTTGTATCACCCATTCTGCAATTTTCAAACTAAAATTGTAAATTTCTTATGCATAGTATCCACAAAAGGAGTGCTGCACCTTTTGATATTTTATCTTCTTATTTTACTTCCTTGAATATTCTAGCCAAATGCTTAATAATATACTTAGTAAAAACTTGGCACCCTTGAATAGTTTCTCATTTGAACTATCATGGCTTCCACATTTGTCAGATCTGCTCTTGATAAATAATTTTTATGTATTACTTACTTAATAATATTTTGTTTCCATTGTGTCCACACTTTACTAAGAATGGCAGCTAAAAACGTATCAAGTGCTATGTCATCCTGTGTATCCTCTCAATCAGTAAGATGGTGAGACTCCCAGCATCTCTATGAACTGTGCTTCCTCAGTCACATATTGACACAGAGTATGATGTAGAAGTTCATAGAAAGAGTTAAATGCCACAGTGCATTAACTATGGGAGCCCAGCCATTCACTTAGTTCATAGAAGACACAGGAACTTTACTAAACCCAGGAAGCTGGGTGAGAGTCACATAAGATAGGCCATGTGATTTATCCCATTTCAACGCTGTCTACATTCCCCCATGTTTTCCCCATGTTTGCAACCCATGTAACTAGGTCCAGTAAGGGTTTGTTCTAAGACACACCCAAAGATAGGCTCACTCTGGGAAACCTGTACATGAACCAAATCCATGACTTTGTTTTCCTTCGTCTCCACGGGATGCCAATAAGGTAAGACTATCATAATCTCAGAGCTACCGAAAACTGGATGTGTAGCCAGTGCAGATCAAGCCTGGCCTCCTTAGCCCCTCCGCTCTCCTCTGCACTTTAGGGATTGCTGCTGCTGCTGCTGCAAAGGCTGCTCTTAGGACTCACTAGACAGCAGCTTGCCTGTGCAGCATCCTGTAGTTCTTATGTTATGCCCTGGGGCTTCTCTGCTACTTGCATGTGGAAAGCCTGCAGGAAGCTACAGGGTATAAAAGCAAACCTGGAAATGCAAGCAAGTTAATGCTCCTGGAGGAAATCCTTGACAACTGGAGGGGAAGGAGAACTGAGAACAAGAAATACTTCTTCGATCCTGGGGCAGATAATTTGAAGTTGCATTCTACACATTCTACCCGCCTCAGAGGGTCCCTACTGGCACTGAGGCTCAATTACTCACCATCATTTTATGCTTAATAACCCACTCTGATTTCAGCTTTCCCTCTTTAGAAGTTTCACTCTGCACAAAAAGCCTACCTGCACACAGGTAATTTTCATAAAAGCATGGATAATCAATGAAATTACGTATGTGATATGACATATAGTTATACATATTATAGAATAAAATTGTATGTATATTATATACATAATCAACAATATCATAAAATTCAAATTATAGAATGGTAACTTATCTCTTAAAGAAGTTACCCATGACCTACTCTGCAATGTTGTGCTACTCCCACTACATTGAATGTTGCCAGCTCTTTCCTACCCACCTGCAAACCAGGGAAGACACTGCTTATTTGAAAGAGAATTCTGCTTATGAAAGGCTCCAGGTGTTAGCCCACATGAGATCCCAGGGAGCACCATTATTACAAAAGATAAGATCAGTGCTCAAAACATCTCTACGTTTTTTTAGCATTCAGATTACACATCAATCCAAAGTTGGTTTTAATATGTTGTGGATATCTGTGAAAATTCAGTTTCTTCCCTGGAAAAAAAACACATAGTAAATGCAAACTTTTGAAACACACACCAGGAAACTCATGAACTCTTTGTACTACACTCCTGGTCTTGGGTCGAAATTATATTATACTATTGGCCACATTTAGAAAGCTTATAGGAAATGGCAAAATTCTTGATGAGAAAAAGAAGGGGACAGAGACCAGGATGTCCAAATGATAACACAGTGCTGAAGACAGAGTGCGAGTTTAGGCATTTAAATCCTGTCTCCGTGTCTTAGCAGCTGTTTTTGTTGAATATGGCAACTTAAACTTTGAGACTCAGCATTTTCTACAGAATAAGTAGCAATAGTACTTGTAACTGGGCAATTCTGTGAGTTAAGCAAGACAATGTATGAAGTGCCTAATGTCTAATGAATGTCAGATCTTGCTGATAGTAATAACTAAGCTAATGTTAATTGTGGCTTATACTATTAGTGTTGAATATATATTAAATATGATTTATACAACTCTTTTATTTTTACTATATGAGTTCTTGCATCCTGTTTGGCTCCACTTTCTCATACCACCTTCTCACTGGATTCCTGATTCCTAATTCTTACAGCAAGTTCAGCACCAGAGTGTTTTGTGGAATGTCCGTTACTAAAGACCCCCTCCCTGTATCCTTTTTGTTTTTGTGAGATTTTTATTTGCACAGGGCATGCTTTTCTCTCCCTTGAGTCTTTATCTTGGCATTGGATGCACTCTGCCATATTCTGTAGGCACAAAGTGCAGAGGAATTTCAGACCTTATTCAACGGATCCTTTAGCCATTGACTGGCAGTGTTTTCACATTCCAGTTTCCTTTAGCTACAGATGAGCTTAGCTGCCACCTCAGTTTGTTATGTCCCTGAATCATCTTCCAAACTATCTACACCACAATCCTGGTCCCTAATTTTGCTACTGAGGAACCCCAGGTCATTAGCAAAGACATGGAAACAATCCAGATGTCCATCTAATGAGGACTGGATAGAGAAACTGTGACACATCTACCCTGTGGCACCCTACTCAGCCATTGAAAAGGATGAAATTCTACCATTTGCACCCAAATGATCCCAGCCAGAGACCATTATGCTCAGTGAAATAAATCAACCCCAAAAGGACAAATATATGTTCTCTCTGATATAAGGCAACCTTCATGCAAAATATGAGATCAATAGCCTTTTCAATACTGCTTTTGCTACATCTCATGAATTTTGATATTTTAATTTTTTTATTTCTAGCAAAATACAGGTATGAATAACTGGGTGCCTGCTTCTGAGTGTCTGCAAAAGTTATCTGCCCTGTAATCCAGAGGGAAAACCAACTTCATATCCAAATTCCCTTCACTTCCTCAGCCTACCCTCCCTGCAGGACTTTGCCTGGTAAACATGAGCAAAGCAAACTTCCAGCTGCCTTCCTAGGTAGCAGAGAAGCAAGGCCGCTCAGCAGTCAGCCTCACTGTTTTGGTGCGGAAAAGAAAGCTCGCTCTTTTTTTTTTCTCATTAAATGATAAGACAGAAACATTTCAAGGAATTGGCTCTCATTTTCTTGTATTATTGCTCTAATTGGCTCATTATATACAATTATTAAATATGTTTTGTTATGATTAGATGGTTTTTACTTATAACAAAGAAACAACTGGGTCTGTCTCTGTTTATATTCATTTGTGTACATACACGTATAGAGAAGGCAACGAAGAACTAATTTTTACAGTAAAACTATTGTTCATGTGCAAACAGTTATTATCGCAAAAACTGCATGTAATTGCTCAGTATTAAAAACACCGTACAAATGCTATTTGGGATGGGGCACCTGTTTGCGGCAAATAACAAAGAAAAGGGGATAATCTAGGTATCTAAGTGGAACACAGAATGCTCATCACTTATAAAGGAAAAAAAATTCCAGGAATGTTGAATAGGAATGTGGCATAGGAATCAATCAAGAATTCTACATCGGAATGTGGTTGCAAGGTCAAATATTACAAGAAAAGCAGAGCATAAAAGGCATTGGAGAGATGTCATGGCAATAATGCAAGCAAAATAGCACCAAGAAATACAGATTAAAGAAACAAGGACATTGGCATCTGGTTAGCAGTTCTACATCCTTACAGATTGTTTACAGATTGAGGCTATTTCACAAATCGAACAGCCGTTCAAATGCACACTGACCCTCACCCGCTTTCTAAACACGATGGCAACATTCCTTCAACTCCTATTTTATAAAGCTTGTCAATATCTGTCGATGATTGACATTTTCTTCCAACTGACAGTGTTTATCTCTAGTCGTTATTATCACTGAACAGTTCTTATGCCATCAGAGGTTTCAAAGTCTCCACTACAGATTCATGTCATTCAAGAGAGGTGGCAAAAACTTTGTTACTTCATTGTTTTCTGCTGTTGTAGACTGACCAAAGACTTTATAGAAATAATTTGATTTAAATCAATAATTGCGTAACTGATTTCAAATAGGCTACAAATATCATCTTTAAAATATTTCTAATCCAGCACTGCAAAATTTCCCTATCAACTCAATGAAGGGAAAGACTGGATTTCTTCAACTGATTCTAAATTTCACATAGATGCATTACACTCCACAGTGTCATGAACTGTGCACAGTGCTGCAGATACTTATATACAATGAACAAGTATGGAGTATTGCTGAGCGAAACAAACATAAGAACATCTAGTCATACCCATGCAAATGAGTATCAGAGTTGCCTTATGTGTTTTATGCCAAAAGAAAAGTAGACATCTAATCTAGCTTGGATTGAAAACATGGCTGGAGAAACATCAGGGAGGTCCTCCTGGAAAGATAATACCTTAGCTGATTCTTGAAGGACAAATGTGAAGTAACAGAGCAAGTATGGAAAGGCCAGTATTGACACAGACCTCAAGCATTCCATAGATGCAAGAAGCAACACCTTCTTTTAAGTTTAATTTATTTTTATTTATTGGGAAAGTAGACTGAGAAAGCAAGAGAACAAGAGTAGGAGGGTGGAGAGAGAGAGAGAGGTATCACCCATCTATTGGCTCATTCCCCCAAACACCTGCGACAGCTGAGGTTGATACCAAAGCTGGAAGGCTGTAATTGCATTTAGGCATTTCAGCATCCCATGTAAGTGGCAGGGGCTCAATTACATGATCCATTCCTTGCTGTGTCTCAGGATGTGGGATCAAAAGAAAAGGGACTTGTATCCTGGCATTCCAAAATGGGATACAAGCATCCCAAGCAATGTCTGAGCCACTGCAGTACGACACTTGTTCCACAATACCTTAAACACAGGAACATACCCACAACTGGGTGATGTTGGATAGCAAAGATAAGATAAATGATAGTTGGAACAAATGGAAAAAATGAATAGGAGTTACACTGTGCCTCATAAAGAAAATTAGACCATTATCTTCGAGGTATCCTAGAGAGGTGAGAAGAGTTACCTTGCTTAGTCTTACCTTACCTTCATTGAGGTGGGAATTTCATTTTATAATGAATGGGGAGTGTGTTCTACTGATACTGAAGGGTGGACTGCCCAAGGATAATGCAGTGTTACAGTAAGAAATCACATGTATATCAAAATAGGCATTAGTCAGGAACAGATAGGAAAAAAAGAAACAGAGCTGTTAAGGGAGAAATTAAGCAGAAATTGACCAATAATGAAAGGAATAAAAAGTGGAGCCAGTGAGCTGATGGTGGTGCTGCATTCAGAAAATGTAAATATTGGATGAAAAGCAAATTTGATGAGAAGCTACATCTAGGGAGAGAATTTGAGAAGATGTTAGAAGAAACCAAAAGAAAGCAAGAGGAAAGCTAGAGTAGTGTGGGATTAGAGGAGAGAGAGGGAGAAGACAGGAAGAAGCAGAAGGGGAGAGGCCCATGAAGGTTGGAGAGAGAATCAAACATAAAGGTTCTAGAAAACAGAAAAGGAAGGGCTTGCCATACAGCCTCTCAGCCTGAGGAAAAGCTCTTGAGAATGGGTGTGAAAGGTAGAATTTCCATTAAGCATAAAGAAGGAGTTACACTTACAGATGCCATGAAACAGCACCAATTTTCTTCACAACATTTATGCAGAATTTCCCTTTAAAATGGATGTTCGAATAAAAAATAGGATTGCTGTGATATTTGGCATATACCATTGAATGAAATGGGGTGGGGACTTCAATGCAGGGTGGACATTTTGGGTGAAAAATCTGAAAGCGCTGCTAAAGTTGAAGATAATTCTAACCATGTCCTAAGATTTTGTGAGGATCACAGAAGCCAAGACATGCACAGAAGGCTGACAATGAGACAACCCGTATTCACAAAGCATATCCATCCTTACTGTTCTTGCTGTTTTCAAAATAACACTGGGACTACTCAGCTCATTCTCTGAGATTGGGTATGACCAATATTTGTTACAAGAGTTTGCAAAATAAACAGAGGACAAACAGTATTCTAGAACACTTGAAGTTGGTCACAAATAACAGGATGTAATAATTCAAAGTGTGGGACTTTAGGCTCAGGGCCATCTCAGCTCTCATTGTTGCTCAGCTGAATGCAGGCCACAGCAAAAGCAGGATCTAGGCTTTTTGACTTATTTAGACCATAAATTAAAGAAGAGACCGTGAGAATACAACTTAGGTTACAAATTAAGTGTCAAAGTGAAATAAGTGATATAATTCCATAAGATTAAACATGAAAATCTATATTTGCATACAGCTAATGATGACAAATGTGAGTGCTTAGAAAAGGCAATGGTGAGGAGGATGTATCACCCTAGCCATGAAAGCCTAAGATGGTGGGAACACTACCAAGCATAAGAGACACCCTAGTGGTGATGCTTCCTGGAACATCAAACACAAAAGATATCAATTTCTATGGCAACCCCTCCAATGCACCAAGCTCCCCCAAACTCCTTGCTTCTCTGATGATCCAGAGAATTACAAAGTTGATTTCCAGTCTATACATTTAACTCAACCCAAAGCATTTGAATTTGCCATTCTAACTTCATGCCATCTTCTAGGTACCTAAGAAGCCTCTCTCTTCCTCTATGCTCAAGTAGTGCTTCTTTGAGCTTGATGTAAACTCAACATGTTGCAACTTACGGTCCTTCTGCTAGTGAATAACTGGGAGATGTGGTGCTCCACAGACCAATACAATTCACAGATTCTACACAGTTTGCCCCGATGTGTTTAGTCAGGCTGTGTTTTGAGGTCACTGTTTCCTGATGCTCAGCTCCCACATTATTTCAGCTCCACTTACTGTAGCAGGAAGACTATATTATTGTGAGTCAAGAACCATAGAATATTTGTGCCAGCTTTGTGATCTTAGGCCTCAATTTCTTCACGTGGAAAATGACATGAGGATTCCTTAGCCCTGCATCTTCTCTAAAGAGCTAGAGCTAGGGTGAGAGAGAAGCCTCAGGTGCTTCAGAAATGAAATTTAAAGAAGCGCACATGCACACACACACACACACACACCCCACTTAGTAGCCAAGATAATATTTTAATGTGATATTTAAAATATCAAAATGGATACACATTCCATGATGAATAAAATACCAGAAATTTAAATAAAGTCAAGATCCTATCTCTGCTGTGAACAAATTAGCCTTCTCCTTCTCATCCTAAAAGATGAGTCCCACCTGGGAGAATCTGTGACTCCCATGAATTCCATTTAAAACAAGTCCATGGGTAAGTGTTTCACTATCTTCATCCTGAAATCTAGCAAATGCCAATCTAAGGGCAAAGTCTGACATCTATAACACCAGAAACTATACTTGGAGCCAAATACGCCTGATTCCGTCACTATCTGATTCTACTCTGAAATGTAAGATGGGACGATGATGTACTATCTTGGAGTAGCAGAGGGAATCAAATGACATAACTAGCCCAGACTACCTCCAACACCTTCCAGCACCTTGGCTGGTGGTCTGGAAGAGTTAGGTGACAGCTCAGAGACAAGAGTGAGGAAATGTGAAGCAATAGAGCCTTCCAGAAGAGTTACAAAAGAAAAAAAAAAGGTATATTTCACAGAAGGGAGGTTTAAGTACTACAGCCATCTTGAAACCTACTGAAAGTCCAGGCCATTCTTTTTTTCTGGACCAGCAACTAGATAAAGAGAAAGACACAGGTGATGAGATGAGAAGCCCTTGCAGCTTTATGTAAATCTGAGTGGCTTGTCTTTCCTTAATCCCCTCAAATTCACAAAAGAATTTGCTGAAGATAATCTGTAACTGGGAACACTATGAAAAACAAAGGAGCTAGCTATAAAAGAAAGGGAATCATGTTTAATATTTATACAGGCCAGTCCTAATTAAATTAACACACTCACAGATATGCTGAGTACTGGTTGCTTTCCTTGTTACTCTCTTCTGCCAACTGCTGCAATTAAAACTTTCAATTGTTTTTTGTGTAGTCTTAGTTCACAGAAAAGGAAAAATTGAGGAAATTAAAATCTTTTTAAAGAACGAAATATCAAAACCCCTTTTTCCAAAAAAGATGGATCTCTTCCTGCAAGTCAGTGACAAATAATAAAACAATCAACGTGCTCAGTTAGATCCGATGTCTAAGTTCATCAGAGACATAATATTTAACATCTGCAATTTTAGTTAATTTTCCTATTTATCACCTCCAATAGCCAATTAAAGGATTAACCTCATTTTTGGATCATGAAAACTGCAGGTTAGAAAGTTTCTTGATATTAGGAAATTAATTGACACATTTTTTTCATAAGCAGAATCCAAATGCTGTCTTACACAAGCAGTGTTTGGGGCCATTTGTGAGCAGTGTAGGTCACCACTTAATTTGTCTGCATCTCAAATTTGGGTGACTGGGTTCAGTTTTGGCTTCACTCTCAATGTCAGCTTCCTGCCAATGTCCACTCCGGGAGAGAGCCGGTGAAGACCCGAGTGCCTAGACCCCTGCCATCAACCTGGGAAACGTGGACTGCATCCAAGATTCCAGCTCCAGTAATTCTGAGCTCAAGTGGAGTGAATCCATGATGGGGGTAAGGATTTCTCTCTCTCTCTCTCCTTCAAATAACAGAAATAAACAAAAAGTAGAAACAAACACAAGCCTCATCAGCTCTCTCTGTCTCCTACATGCTCCCGGACAATCTTGCATGTCACACTCACTGAGATGAGAAGTGGCTGCATGTGCAAGGGATTCGAAGAAAAAGCTCCTTCAGGTTATGGGTGAGGGCAAACTCAGCCACCTGACATGAACACACAGAACACACAAACTCACTTCCTTTCACAGGCTCCATTCATTCCTGATTTAGCCTCCTTAGTCCAATTCAGTTTCCCTAGTTGTAAAATGGAATTCCTGCCTGCCTCTCAGGATATTGTACCAAGACTTTAACACAGAGATAGGGATAATCCTAGAGACTGGTGCACAGGAATAATGTTAATCTTACTAGATCAGGCAGAAATCTTCTGATTTTTTATCAATAAAAAAATGAAGATCAACCAAAGTTAAGAAAGCAAAATAACAACTTCAATGATGTAAAGGATGTAAGACAATTAGCTCCGTGCCTAGGCTGAGCTGAGTAGAAGGCTCAAACTTAACAACACTGCTTATTTTCTGTTTTGGTCAGATTTCACATTAGCATTGAGCTCTCTTGATTCCACAGACACATTTGCATGGGGTTGACATGAGGGTGCCAGGCCTGCTGGCTATGGTGCTATCTGAACAGATTTGTAGTTTGAGGCCCAGGGGTCTCTTCAAAGTCAAGAGAGTGATTTTAGACTGTATTCAGACAGCTACTTGATGTCATTCTGCACGGCAGATGTCCACAATAGCCTGGCATCCTCTGTGATCGGATCAGCCTATTTTTCTGATGTTGAGCTGTGAGATTCTATACAATACTCCTTTGCAAACTCATCTTGGGGATGCAGCTGTTCAGGACTTGCAACTAAGCAATTCTGTAACTATCTAGGCTTCGACAGTTTTACTCTCTGGTCACACTCTCTTTGTTTCATAAGGCCCATAATCATGTGGCCTGAGTTTTCAGGAACACAATGAAGAAGGCCATGATTAAGCAAGTCTTTCAAGGATCCTCAGCCAGTCAGAAGTCTAGGAATGCATATGGAAGAGAATTCAGAGCTCCTATCACCTAGTTCCTTTAATAAATAAAGAACCTAAAACCAGAGAAAGTTTAAAAATGAAGATCAGGGCTCAACGGGCTTATTTTCCACCTGCAAGCATCGGCAAACCACATGAGTCCCATACAGCTCCCTGTTTGACCAGTGGAAAATAGCCCAAAGCCTTGGAACCTTGCACTCGCATGGGAGACCTGGAGGTGGCTCCTGGCTCTGGATTAGAATGGCTCAGCTGTGGCTGTCACAGCTATTCGATCAGTGAACCAGCATTTGGGCGTTCTTTCTTTCTTTTCTTCTCTGTGTAAATCTATCTTTCCAATAAAAATAAATTATTTTTTAAAAAAATGAAGGTCACTTTGCTAACAAGTAGTAAAACCAGACAAGTTCACTATGTCACCCTTATTTTGGTCTCCACTGGTTGCCAGCTAATCTCTCCCAATGTATTAATTAATAATTATAGAGCAAACTGATAAACAGATTAAGGTTAGACCCCCTCTCCAAGGTATTTTAATTGAGGTGGATTTGAATTCCCAAGTGGCTGAAGTTCTCATAGTCTGAATTCAAGCCAGGACATTCATGTTTTGCAGGAAGTGTTGGTGATTTCCAGCCCCCTGTTCATCCTTCAGGAGAGACAGACAGGAAGGCACAGACATAAGGAGTTTCCACCTTTTCTGAACAATGTTCTCAGCAAATGGGTTCATGCTGATTTTCTAAAGATTCCCTCTGTCTTATATCTTCTTCAGTTCAACATTGCCCTGAGCCATACCAACAGTGCCCACAGTAAGTTCCAGCTGGAAGAAAGAGAGCTGTTTCAAAGGCTTCTCCTTACTCAATACTAAGTGTTAGAGACACTTTTCCTAGATTTGTCACCAAACCCCAGACTTTCCAAAGGATCTTCCCCTTTTCGTAAGCATCCAAGAGCCTAATTTTAATGGAAACAGAGAAACAGGTTTGACTTCCTTGTAGCATCTAGAGCTTCTGAAAAATAGGGTGAAGTCAGTAAATACAGAAAGCGTTGTCAGAGAAGCAGATCAGATAGAAATACTGATAGAACACATGCAGTTAAGAGGATTGTGCTGAGCGGATTAGCTGCCAAAAACGCAAAGGGAGGGGGCAGAAGAGGGGAGAGACACTTACTGGAATTATTTCCTCTTTAGATAAACTCAGATTCAAGCTTCTCTTCCCTCACTCTACCCCCTTGCTTGATCCTCCTCCCCTCCCTCAAGTTAAATATGACCTGATTCAGGTTCCTTTTTTTTTTAAACCCTTTTGTCCATATCTAGATACAGTTCAGGTCACAATTCCTAGACAAATTGTATCCATCAATATTTTTCAAGTCTGAAGAACAGATGCTCTGGAATCAGAACTCAGAGGAAAAGCAGGACAGTGAACTCAGAAGCAGCTCAGAAAGCGTATCTGTGACCTGATCTGCTCTTCATGGGTATCGTGGTAGCAGCACAAAACAATAACAACAGCGCCCCAACCACAACACAGTCAGCAATTGAAAGCAGACTTTTTCTATGATGCCAGGGAATTCTTTCAGCTGCAAGTCAGACAATTTTGAACATGAAGTTTATTGGACAAATTTTTTTCTTTCTTTTTTTTTTTTTGAAACACCTCTGAGCGTAGGTTAGATTCTTATCTGGCTCATGAGATTTCAGAGTGATGCTTTTAAACAAACAACTTGAAAATAAAACATGAATGGATGCCCAGAGGCAATGACATGGGAAGGCAGAAAAATCATCTGGGGATGTTGTCATCAATAAACACCCCTTCTCTGGACACTAAGAGCTTCTGATTCAGTGGCTCGTTGGTGAGCCCAGGAACTAGGGTTTTTCATAAGCTCTCCAGGCATTCTGTCAGCTTGACTTGAGAATCACTGAGTTAGAAAGATGCTATCAAATATGTGGTCCCTCTGGGACCTTGGCTGTGGTTCAGTGCTTCTGTTAATAGACATCCACACCCTATAACATAATCTTGCAAAACACACACATACAGCAGTTTTCTCCAGTACATCTCTGTATCACATTGTAGAGACTTATTTTCCACTTCACTGTATCCCAGACGAGTACAGCCCTGACAGAAATCCACATACAGGCAGAAATATAAATACATCTAGCAAAGACAAAGAGGCAGCATACATGAAGTTCCCTGGGGATGCTACAGTGACTGTCATGATGTGGAGCAGGTGTCAAGCACTGTGTTCTCAGTACATCTTTGTGTCAGAATCATTCATGAGTATGCCTAGCACATGTTATGATAATGATAGTAATAAAGTACTTAAAATCTGTGGTTACTTATTTCTTTTTGCTCAATCTTACTGGACAGAATCCCATACATCGATTGGATCATATTTTCTAGCAAAAACCACCATCATCTCAGTGTGGTCTGCATGACTATTTACTGACTATGTGGAAAACAGCACATTTAGACTCTTAAGCAAAGTCTGATTCCTCTCCCACTCTTACACTTGATCTTAGCCAAAAGGCTGATAGGCGATGGTTCTCACACTCTTTATTAACAACTACCTGGTAATACGGTCTTGAGACTGGTTTAAGTTAATATTTGACTGGGGCAGCAGAAAGTATTTATTTAGAGTTTAGTCTAAGTCCTGTGCTCCAATCATGTTTACGAGACAGCTGTCAGGAGTGATGAATAAATACAATTGGTAATACAGCAATACCTCATTTCTCACTTTGGTGTTCATTGCTTGGGTTTATAGCTCTTGTGGGATTTCACAGGGAAGAGAGATGGCACAATCAAAAAGCAAATTGAGACATTCCACTAGGCATGGCAGATCCTTAGGCGACAAAGGTATTTTTGGCATATGAATTGATCCCTTAGAGCTAAGCAGGGAACCAAGGGCAGGTATCAGTATTTTGTAAAGTTTGGATCAAACTTAAAGTCTACTGTCACTGGATGTAATGAGCAATACCTCATTAAGTAGATACATGATTTATCAGTCACTCACACGAAATAAAGTAACAACACCATTAAAAGTATTTTAAATCTATTATAAATAACATTAGAGACTCACAGCCTTTAAAACTATTGCTTTAAATATGGCTGAACTCAGGATCTTCATGAACATCATTAAGGGTTTGACCTTTTTCTTCCTACTTACTTCACCCCAGATCTTCTCTCTCCAATTCAAATTCATTTCTTAGTGATGATGGCAATGGTGCCTACTACTAGTCTACTCCTTTGTCTTACTTCTTTAATAATTTCAATAAAAAGGCAATATTTTAAGTGATGAACCTGGCAGAAAAAAAAATTGGTTTGTAGGCACACAGTTAGTTGTGAACAGAACAGGCTTTTCCAGTTGATCAGAACTAAGTTACACAGCCATCCCTATGACTGGAGCTAAGTTATGAAAATGGAAGGAATTGAGACACCACATACAGGAAACACATTCAAGTGCCACAAGGAAAAAGAATGCTAGTCAGGCTACTGGCGTCACAGTCTCAGGAATTATTCTCATTAGAGTCAATTAATTCTTATAGGATTCATGCAGACAGTTAAGAGAAAGCAAGGTGTCTACTCCTCTACCTTGAATAAAGATAGGCATTATCTCATGATATGAAGAGTATAAAATTTAGGGTTAGACCTACACACCTATACTTAAATACTAACTGATATGTTGTGGTTACATAAAAGGTGATACAGTTGCTTAGTTTCTTCCCAGTTTTTTCACCCACCATAATAGCTAATTCATAGAGTGGCAGATTAAATAAAAGTGTTTATATTAAAAAAACATTGTACCTCATTCATTGGAGATATGCAACAAACAATAATTCTTTCCTTTGAGAAAAGCCTACCTTCACCACTATGTACTTTCCCTATGGTAAGATGATACTTCAATAATACAGCCCTACTTTCACCAAGCAATAACACAGGAAATAAATGATAAGCACGCTTTGCTTGAGGTCAATCTAAATAATTTGTCTTTATTTCTTATCTATATTGCAATTCAAAATGAGTAGGTCATCATCACTTTTAATAACCATTCTTCAAATAACAAAACATGACAATTAAGCAGTTTTCAATGTTCTTTGGGTTCCCAAATTTCCTTTTGTGTATACTCTAAAAATACAGACTTCATATTTTTATTGCAACAGACTATACAGATAATATCTGTGGAGAGAGAGGGCTTATCATCAAGTTATATGATTGTGGTACCTTATATTGTAAACCTCTCATTGCAATTAGAGTCTTCATAAGTTTTTACTTAAATATGAGATCCAAATCCCCTATAGTTACCTGAGAGTGTTTTCTTCTCCCCAAAAGTTATGTCCATTTTCTAAAAATAATAAATACAAGAGCTTACAAAATGTTGCTCACCCTTGATGGTTAAATGGTCATTGTAACATCAATCTTACGCTTTTTCTTTCCACACATGTTTTTGTTACTTGAATCTATGTATATAACTTTACAGAAAATTATCAAAGACTACAAAATCTTTGCTCATTATGTATTTCTGATGATGAATGTCTAAATGTCTTTTGGGGGGCATGTCTTGGAGAGGTTCAGAAGGCAGACAACCCAAAACATTAAGAGTGATGGGTCAAAGAGGGTGAGAATAATCACTGTCTAACCAGTTCATGCTTTTTATATGGAAGAAAAAAATTATGATGGGAAAAACATAGGATCTGTGTGGAGAAAGATAGAAGGGGGAGAAGGAAAGAGAGGGAGGCAAGAGGAAGAGAAAGGCACACACAGGAGCAAGCAATGAGTGTCCCATACATTATTCCATTTGCGCTTCACCGATTGCTATACATTTCCCACTGGAAGTAAAGTGAGACTCTTGGTCTCTCCAGCTTTGTATAGCCATAAAAAGTAAATGTCAGCAGTATCATTTGGAAGCCATAAATCTGGCAGAGGAGAAAGCTCACTGATAGCTTCCATGAAATTATTTAAAAAGAGAAACAATTGCTCAGCACC
Source organism: Ochotona princeps (assembly GCF_030435755.1). Classification (NCBI taxonomy): domain Eukaryota; kingdom Metazoa; phylum Chordata; class Mammalia; order Lagomorpha; family Ochotonidae; genus Ochotona; species Ochotona princeps. The sequence goes on from NC_080857.1 coordinate 15,802,911, forward strand.
ATCATATTAATGTCTGTATCTCATCGGACTCTGGGGATCTCCTTCATTCCTAACTTGTGTTGTGGCGAGGAGAGAGTAGTGCCTCTTTCCTCCATGGGGGTGTACATTGAGCAATCTTACACTCTATCCAGAAGTCATTCCTAAACTCATCATTTTCAAATGAATAGCATAAACATAATATTTGAGTTGCTGCTCAACTTTGTGAGAGAAAGGAGAATAAATCACCCACATTTGACCAAAAATAAAATACTGAGGCTTTCAAATAAGCTAAATGTCTTTTCAATGCGTCTAGTGTTAAAATTCAGACTTAAATTTGCAACTTCAGTTTCAATACGCTTTTTATTACTTTATCTGAGTAGCATTGTAGGACATGCTCTAATTCTCATTTTGTGCTATAGTTACCTGAAAATTTCATCCATAAATACACAATAACAGTGGGTGAGCTGGGCTAAAAGGCTACAGAAAATTCATACTCTCACAAGTAACAAATTTCATTCAGACGAAATGAATGATAAAAATAAGCAAAAGGTAAGAAGAAAGAAGTCGAATGATCTGACATACAATCTTACTTTCTATCCATATATTTTAAAATGTTGGTTAAATTCTGTCTCCAGGGACTACAAAAATTCAAGGTAACAGTAGTGATCTTACTATTGGCAGAGCCGGATTCTGGTACAGCCCATGAGTGATGTGGTCATACAAGTAATTACTTTATGTGGGATGATGGCTAGGACCTTGAGGGAAAAAAACAAATAATCTCTATAGGAGGATGCAAAGGTTTGATCAGGCTGTTTCAGAACATGGAAAACTCTAGACAACTCTTCCACAGCCATTCAAAAGTTTGTTATTTTTGAATCCCTTAAATATCCAATACTCTGTGCCTAGCAAACTTTTCTTTTTAAGAAATGTTTGTGTATGTATGTATGTATGTCTGCATGTATATATATACTCAATAGACAGGCTGACAGAGAAAGATGGGAAAGACTCACTTTCCAAATACCCATAGCAGTCAGGACTGGATCAAGAGGAAGCCAGAAGACAAGAACTCCACTGAGGTCTCCCACATGCATGGTAGAAACATAGTTACTTTCATTATCAACTGCTGCCTTCCAATAGCATTACTAGGAAGTCAAATGCAAAGTACGGAGTGCTCAGGCCTCCAACTGGCACTCCAATATAGCAAGCAGGCATCCAAAGCAAAACGGTTTAACACATTAAGGATGATACTTCCCATGTACCCAATAGGAAACTAAACTTCACAGACAGTATTTTTACGACGTATTTTTCCAAAGTTTTCCATATATATTTCAGTTTTCTGTACAAATATCAAGCTTCTCTAAACTTGGCATAGGTCTCTTTAATGTTTATCTCTTTTTTTCCTAGATAAATCTAGAATATTCCTAGTCATTCTTCAAAGCCTTGAATAAATTGAACATACTCCATGATCCCTCCCAACCATCTTAAACAGTTGACTGCTAGGCCTCTTAGCAGTTTGAAAATCAAAGCTATTTCTCATTCTATGTTATAACCATTTATTATTTACCACTATATAGAGGCTGAGATAACCTTGAGGATAAGTATAGTTGTTTTTGTTCTCTTGAGGGGTGGCATATTTTATATATATTAATATATACTTAGTAAATGAATTACTAGCTAAATGGCTTTAAATTATATACATGAATCACTTTGATAAAATGTATCCTCGGTGAACATATAGGAAGTAGCCACGGGAGGAAATAAAATGGGAAATTTTTTGTAAAGCCATTTATTACTATTTTAATTGGAGCAAGGCTAGAGATTATAGGAAATTCAGTTACTATGGATGCTGTTATTAGAGCTCAAATGTTTCAAATGACAGATACGGAGGATCCTTTAATCTGCTAAAATGGTCAGCAGCACAAACATTTTTCTCTTTAAACACAAAATTACCTCTTCCTTTTAAAGTTTATTGATTTGAAAGTCACACACACACACACCATAGGGAGGGAGGGATCGAGGAATGATGAAGGCAAAAGGCAGGCTAGAAAGACAAAGAAGCACAAAGCAATCTCCATTCACTGGTTCACTTCCCCAAACTCCCCTGAAAGCCATGGCTAAGCCAAACTGAAACAAGGGTTCAGAACTCAGTTTTTGTCTTCCATGTGGACAGTGGAAACCAGCGTGTGCAGTGGCAGGAAGCTGAAATCAAGGTAGAGCCAGGACACCAATTCAAAGATGTAGGCATCCCAAGACTCACTGCAGAGCCAAATATCTGTCCCCCATGCAATTTCTAGACAAGACACATGGAAAATTACTGAGCTACTTCCTGAGACACAAATAATCAACACAGGAGGATACAGAAATTTGATCAGGCTGTTTCAGACCACATTTCAACTTCCCTGTGTAGACTAGAGGGTAACTATCTCGATGAATCCTGGGTCCCACTGAAGCACTTTCTCCCTGTGACTGGGTTTCTGGCAGAATAGAATATATCACATGGAGAAAATTCAATGCTGAGACAGGGCAAATGGTCACAGGCATTTCCTACATTCCTTACCACCCACAGAATGAATTAATTTCCTATTTGGGAAATTAATTTAGAATACGATAGCTCAAGAATTCCTTCCACCTACCTCAGCTAGTATGTATCTGGACCAAAAGGGGAAAGTGCTATGCCCTAACCACTTTATGGAAGAGCAAGAAACAAAACACTAAGTTTTGAAAAAAAAAGTTTGATTTCAGATTGAAATTTTACTTTGATACAGCTGTTCCCAACTGTGTCATGGATAAAGCCAAACGTGGGTTACCCTCCTGTCCTGTTACAGGCTCCGTAAGCTCTGCTTCAATGACACTGCCTCAAGTTTTGACAGTTTAGAGAGATGCTCTCTGTTCTGGAGCCACCTGCATCTTGGGAGCTTCACTATTTTTCTCCTCTAGTTTACATAGGAAGCCAAAGTCAAATTAAGCATATCCCCTAACCACTCCTATGTCCTATAACCTAAACCTTGGTCATATCCTACTCCCAAACACCCATCTTCTTTTGACTCTCTCTATTGCAGTTATTCTCAACCTTGATTACCTATTAGAGTCACTTGATGGAGTATCAATGCATACCATGGCCAGGACCTCACTTCAGAGGTTCTGATTCAATTGGTCAGTAGTAAGGTCAGGTTTTGGCATTTTTCTAATATTCTACCTTATCTCCCATCCTATTTACTCTGTGCACCAGCCTCATGTGTCCGTGCTATTTCTTGGTCCTACCAAACTCATCCCCACCTTCTGGGTATCTCATTACTTGTTCCCACTGGCAGGAAGGTCCATCACCAGATCTTACACATGAACAGCTCCTGTTTCCCACTCAAAAATCAACCATCACCTCTCCATCATCCTTCCCTTTTCTAAAATGGTATTTAATCCCACAGTCATAATCTATCTAATTCTTTTCCAACTCTATCTGATATTACCATATGTGTCTAGGTGTGCAGTTATGAACTATTTCTCCCTGTACCTATGATATAATCAGCATGTTGAAAAGAACTATTTCTGTCCTGTTGATTACTGTATCTCTGGGACTTAGTATAGTGCCTGGAATACGGCAGGTGTTCAACAAATTCAATTTATTAAACTGAATTGTTGGCTAAGTGAATGAACTGGTCCCTAGAAACCATTCCAGGCAAAACCCAATAGCTTCTCAGAATTACTCCCTAAAACAAAAAGCTGTCTTTCACATACTTACCTGTTAAACCTTGTAAAGTCACTTAAAAACTTGAATATTTACACCATATTTTTGGTTATGGCATTCTCCACATCTAACTAGCTAAGCTATATAATACAACTTGAGTCTCACACAATCTATGAAGCCTTTTGCTGACTTCTTCAGCTTGAAATACATTTTCCTTTCTCTACTCTCCAACAGCAATAATCTGCCATTCAAATATCAAAGGGGTCAAATGTGTGACCTAGCAGTTAGGCTCCTGGTTAGGACACACACACTTCATTTCAGATGGCTTCAGTTCCAGTTTTAGCTTTGCTCCTGATTCCAACTTCCAATCAATACGCACCCTGGGAGGCAGCAGGTGATGGGTCAAGTCATTGAAACCTTCCCACCAAAATGGGAGAAGCCAGAGTGAGTTCCTTATTTTCTTTTTAGGGCATTTAAAACATGAAACAGCAAATGCAAGAGCTTCTCTCTTTCATTCCTCTGTCTTCAACAAATAAAACAGATAAAAACAACATATGAGTTAATAATCTATTCTGACTACTCTGTTATCATATATGTCATTACCACCTTGGGAATATTTGCTAGAGGAACTCCTGGGGACATGGGCATTTTGCTGCCCTCTGGTTCTCCAATCTTGCAAATCATAAAAGAATATCAAGAGTAGCAGCAGAAACTCAGGTACAAACCTAAGAAAAGTTCAGCCTAGAACTTAGAACCAAAATGCACAGAAATAGTGGAAAGTGGATTAATCAACCAGCAATAGGGTTGAAAACTTGTCTGCCTGTCAAAGAACAGAGTCAAGTGTATTGTGGGTAGCTTACATCCAATTTTTAAAAATGATTCATATATTTATTTGAAGTGCAGATTTGATAGAGAGAAAAGGAAAGACAGACTCATTCTACTGGTCCTCTCTCCAAATGGCCACCTTGGCCAGCTGGATCCACCTGAGACCAGAAGCCAGGAGCCTCTTCCAGGTCTTACATGTGGGTGCAGGAATTAAGCCTCCTCTTCTGCCTTCCCATAAGCTGGGAGATGGATGAGAAGTGGAGCAGCCAGATACAAACCATTGTCCATACAGGTGGAAGATTAGCCTGCCACAACACAATTCTGGCACTGTTTTGTCCCCTTTTAAAGCTGGACAAAAGGTAATCGAGATGGAGTTTGGCCCATGAATCCCAGAGTTGACAGTAGACATTTTCATAAAACACTTCAAGCCAATGCGATTCTAAAATGCCTGTTTTTTTTTTCTGAACATGAGACAGCGAGTTTAAAAAGTTATTTCAATCTCAATGAAACAGTTGTTCTGCCTTAACTGACAATGAATTGAGTGGATCTCATAGAAATTTCATAATAAATGAGATTGTCTAGATAACAGTCCTTTGAAAACTACAGTTAATCATGAAAATATGGAATAGCATTTGTCTCGTGAAATCAGTGAAATTTCCTCCCCATTTTCTGGTTACTCATTGATTCTTCCTCTTCTAGGCCCTCTTCCACAATGTAAGATGTTTCTTTTACTAAACTAGCATGTAGGATGAAGAAATCAAAACTCAACGATGATGGTAATGATGATGATGACAATAACAACCAAGATTTAATAAGTACCTACTGTGTGCTTTGCTCCTTATACATGTCATTTGAGTCCTCACAATAAGGATTTAGAGAGACTGTTCAGAATCACACAGAGATAATGAATGGGACAGAGACTGAATCGGAACCTGGACAGTCTAGACTTCAAAGCACATGGATTTCTGCAGTGCCTGGCTGCCTCCTGAGCAGACGAACAGCCTTGCTTGGAGGTTTCAGTTCCCAGATTAAAGATGGGAGGGGGATTTCACCGATGAACAGTCAGGGATGACACATCTGGTGTTCACAGAATTAGGCTACCTTGCCCTTACCTCTCTGAGCCTAGGAATAGGACTGGTTTAAACCTTACGGGGTAGAAAGAAAAATTGCATTTAACTGTACTGGTAATACTGTCAACGAAAGGTGTCCCAGACCTCCTTCTTAGGAAAAAATAAAAGGCACTTCTAAGAGCCTAAAGCTTAAAATCCTTTCTACGTTGTGGTTTTTGTCTGTATGTTTCTTTTTTCATCTCTCTGGGTTGCAGAAAACCTTGGCAGGAATTGATTTAACAGACAACCTCCCAGGAAGGCAACACATCTGTCCCATTTCCTTTTTCTCTATCTTCCCGTGCCAAACAAATAAACTAAAAGTCACTGTCAAGCTGTCTGGTCCAAGGGAACTTGCCTGCAAAGTTGTTACAATCAGATTACCTCACACCATTTTACAAAGGTGAATCAGTGTAGCAGATAATGGCCAACTATTACTGGAGGCCACTGCTTCTGCTTTCTAACTTACTTATATTCTTCCACATCCTTGGAGCTTAGATGTGGCCATTTGATGAATTTGTAAAATGACAGAAACCATTTCTATATCTGATGCATAGGAACCTCTCACATGGTATCCTTTCTGTGTCAGTTTTTTTATTTTGTTGTTGTTGTTGTCTTTTTGTTGGTGTTTTTTGTTTGTTTGTTTTTTTGGGAGGGTGAAATAACAAACTTTCCAAGCTCAATGGCTTAATATACACATTGATGGTTTTCTTATTTCTGTAGATCAGTTATGTAGTTCTGCTAACCTGGACTGGAATTGCCTGGGGCTGAATTGTCTAATGTGATTTAATGCAGCTGGTAATTAACTCAAAGTCAGCTGACATGGTGAGATGGACTTGTCCATGCATCCCTCATCATGCAGCAGGTTATCTTGGACTGATACACAGAGTGGAAGTTATAAGAGTACCCTGTAGAAACCAAAGATGGCAGGTTTTCAAATCTCTGCTCACAATTGTTATTGTCTCATAAATTAAAGCAAGACCAGAGATAGTATGAGAGGGGATCTACCTAGAACCCAGATTCAAGGAGAAGAATTACTGTGGCCATTTGAAAAAAATGTTGCATATTAATAATCATGAATTCTTTTTATTTCATATGTAGTTTCTGTTATTCACTATACACTGATACTTAGAATCATCCAGTGAGAAACTTACTACATTTATCTCTGAGAAGATATATGACTTGTTCACGTCCCACTGGTGAAGTTGAGACTTAAACCTACTAGAGGGACTGCTGCCAGGTGGCTCTCACAGAAGCGGGTCTCATATGAAGCAAGAAATGTATCATTTCACCTGGGACTGTGTACCCCTGGGTTCTTCGAGGAGGGAAATTAAAAAAGTTCAATTCCAGACTTTTCTCCATGTCCAGTACAAAGAATAAATGGCTTACAGAAAGAATAACAAAGGTAACAAAGAATACATGGCTTAGAAATAAGCAGTCACTCTTGCCCTTCTAACTCCTGCTCCACTATATTTAGTGATAATTCTGTCTGAACTTAAATCTCACCTGCTAAGTGTAATATTTTGCAAGAAATGCAAAATTAAAATTTATAAACTTTCTTTCTCTCTGAATAGATGTTTCTGAAGACAGATATCTTGGAAGCCAATTATTGAATATAATGGAACCTCCATCTGCGCTAGGTTTCCTAAATCGCTGTGGAGCAAGGTTCCTTTCCCACCATATGTCCAGAATTTACATAGAAGTGGGATATAAATTAATATTTTTGCTAAACAACTGGGCCAGGGTCATCTGGTAGTCATCTAATTTTTTTACATGATTTCCAAGAGATGACAGATGAGGAAAATGATCAATAAGTATATATTGAGTTGCAACACAAAGGCTATAAGTGTAGTTTAAAGCATACACCATATATTCATATATAGACTCCTGGAAAATGATTTGAGTAATCATTGGTCTCATAGTTAGAGGTTTCTCTTAGCTCTCTGGCAAGCAAAGCAGTAAAAATGTTCTCCATGACATCAGAGCATAAGTTATTAAGAATAAAAAGATTCCAGAGTCTTCAAGGAGCAACAAGTCAAGGACAAATTCTACTGTTTTGTTCAAGTAAAAAAGATAGTTTCATAATTTATAAACCCCAAGCCATGCAAGCAATAAAATTTGATATAAAGCTATCAGCCAACAAAACTATAGAGAGAGGCAAATATTTGGCATCACTGGGGGTCAAGTCAACTTGGAAGTTATAATCAATATGAAACATCCTAGTTAACAATAATAGCACATTGGTATGTGTCACATTTGCGCTTTTACAGCCTCCATTGGCTAAAAAAATAAGCTGAAGAATTTCCATAAAATCTGGTCAGCAAGATTTATAGCTCAAGAAAAGAAATGAGAGCTCATTTCATCTAATGGCTAGTGATTAAATAAAGCAAATTACCCAGCATTGCTATGAAACAAGGTGTGGCTAAAACTGCAAGTTTTACTCAAGTCAGGTTTGGGTTCCAACAGGATTTAATTAATTTGTGTATCTGAGTTTGTTTCTTGCTGTGGTCCAGCAAGAATTCTCTAAGCAAAAGGATCAGAAACTCATCAAGCAATAAAATTGATTGCACTTCTCTAAGCCATGTGGACATATTCAACCCCCAAAAGGGACTTTAAAAAAAGATTAATTGAAAACATTTCAAAACCAGCACCAGATATAGTGTAGAGGATTAGTTTTTCTTCCCTGGACTCCCTGAACGTCAACTAGACATAGAGCTGCAGAGGACTGAAACTGAGTGACCAGTATTTGTGATGGGAAGTGTACAGTACCTTTTGTGATAAGCCTACATGCCAAAAAGAGTGTTGAGTTCATGATGAAAATACTGTTACTATTTCTATTTCTTAATTGGTGAAACTGAGACAAAAATGTAAGTGGCACAGGTTACATTGCTACTGAGAGGCAGAGCCAAGATTCAAACACAAGCTAACTCTGAAGCCACATTGGCAATGTAAATACTAATTTTATATGGGCAAATAATTTTATACATATAATACTTGTTTCTGTCTTTGGATTGGTTGCACCTAATATTGCTAATATTGGTATAGTCTGGCTGTCACAGATAATCAGAAATTGGAGGAGAAATATTTTTTTTAGAAAGATTGAAGACACAGATCTCCTTCCTACAGTCTCACTCTCTAAATGCCTTCAATAGCCAGAACTGGGCTAGGCTGAAGCCAGGAGCTGGAACTCACACCATGTCTCCCACTTAGGTGACAGAGACCAATGTGCTTGAGCCATCACCTACTGTCTCCCAAGGGGTACATTAACAGGATTTCCAGAATCAGGAGTGGAGCTAGAACCCCAAACCATGCACTCTGAAATGGGATGTGGAGGTCCCAAGAAACATCTTAACTGCTCTGCCAAATATTCAACACTAGAGACAGATTTTCACTGTCTCATGTTAGGTTAGAAATTATACAATTTGTCCCTGCTTTCCTGATCTTACATTAAGTTCACCCGAATTTTTCAAGAATCCTAGGAAATGTGTTCCTTCAAAAACAATTTCAATTGATTTGCTCATACACCCTTTCAGTAGACAAGAACTCAAAGTTGAATTGAATTTGATTTAAATAAAATTAAATATAACATTTTCTTGCACTTGACTGTCTCAGAGTAATATATGATAGGAATACATTTACATTACAGGATGTAATGTACAAATCAGTCTGACAACTTCAGTGGTTGATTAGACACTTAAAAACAATTATGTGGTAAGATGTACACAAGTAAACATACAGTTCAAAATGTTCAATGCAGTTTTATTAAGCACATTCATACTATTGTATGAGCTTAAGTTAAACTCAGTTTACTTAAAGAATCCACCCTGATGGCAAAGAAGGGAAAATGTCTTAGGATTCTTCTTTGAATTTAGGGCAGCAGGTTAGTGTTGGCCAACCTTTTTAACATTTCAGATAAAATGGGAAACACACTGACATTTAAAAGGTTCAATAAGAGACTTAATATTTACTTCAGTGTGTGGTAGTATCCAGAGCTCATATCTTAGATGATCTTTACCTATTTTTTAGCATACAAAAACATGTATTAGAAAAGTCAAAGGTAAAACAGACCCCAAATAGACTTCCTGAAGACACTTTAGAGAGATGGATGGAAACAGTTCATAAATATCCATCTGATCAGGACAGTCAGAGGGTAAATAATAAAGCAAATAAAAGAAAAACCATTAACCTCTTCTACCCCCTTGAGGAACACTGCTGAGCCCACAATTTATATACCATAATGGTAAGACTTGTAGTAAACCCTGCTAAGATTGGTCAAGAAATCTAAGATCTCTGGAGGAAGTACCCCACGTCAGAGAAGACTGGTAAACATGGGTCACACCCTGCGGATTTTTCTCTTAGCAGCACTCCAAGTTGGAAGACAGTATGAGTTCCAGACTGAGATTGACATTGATATTAAACCCATGCATTCCTGGTCCGCTTCTTCAGTAATGACACAAGAAATCTAGACAAACACCAGATCTAAGGAGTCTGATTGCCATCCTGTTATTCTCATCAAGAAACATTCATTAATTAAACACCCACTTATAGATCATGCCATGGATGCCTTTATCTCTGTATAACAGGAAATTGATAGAAACAGGCCCAACTTGATATGAGTTCATAGAAGTTACCAAAGAAAGTGAAAGGGAGGAACTGCAGGCTTTGATTCCTTGCTCCAGTTTTGCAACAATTCAGAGAGCCTCGAGGTATCTCAAGAAGTATCCCAAAATTCCCAACATAAAATGTTAATTTACATTATTATTATTATTATTATTATTATTTAATAGGTAGAGAAAGCTTTATCAATTGGTTCACCTCTCAAATGCTCACAAAGATGGACTTGGGTCAGGGCTAGAGCCAGGAATTGAAAAAGCAATTCAGGTCTCCTACATGGGTCTCAGGCACCAATGACTAGGACCATCACTCTTGCTTCCCAGGTTCTGCACTAGGAAGAATAAGGAGTCCAGAGATGGAACCAGGAATTGAGCCCAGGCACTACAGTATGAGATGTAGATATTTAAGGTATCAAGGCAAATACATGTTTGAAGATTTACCTTAATTTTAAATATAACTGATTTATTATTAGACAGATTTCATCACTACTGCCAACACACATGCAACCCAATTAGAGGGTAACAGTCACATTTTGTTACAAAAGAGATTTGGCTTCACACAAGAAATATTAACACTAAAAAATATACAGACTATGCATGCAGAGTTCAAAGCCATGGAAGGCTGACTTGAAAGAGTGGAGAGTTTGGCAGTTCTAGAAAGGCTGGAGGTGATCAACGACCAGCTCATAGCTCATGCTAACCAAAGGATGTCCAGGGCAGCATGAAATCACATGCTGTTTAGGCTAACTAATCTTCAGAGAAAAGTAGCACTTGACCTTGACCCCCAAACAGTGACATCAGTGGTGAAGTGCTAACCCTGAGCAAGGCTCTTCCTCCCCAGAGAATAGGCATGACTTTCCTATATGTATGGTTAGACCATATCAGGCCTGTACTAGACTCTTGCAGGCTATGTATACTTGGGAATTATTTTAACTGTGTGAATCACACTTTTATCTAAAACACGAGCACACTTATTTCTAATAAACTGATTTGGGGGAACTTAAAAATGAGACAAATTGAGTAAATGAATATTCCCCTACTTGAGTGATATAGGACCTCCCACACATAGCTACAAAATAGAAGTCACTGGCCAAGAGTGTATGTTTCACTTAGCTTACAGAATACTTTAAATACTCAAATTAAATGCAACAGTAATGCTAACCTCCAAAATAAAAGAAGTAGTTACAAACCAGCAACAGGAGCAACAATAGCAAAAATTGTCTCTAAATGGGCAGAGGACTTGAAAACTTACTTCTCCAAGGATATAAATTTTGCTAAATGAAACAAGTTAGTCACAGAAGGATAAACACCACCTAACTCCACTTATACAATCAATATTCAAATTTGTAAAAACTGATAATAGAATGGCAGTTGCCAGGGAATAGGACAAGGAAGAAATGGGCCGTTCTCCCAGAAGCTGAAGATTTTAAAGATCAGCTATACAACCTTGTGGCTGCAGTTAACGATGTCATGCTATGACTTCAAGTTTGGGAGAATAGTTCTCACATTAAACAAAGGAAAGGACCCAGGAAACTTTGGGAGGTGTTGACTATGTCTATGACCTTGACTGTGACAATGGTATCACATGTGTGCTTCACCTCTCTACACTCCTTCACTGTATTCTTAAGATGAACATCATTCTTAGGATCAGATGAATGAATTACCTATGAGACAAATGGTTGGGATTTACCCAGAAATTTTGATTTTTGAAGAGTAGAAAATCCATATTTTTCTGTAAACTTTTCTGAGTCTAAAAGCAGCCTTACTGAGGTACAATTGCTATTCAAAGAGGGAAAGTTTTTGTTTTTTAATTTGCCTTTTCTTGCTATCAATTGATTGGCAAATCACAATTGCATACATATATGGGGTATGATGTTTTCATATAGAAATACATACATTTTGAATGGCTAAATCAAGCTAACATAACTATCACCTCACTTAGCTAGCATTCTTATTGAGGCAACAGAAATCCACTCTTTCTTACTTTGAAATACACAATAAATCATTGACAATCTCTTTCAACAAGGACATATCCTGCAGATCCCACCCAACAGGCAGACTTCAGTCTTGTCATGAGTCCAGCTTCTGTATTCTTTTGAGTTTGAAACTCCTGATGCAATCACAAGGATCCTGGATCTTTAAATATGATTTAAAAAGGAAACATTCTTTGGCTCAGCTAGAAACAAGGAACCATTTATGTCACTTGTCGGGATCTGTAACTCTCTAACCAAAGAATCTTTTACTCCTTCCCTCACTCTAGTTTCTCCCCAACTTTGTCTTAAAGAAACTCTCCCATGTGAGCTGAATTTAGGCTGAGCTCTTGATAAGGTCTCTAGGATCAATGCTTCATCATTCTCCCAAAATTAACTTCTTCAACATTCACCTATTCTACCAGGGATAATAGAGGGACAATTCTAAGTTTCTTGGCATGGTGCTGCTAATTCTATATGCTGTAGAACACATACAGCCTAGGAGGTGGTATAGGATAGGAGCTTAGTAAAGAAGAGATCACTAGCCACCATATCAGGTGACCCAAATAGTTACATAAATAGCCATTAAGTTTGTGTGTAAGCAACAAACAGTACATTGTCCAATCCTTCCACATATCAAAGAGGGCTACCTTTATCAGAATTATCTTGAATGCTGATTGGAGGAACAGTTTTCATGAGGTCTCATCCTCAACAACAAACACATGAATTTCACCATCTCTGCAGTAACTTCTTCCCAAAGGACATCATAAAATGAAGGCCAAATACAGAAAATGTCCTAAGGTGTCGGTGGTTTTGCTACAAGCTTGGTAACTAGCTAGCCTTCAAACAGCACCTGCTGGGCACATATACCTCTACAAATTGCAGTCAAGCAGTCAGGAGACCTTGGGAGAGTCTGTACCTATTCTTGCACACCACTGCTAATTAAACTGATAGCTGCTGACTTCTCTGAATAGCTTTAGTACCAATTGGCGATGAACAGAACAGTTCCATCTCTGACTTCAATTAACCAGGGTACCCAGTACCATCTTCTCCAGAAAATAGTCTTAGGAACACCAAAGCATACCCATTACGTGGGAAACAACAGCAATAAAAAATTCTATCCACTCTTGGAAATCTGGATGACACTTTAACACAAAGGCAGTGGGAAGGTCCACAGCTTGGCTTCCACTAAACTGCACTTCATTCTGGATTTTTCATACTTACATGATCAGAGAAATCTCTGCTTTTGTAGCCTCTGGGGAACATTGTGCAAAACAGACTTTCCAAGAAATGTATTTTGGGACATTATTAGGGTGACTATAAGGCTTGTCATCCAAATGAATCACTTTCCAGTAAGAGTGATAGTGTGGTCAATCATTACGCAGGATAGGATGTGGAATGTAGGCCTCTCCTAAAGAAACCAGGACCTACGGTGACTCAGGAATGACACCTCTCCTTTTGTTTCCTGTCACAAATACTCACTTTCAGACTCTACATTGGGAAGAAAGATGCTAACTCTGGTCAAGAAAAATAGAATCAGTTCCGGAACTGTGAGCCTAATTCTGATGCTTCCCTATCTGTGACTTGAAACAACCTGTTATCTCTTGCCTGATACCTTGGCATGTTCCTGCTGCCATATCTTGGCCTTCTGCCTGACTCCAAGCTGTGGTGTTAGGGCTGCCTCACAGTAGTGTTTTCTAAAGATTAAAATCCCTCCCAGGTCTCGTTGAAGCCAATCATCTACGTTCCCTGAGACTTAAGCAATGCCATCAGGAATCCACTGGCTTCTTGGATGCATGCTTACTGCTTGCTGCTTTCTTGGTCATTTTACTTTACATCAGTCTCAACGCTGTTCACAAAGCCCATCATCCTATTACCAACTAAATCTTGCTCTATTTTATAATTTTTTTCAGAATAGTGTTCTAAAAATAACGTAGGCAGTTAAAAACAAGTCAATATTTTGCCTGCAGGGGAAATTTTAATAAGTCAGGAGTTTCCATGCACTAAATAAACAGATTACAAGTAACATCATCAAGGCATGTAAAAAAAAAAAAAAAAACCTACAATTTTTCAGTTGCTGTCTGTCCTCACACTCCTGTCAAAGACATCCACCATACGTTAAATGGCTTTGCTCTTGTCCCAAGTAATGCTAGCTCCTTGAAAACATCATCTAATCCTTAGATGTTGTCTGATGCAAAACTAGAACTGTCATACATGCACAGGAGGGCTTTTCAAAATAGTCACAGAAAATGCGTATTATAAAAATACTGCACAATTTCAAAATGTTTTTGCACCAAAGTAGATATTTTCTCCAATTTCCATTGGCTTCCTGCAGTTTGTAAGTTGTCAGAAGCCGCACTAGACACAGTCTGATGGCCCTGTGTCACGGGAGAAGAGTCCAAGGACTGTCACTTCCTTCCCCGACTACCCTCTTCCTGTTCATCCTCTGCTGCCTTCCCTCCTCCTCTCTGTTTGAGTAGTCCCAGACTGCCAAGGTGAGGGACACTAACCCTCGTAGGAAGTTTCCTGCAATTGCCCTAAGTGGCTAATGGCATATCAGAGTAGCTGAGGAACAACTGACTTTCTTTAGATTACAAGCCATTTAGAAAGTAAATGCTTACAGTTTTGACAGGTAGATTGCAGCTTAAAAAACCAGTAAAACAAATATAAAAATCTTTGGTCAAGCCCTTATGTATTTCAGCTATTCAAACACAGAAGATATGCTTCCGGTTGTACCAGTTGGCCTGTCATACTCAACTTATAACCTCAGATCTAGAGACTCTCAGAAAGCAGCTAGCACCACAGATAAGTGATAGCATTTATTGACTCAAGTGTGGCAGTAAATAAATGTGGAGCCCAAACATGACTTCTTTTGTAGGCATAAACAGAAGACTTGGAGGTGACAGAGCCATGACTAGATAGTAGGCGGCTGACTTGGCATGGGTTACTGGGAAAGGAGATGGCAAACAGGTCACACGGTCTCCCATGAAACTCGAGCAGGGACCAAAAGAGAACTGAGATCTTTAGGAAATGTCTTGTGGCCATTGTAGGCCAGCACAGGGATCCAGTGTTCTGCCACAGCTCAGCCAGTAGGATGGGCTCTAGGGGCAACACAGAGAATAGTGAGGCTACATTCTCTCATTTGCACTACACCCTTTTCAGATGGACTATCTGCTAACTTCAGTTTAAAAAAAGATATATATATATATATATATATATATATATATATATATATATACACACACACACACACACACATACACTAACGATTATCCTTACATCTCTGGGCTGAGACCACAGGAACCATCATAGGGGCTGAGAGCTATGAACTCACCAGGGCAGCTCAAAGGAATTAACCATGTCTTGAGATTTCCATATCAAATACCTTACAGATTCCAAAATCACTCTTTCTATGGTTAACATCTTTTTCAGCCAAATTCAGTTTGGAGAGGAGAGAGAAATTGAGCTCAACTCTCCTATATGCTGTTTCACAAGGGTTGTACTCGGTGATACCGAAGTTGGCAAATGAAAACTCAATCCAGATCTCCCTTGTGGGTGAAAGAGACCCAACTGCTTGAGCCATTGCTGTTGTCTCCTGTGCATATTAGCAGGAAACTGTAACAGAGATTAAATGGAAACTCCAGCCCAGACACTGATATAAGCATGATGTGTCTCAGAGTTTTAACTATTAGGCCAAATGCTTCCTTTTAAAAAAATATTTATGTATTCATTCACACATTCCTTTATTTTGAGGTAGAAAGAAGAGCAAGGCACACACACACACACACACACACACAGATAGAGAGAGAGAGAGAGAGAGAGAGAGAGAGAGAGAGAAACTTCCAAAAGTTCTCAATTCCTGCCTTCTAGTACAAGGATAACTTAAAAGTTGCCTGAGAAAAACATAGGTAAAAGAAGAATTTCTTTTGGTGTATAAAGTTTTGAAGTCCATGAATAGCTTTCCCATGAACCTTCTGAATACCCTACCATATTCACATCTGAATGTAATCTTCTCACTTAATTATGAACCAGACCTAGAAAATTGTTTTTGCAAAACTAAAAAAAGAGGCCCAATACAGTAGCCCAGTGGCGAAAGTCCTTGCCTTGTATGCACTGGGATTCCATACGGGTGCCAGTTTATATCCTGGCTGCTCCACTTCCCATCCAGCTCCCTGCTCATGGCCTGGGAAAGCAGTCGAGAACAGCCCAAAGCTTTTGGACCCTGCACCCACATGGGATATCCAGAAGACGCTCGTGGCTCCTGGTTTCAGATTGGCTCATTTCCAACTCTTGTGGCTGCTTGGGGAGTGAACCAACGGATGGGAATATCTTTTCTGTCTCTCCTTCTCTCTTTATATCTGACTTTCAATAAAAATAGGTAAAATATTTATTTAATAAAACTAAAAAGACTGGAAGTTCCAGATAACTGATACTTCCGTGTTGCTCACCTTGCTGGCTGTTCTTACTCGCTGTCTCCAGTCAAGCAAACGGCCTTGTAAAGAGGATCAATGCAGGCACCATGAGAGAGGCAACAGATCACAGGCAGTTAGTAACAGAGGCCTTCAGGGCCAGCTGACTGCAAGGCACTGAGCACTGCCTATCAGCTCAGGACTGATCTTGGAAGGAGATCTTGCCCTGGTTAGCTCTGGAGATGCCTGTAACCTCAGCCCACACCTTGACTCCAGCTGAAGGAGAACCTGGAGTCTGGAGCCTGGCTCAGACATGCCTGAGTTCATCACCCACAGACAATGGGAGAGCATAACCATCGCTATCTTCAGCTACATAGTCCCCGGGCAATCAGCTGTGCAAACAGACAAGTTATACAAACTGTCTCTGCAAGAGTGGTTTGTAGTGAGTAACAGAAAGAGGAGAACCCACTAGCTGTGGGCAGGAAAGGATGTACGGGCATCTGTAGTTGCTTGCATTCTATGGCTTCCCAGAAGGAGGAAACCAGAGTCACTTATTCCCATCAACAGTAGGTGGGAAACAGAAACAAAATTTGGATGAGTTGTGAGCAAATAGGTCTTTGAGGACAGGGAATGTATCTTACTATAACCTCTTCGCCTTGCAAAAGACTGGGTCACAGAAAACACTTAAAAATATTTGAACAAATTAAGAGGAGTGGAAAAAAACCGCCGATTTCTGTCTAAATAGTACTGACTAGAACCATAAGAATGGAAGCAGCTTTAAAACAGTTTCGCTGAACACCTCAATCCACATGCAGCCATTTTAGCTGGTCTTTACCTAGACACCCTGGGTGATGTGGACCAGGAATCCTGTGTCAAGCAGACACTCACAGAAGACTGTCCTGTACACGCCTCTCAGCTCATGCATTTGTGGGACAAACCAAACCAAACCTACAAGTCCAAATACCCAAGCTTACAAGCCATATAGATCAGGGGTTAACCATGCTCTCTTTGGTACTAATGAAAGCAGCTTCTCTTTACAAAGTATACCTTAAAATAGCTACTCCCCTAACACCTCCAAGTACTCACTTCCAGATCATTAACCACTCAGCAAAGGGACTGAGGAGGAGAAGAAATTTTAGACTGTTCCCTTAGTGAGGCGCTACTGCCCACTGACAATCAAAGAAAGACAAAACATTCCCCCACATTGTCAAATTCCTTAAGGGAAAGATCAGTTTCCATTTACAGGGTGATAAGAAGTAAAGCAAAACTGTAAGTTATGTAAAAACTACTTAGTTATAAAACTATAACAAAGTTTCCAGAACTCTACTGCGTAATTGGAAAGCAGGTGTACTCCTTAGAATTACTGTTATCAACTTGAATGGATCAACAATACGGAGCTTGAAAATAAAATTTTCAGTTAAGCAACAGCAACAACAACAAAAGGCACCCAAAAGACAACTGAAAGAACCAACAGCCCAGACAAAGAAAGATGCCCCCTCTTGTCTGTACCTCCTGGCATTTTACCCTTGAATAATCTTTTTCATTTAGACACAGCTATAAAATATGACTGATTTTTAAAAGATATTACAAAGGTAATAGAGTGTCACTTAAAGGTTCACATCTACCTTACATACATTGCAAAGTTCATTGTGTTTCTCTCTCTCTCTCTCTCTCTCTCTCTGTCTCTGTCTCTCCCCTTCACTTTGATCAAACGAGCCGACATCATGAGAAAGCTGACCTGGTAAGGAACAGAGGCCAGGCTTCAGCTAGCACTCAGGTAGGAATGGAGATCCTCCATCCAGCAACACTCCAGGAACTACACTGTGGGGACCACTATGGATGCTTGGAAACAGATCCATAGATCCTTCCCCATAGATCCTCAACAAAAGCTGAAACCTTGATTGCAACTTGTGAGAAACCCTACCGCAGAGAACCCAGCTCAGCTGTTCCCAGGGTCCTGATTCTGAAAAGCGATGAGATAATAAGTAAAGGATGGTTTAAGCGGATAAGTTTGTAGTAATGTCTAATCATTTTCATTCAACATGAAATCATGAAGCGTTATGAATTACAGTACATTCTAGATGATATGCACTGGGTTCTGGAAAGATAAGAGAAGTCCTATTTGTCAACTAAGTTAATATTCTTCTTTGTACCAGAAATGTAAATATCGTCCATCAGATTTTGGGAAAATAATAAGAAAATGTGAGGTTTTATAGAAAGGAATTTCAGAAACCCATATAAAAGAAAGCATATTTGCTGAGTGCTTATTTGTACCAGGAAATGCACTGGGTAATCATCTGCCTTTGTAAGCATAATCCAATTGCAAATTTCATAACAACATTACCCTAAATATTAATTATAATTATATTTAAAGAGATAGAGAAAAAGAAAAGGAGAAGACGTCAAGAAATCATAACACTTATTCAATACTTACAATGAGTCTAGAATTTAAGTACTTTAAGTGTACCATCTGATTTAATCCTCTCAACCAGTAATGAGGTAGGTTATAAATGATGACAATCATTTTCCAACAAAACTACATGAGGAAGTCTACAACTTTGTCTAAGATCTCATGAGCAAGAAAACATAAAGCTGTGATTTGAGTCCAGATAGATGGGCTCCAGGGTCCTCCATGTTTCATCCCCAAGGAAGTCCCTGCAATGGTTATTCCATGTACGTGTCAAATTATTCCAAAGGTGCTGCATACCTTTGCACTGAGCGGAGTCAGCAGGAAGTGAGTCTTGCAAACCCACAAGTCCTGTAAACCAAACATTTATTGCCCCTAACCCCCAACAGGATGTGAAGAAGAATACAGAGGTGATATCAAATACACTTTGAAATATAAAAACAAACAGACATTGGCCCTATTTGCCAAGGTTAAACTCTTTCTGGAATACAGAGAATGACATGCATTGTTCCCCACTGGGATCCCACCTGCCAGGCCTGCATATCAGGACAGAGACCCAGAACTGTCAGACAAGTCACTGACACGATGACAGAAATGCAAACCACAGAACAAAAGAGGCAACACCAGGAAGAAATCACTTTAAATGTCCAGGCCTGCAGCTGCAGCCAGAGAATCTTCTCAGCCCATGCTCAGTTATGCCTGCCATACTCCGTCTTTGGCTGGCTGCCCAGTGACACTTCCGTCTGGCACTGGCCTTCTATGGACACACTGTACACTCTTCAAGGACAGGGGCTTGCATTTATCTCATGAAACTGGACACCCCACCCCACACACACACATCTCTCAAATCATACCTATCATAAATTGGGAACTTAATATGCAAATGAATGAACTAGAAAGGAATAATCTGATGATGAAGTGAAATGAAAAGCAAACTCAAACTACTAGAGCCATTCTTCCGCAACAAAAGGAAAGGACCTGGAATTCACTTTGTAGTTAGCTTATAACCACACTGATATGCTTCATTATTGTCCTCATTCTACCTAGGAGGAAACAGATTTTTAAACAATAGCACCAAATCAAGATCATATAGCTAAAATAGTAGGTAGAATTCATTTTCAGACAGTTGAGGTCATGAGGAGTGCACACATTGAAACATGAAATCCATTGCTTCTCAGTATGATCCCTGAGACAAAACAATCACTCCATAAGCAGAAACGTGGATATAAGATGAATGGATAAATGCCTGGATAAATGAACGGGGAGACAGATGAATGGATGAACAGACAGATTAATGGGTTTACCATGCAGATCTACAACAGGAAACATAGTGGCAGATGAAATATGCTGTCTATTTCCAAGTTAGTAAGAATGGCAAATGATAGCTTCTCCCTTGTTACAAATCAATACTATTCCTCCAACTCCTGGGCTTGTGGCTTGTTGCATGATGTAGGTAGTGGGTAGGTACATTCTTTAAGAGAATTATGGGAAAAATAGCACGGCAGGTTTATGAATTTAGCTGTAATGAGGCCTCAGGCAGTGGGACTGCATAATTGTATAGCCACCAATTATGTTGTGGCTATACTGGCTAGGTATGATGACAAAGGTAATCAAATTTTGTGTTCAGAGAAAAATTCATTACCTTTTGTACTGCTCCTTTCTTAAGCACCATTAATTCTTCCATGGTTTTCAGTGACCACTTGGTACAAGGATGTTTAGTGTGAGTAGTAAGTGAGTCTAGAAGCTACCACACTTCCTCAGGATGGGGCATCTACCAACTCAGGACCATAATAGATGAAATGAATTTTTCAATAAGCAATGACAATCATAACACATAAGAAAACTGAGGTCTTGGGGTAAGACAATCATGCCCAGGACATTAAACACAGAGAAGGCAAGGCAAAAACCGAATCATCTCTCATTGGCTCAAGACTCCGGAGTGGCTTCATTTCAACTCAGGGGAAATGCTAACGAAAGACACCCTAGATGCTCTGGCTCTTCGCAGTTTATCCACCTCCTTCTTCATTTCGCTCCAGACACTAGAGCCTCTAGTCTCCAAATAAGAGGCATTTCAACAAGTTTGCGATAAAATGGAATACAAAGGTTGGTTTATCTTACTGCAAAATTTTTGAACTACATGCAGTTTTTTTCCAATAATACGCATAATCCAGGAACAATTTGAAGACTGCTTTCTATGTATGGACTTCAAAAATATGTACACTAGTGCCAACACCCTGGTGTAGTAGGTTAAGTCTGTGTCTGCAACTGAGGTATCCCAAATGGATGCCAGTTCAAGTCTCCGCTACTGCATTTTCAATCCAGTGCTCCGCTTATGGCCTGGGAAAGCAGTGGAGGATGGCCAAAGACCTTGGACTCCTGCACCCATGTGAGAGATCTGGAGGAGGCTCCTGGCTCCTGGATTCAGATTGTCCCAGCTCTGGCCACTGTGGCCATCTGGTGAGTAAACCAGCGAGTGGAAAACATCACTGTCTACTCTCCTCTCTGTAACACTGTTTTTCAAGTGAAAATTGTAAAAATTTAAATGGTTGCACCAAGACAAGTCTATCTTTGAATTAAGCTTTCACACAAACTTTCAGAAGTAATCTCATTTCTATACGAATAACTCATTTGCTCTTCAATCAACATCACCTTGTCCCCCTATCCAACTCCCCTAATCCCATATTGTATTCTTTTACTAGAATGCTTCTCACTGCCTTTTTTGTAGTTTAATTTTATCTTTAATTAACTAACAATAAAATATATGGAGTAACATACATACTGTAGAATACAATAAAGAAAGGAAGGCTGAAAGAACAAAGATAGAGTATCTTTCCTTGGGGAGTTCCAGTATGCTCAAAAAGGATGTTTGAACTTCTAAAAGGAAGCCTATGTGGCCAGTGCTTCTGCATTCAGTAGATCAATTCATCTTGTTTTGACTTCACAGCAACTTAGAAGAACTGGGTTCTACTCAAAACCACCTGTCTGATTAAGTTAAGAAATCGCATTTATTTTTAACATGTTGACTGCTCAATACCATGTCAATTAATTCCATAACGATGTTAATTGTTGCAGATGGTATGTTAGTGCTTTTATTTGACCGGGATGATACTCTGCTGTCTCTGCCCTCAGACCAGAGATGGTCTACCCAATAAGTAGTTGGACTTGACTGGACTGTAAGATGTTGGACTCTATGCTTGGCATATACTTGCAAAGAGGGAATTTCAACTGAACTTGAACTATGGTTATGCAACAAGGTGGAGGAACCCACCATGGGGGGAGGGTGGGGGGAGAATCCCAGATTCTATGTAATTACAACACAATGTAATTAATGAATAAATTTAATTTAAAAAAAAGAAATTGCCTCACCTTTAGAGGCAGCTCAGGTTCAGATAGTATTCCAGGCTCTTATTTCATTAAAGAGAGAATGATAGAGACAACAGAAAGGCTGTGTTAATTTTTAATAACAATGCATTTGCTCTATTTGGTTAATGATTTATTCATGGATCTCATAATAAATACATATAGTAAGTGGCCCAGAGATAGCAGCGTCTACATCTCAGGACAGGAGCCCTGACTCCAGAGAAGAGAACAAAACTAGCAATTCAGAGGTTAGTGTGGAAGGTTGCATTCTTTCCATGGCCACAGCAGCCTACTGTGTTTCTTCTCTTCTATGCTCATGTTTTGTTCAGTTAATGCTAAACCATTTATCTCTGAAACCCCAGTTTTGATGATTCAGACATTTCTGATTATTGACTTCTCAATAAATTCGGAAAGAGTAAACAAAACAAAACAAAAAATCCCTGGAAGGCTTTTCTCAAGCCATTGTGATCTCACTTATCCAAGCAACAAAAAAAATCCAGATATGGATTTTCAAGTGATTGGAACATAAGCACTTTTCCGACTCTTCTTTTAATTTAATTATAGGGAATATCTACATTGGACAGAAACTGTAGCCTAAACAGCATGTCTTTCACATAGCAACAGCTCTGGGAAGATTGGTGTTCACCACTGCTGTCAATGAAACCTGACAAAGTAGACTGTAATGGAGAGTGTGTCTGCTTATGTATGGGAACAGGGATTCCACTTTTTTGCTAATTAACACCCATAGCGACAATCTCTTCAAAATAGCCAACACAAAGGGAAAGGAGCATTGAGAGCTATCTCCTAGAAGATAAGAAAAATAAATCATGATCTTTCTGCTTCCTTGGAAACCATCACATACTTGAAGAGCAGAGCTTCAGAATGCAAAGATATCTATCATTTTTGTTTCAATACAGGCTGACATTGTCCTTCAATTCTGAGACAATACATCTGACTCCTCAGTAGGTTCTGCTCCTCTATTTGTCTGGTTTTCTTTGGGTTTTTAATTGTTTTGTTTGTATTTCTTTTGTTATGAATTGACTATAATGGAGTATAGACAGTTGGGAATTTCCTTAAAAACTGCATTTCCTACACAACTGAAAGTTTTTTTTTTTTTTAATCTAGGCATTAAGTATAGTCTCCACATGAAAAGAACCATGACTCTCCGCCCACAAAAGGAATTCAAAGATAAAATGTTTTGGTAATTTCTGCTAATTAATAATCTATCTGGTATTTTAAGATATGGAGTGGCTAAGAGGTGGGCTTAGCACATAGAATGCACAGCATCCATAGGATACAACCTGAAAACTATATGGGATTCTGGCTCTGAACTTTATTTCTCTTCTTTTAGGAAATGATATCACCTGATTGTAATTGAAGTATTCTTATTTAACAAAGATCTCCATAATCTGAACCCCAAGTCTGTGGATTACGCACTGCGTCATCTCTCTGCTACATGACTATCCACTCATGTCATACCCTCTAACTTAGACAAGTGCATGAGAGAAATACACCCTTTCGTTACAAGATGTTATTGCACCACACGTAGATTTGCCATGTATGTACTTTCACTTAATCCTAAATAAAAGCACCTCTGCAGGAATATTATCAGTTATTCCTAATTTTCACTTGTGAGGAAACAGAAGCTAAGATACATAAGTAACTTGCCCAGGGCCGACACTGCCCAGATAGTGTCAGAGGTAGGATTTGAATCTAAGATTTTGCATGGTCCTAAATGCCAGATTCTTTATTCACATTCCAACTGACCCTAAGGTCCTTGTGATAGGATTTGAGAGAAAATGCCAATTTTTTAAAAATAAGAAGATACTCTTTTGGACGCATTCCCAACTGAGAACTCCATAGACATTTTTTTTAAAGATTTATTTTATTTTTATTGGAAAGTCAGATACACAGAGAGAAGGAGAGACAGAAAGGAAGATCTTCCATCCATCGATTCACTCCCCAAGTGGCTACAATGTCCAGAGCTGAGCCGATCCAAATCCAGGAGACAGGAGTCTCTTCTGGGCCTAGCACTAGTTCTTGCAGGCACGAGAACCCAAGGCTTTCGGCTGTTCTTCACTGCTTTCCCAGGCCACAAGCATGGAGCTGGATGGAAAGCTGGGCCACTAGGATTAAAACCAGCACCCACATGGGATCCCGGCACATGCAAGGCAAGGACTTAAGCTGCTAGGCTACGGTGCCAGGCCCAGAGAACTCCATAGACTTTACTCACTAATCCATGGATACTACCTTCCAATAGCAAGAAGTAATTTGAACAGCTCACACCAAAGTAATATGGCTTACCTAGCTTATTTAAGAATAAGGACTCAGAGCTCTCTACCAGTATAAAACTGTATGTTTAGCACAATTTAAACCCATTCTCTTCCTGCTTCACTCTGTCTCTGTCATCCTGCCTTTCAAATAAATAAATCCATTTCATTTTTCAAAAATGTTCACGGATCAAATTAAAAGATTAGATCATTTTGGTGCAAAACAATTTATAACCTTATATAGAAAATATTGAAAGCTTCATGTTTGTACATTTGCACATATGCGGTTGTGTGGACACAGGTCATAGCAATTTGCTATTCTGACAATCACAGGATGCCAAAACCACAATGTTTCTCTCTACATGGCTGTTAGAAGAATTCCACTCCAAGGAGCTTTGGTGAAAGCAAAACCCTGCAAGTCATCCTTTCCTTCTGCCTCATTGCTGGCCAGCTTCATCCTGAGAGGATAACAAAGAGCCCACCCCACAGCTCCCTCAGGACATCACTGGCCTGTGACCTTGGCCACATGGTAGTGGCAGGACACACTTGATCAGAATCCCATCCATTTTCCTTCTCCCTCTGGGTGGTCAATGAGCTGGAAAATGAAGGACACAATGGAGGTTTAGGAGACTCATAATTAGGTCACAGCTGATCCCAATTCCCATCATTTGGCAGCTGGGGCCAGCGAACCAGCACATGCCAAGCTACTCCTTTCCTGGGGAGCCCAGTTTGGAAGCATCCTTTCTTGATTGTAGTGCCCTCTCCTACAGATCCAAAGAGCCCCCATAATGTGAATCTTCTTTGCATGGCTCAAAACACTCTTGGAAGGTGGATACCTTTTGGGAATAATACTTTAAGAGAAAGCATCAGCAAAACAGAACACCAGAAGGTGAACAATAGCCAGTCCAAGGGGCAATCAGAAAGGACACAGCAGCAGGCCTCAAATACTGTAGGTTGGCTGTAGCCAAGAGACCCATGGCCAGTGGGTAAGAACCAGAGCCATGACACCTAAGGCCCATTTCCTAAGCACCTCATGAATAAGTTTCTGTGTATGGAAAATTGGGATACTAATAGTACTCACTTCCCAAGGCTGCTATGAGAAATAAGTGTAACAAACAGCAATGCATATAAAGTAGTTAGACTAAGCCTAAGGCAAAGTAAACACAAATCAGTGTGAACTTCGTATTGGCAGACCTGGATTCTATGCGTTTTTTTCTAACAATTATAAGCAATGATGATTATATAAAATTTATAATTAAAAAATACTGCTTTAACACAGATCTGCCTTAAAGGATATTCAACGTTGCACCCACCACATAGATGCAATCATCAAGAGCAGGTCATAAGCACCTAAGCGCAAATACATAGCTGACCGCTGGAGCAAAGATTCCTCCACAGACAAGGCAATGTCAAAAAAGTGGTAACATTTTTATAATTCATTGATGGTTCCAGAATATTTTCTCCACGTGATTTTATTTTCAAAGTTAACCTGTCAAGTGAGCTAAGTTGATCATACCCACTGCATGCAAGGTAAAACTGAGGCTCGATGAAGCCAAACATGTTGTCTATACAGTCCTGCAGCCTGAACTGGAAGCCCAGAAATCCTCAACATCTCCTACCAGTGAGGTCTTGTAACCTCTTTGAAACTACTCTCTCATATCAGACCTGACCTCATTCCTGCTTGAGTCCTCCCCGTGGGCTGCCACCCCACCTGCTCATCCCATTCCACCTAATCCTGACATCTGCTTTCCTGAGCTTCCAAAATCCCATGGTCTCACAAATCTGTTCATCTAATCCTGCCTTTGTCTGCCAGTGTAATTTGTTCACCACGGGAAGAGGAGGGAAATGTATTTCATTCAGAGCAAGGCCGAAGCTGCTTCTGCAGCTCATCTTGAGCCTTGATTACCAAGGCCCAGGAAAGAGGTTTGGAAATCCTGAAACCAAAAGCGTGGGTTGTTAAGAAAGGAATTCCACCACCCAAGAATTCAGTTGAAATATCCCAGCTGTGTGTGTCCCTGGGTGGGCACAACATACTTGTCCATTCTGCCTCCTAACTGCCCATCTGCATGGCACACTCATATGAACCAGTTTGTCCCACATCAGAATTTGGGGAAAGTTAACGATGAGCGCCAATCATTTTGGCAAGGAAGACAAAGCTGGGTTCCACTTCGCCAGAGCACACTAAGGGTTGGACAACCTGGTAGCCAGAGTTTCAGGTCCATAGACCAAATCTGTGAAAGAGTAATTCCATTGAATTCCATTGTTTCTCATTCATCATTTCCAAAGACACACACAGAGCTCCAGTCGTCAGAGTCCCTGGAGAGACATTGTTCCCAAGTATGAACACCAAACTTTTTTCGCCCTCTGTGAGCACCACTTACTTTCTCTCTGAACCAATTGCTTCAGCCTCTCTCAGGAGCAGCAGAGGGGCATGACCTCACTTTCCTACCCATGGAGAAGGCTGGCTACATTCATTTCTCTCACTTATCCACCTCTGCCTGGGTCACTCTTTCTTCCTCCTGTTTCTCATCTCTTCCTTCAACCTTCTGACTCTACCTCCTCCCTTCACCCTCATCTCCATCTTCTCTTTCCTTCTCCACTTCCTCCTCCCCTCTTCCACCGTATTTATCTCATTCTCATTCTCTTTCTCGACCTTTCTCATCTTTCCTTCATACTGAAAATTGACTTTCTCACACTACTCCCATCTCCATTCCTCCCTGCACATAGTTTACAGAGCCATGATTCATTTCCTCATCCTTTTCACTGTTATCATAAACTGTTCTCAAAATCCATTTCTAAGCTGTTACAGCATCTTTAAATGCAGACTTCTAAAGAAGCTGTTAGAGTGCAGAGTAGACTTTGAGACTCTGGGAATTATTGCTATCTTACCTTTTTTTCCCCTTTGAAGATAGGCTTCACCCTGTGAAATGGGCTGATTTGGGAACCTCCACCCAAACCCCTATGTTCAAATACCAACCCCTAGCAACTAAGTAAATGATTATATCAGGAGACTGGGATTTCCTTCAAAGAGATGATTAAGCTAAATTATTCCATTTAAGAGGACTCTAATCCAATCTGGTGGTATTATAAGAGAGGGCTTTTTGGACATCGAGACACACCAGGGATACATACACATAACAAAATAGCCATTTGAGGACACTGCAACAAAGTGGTCACCTGTGACCCAAGCAGAGGTCTCAGGAGAAGCCCAACCTGCCAACACCTTGCTCTTGAACTTAATAGTTTCCATAACTTTCACTGTTTCAGTCCCCCAGTCTGTGCAACCATGATACGGGAGCCCTAGTAAACTAATCTACTCTGTGAGGTACATTAAGATTTCTTTGGAAGAAATGCACTTCATTGACCTATGTTACTTTTCATCTCAAGATTCAGACAAAAATTTTCATAACCATCAAGTATTTATTCCTTAAGTCTTCTATAAAGGTAAAAAAGATAAAAGTCTACTGAGACAATTAGCCTCTTGGTATTTTTCTTAGCCTAACCTGGCCCTAGATAAAGAAAACAATGCAGGATACTATATCAAAAGGAGTTTTCCATAGTGGAATCGAAATGAATACAAATCATGCTCTAAAAATATCAATAACATTACACATGGATAGAAATGTCTTTTGAGAAACCAAGCAACAGAAATTTTAATACATCAATGATGATTAAAAGCTCACATTATAGATCTACACCCAAACAATGATGAATACATTAAAAACGTCAGTCAGATCATGCGGGTTACTAGAAAACATTAGAATCAAAAATCAATTATTACAAATAACCTGCTTTTAGGTGCCCCTTGAAATAAGTAACCTATAGATTCTTATGGGTCTCATTTAAGTTACACAGTTATTTTTGAAAGCCCCTTTAGTGCACTTTCTTGAGGTCTGCATACAGAAGACCCGCAATACATCTGACGTCACTAAATGTAAAAGGTACAGTTCTTTAGCACAGTTTTGAGACATAGCTGGGGATGTCTGTGCTGAAATTCTGGCTCCCTTCCCAGTTCTAGTTGCCTGCAGCTACATGTCCTGGGAGGCAGCAGTGATGGCTCATAGAGTTGGGCTCCTGCCATGCATACAGGGCAATTGGGTTGAGTTTCCAGTTTCTGGCTTTGACATGCTGTATCTCTGGCTGCACTCTCTCTTATTTATATATGTGTGTATATATATAATATGCATATATATTATATATATATATTATATTAGATATTTTATATTTATATATATAATATATATTTATTTATTAGAATATATAATGATGGAATGTTTTATTACAGTTTAATAAATGTTTGCTTTATTTAAAAAAATAAAATAAATAAAATATATAAATATATATATGAAAAACCTGCAGGTGGTATCTGTCTCTCTTTCCCTTGAAATCAATATTAGTCAATCCAAAAAATCAATAGAACAAAATAAGAATGGCTCATAAATGGCTCTTCCCTATAGGATAACCAAAGTCACTCACTTTTCATGAACTGCTTGTGTCTAAACAAATATTAATTCTGGTGATGACCATTTCTGATACACCTTCTAACAGACATGGCCATGAAAGTTCACAGACATAGATGTACCTGGAGTTTATGTGATAGAGCAATCTTAATGAGCTGCTTGGGGAAAAATAACAAGATTCAGATATGGGACCTCCCTTGTGATAATATTTCACTCTTTTTTACCAAATCATCCCAGGCACTCAGCAACACCTCTTCCACCTTGCCAGGAGGACAGAATGAAACCAGCACGAAGTTGACCAAATCTTTTGTTTCAAGTACTTTTCATTGCTCTGGAAAAGCCATTCCTCCAGAGAGGAGTGACTCTACACTTGCCTCTTAGGTCAGCAGATCAAAGAAACAAAAAACAAAAAAACAAAGAATGAAAGGAACAGAGAGTGCATGCCTCACCTAGCCACAAATCAACCTTCTGCCCAGATCTGTCAGGACAACAGGAGGTATCTCACATTAGTGATGTTGCTCAAAAGTGCACTGAGCCACTGCAGGAACAAACAGCACTCACCATCCTCCTTCCAATGTGGGCTTGAAGGAACAGAGACAAAGCAGAGGACAGGCAGGTCACTCACCTATAGGCTCACACTGCCACAGGACCCTTTTACCCTTCAGCTGCTGGAATTGGCTTCATTATTGCCATGTTCATATGGTTACAATAGTAGTTAAGTTTGCAATGTACCCATTACCATGTTCAACAACTATTACTAACATGGTTTCATCTATCAAGTTCCAACTCTCTCTCTCTCTCACACACATACATTGTAGGTTATTTTTTGAAAAAATACATAAGATCTAGTTTTTTCGTATTGTTTGCAAATGAGAATGCACATTGAGCCATTACCAGTGAGAATAGAAAACAATACAAGGCATCAACAAAGAAAATTAGTCAGCAGGGCCCCACGCCCATTGTGTGATATGAATTAATGCTCTTTCTAAATTCAGTGATTCATACTTTGTGACCATACAGCATTGGGTGTTGTGTTAAAAGCAAATAAGTTTCTTAAATGTTAACATTTAAAGGTTATTGTAACTGTGTTTTAAATTTCCTCCTTTTTGCCAATATGCCAAGAACTTGAAAGTGCAGAAAAAAAGTGCATGGAAAGAAAAGCAAAGCAAATAAATGAAACAAAAAGAAAACAAGATGGTCCTGAACCAGTAAAACATTGCCAATGAATAATTTGCTATGATTCAAAGTCCAATATGATTTAGATTTAATCATGATGAGAATAAGAGCAACAATTCATTGAGTGTTCACTAAACACCAAACACTGTTTCATGCCCTTGTCAGAGGAAATGCCTTGAAGAGGCTATTTTCATCTATGTTCATCTATGCCCATTCCACTGTACATTGTAAACCATAAGGGTCTTGTAATGAGTGAGTGTTGGAGTCAGAGGAAGGTACTTCAAAAGAAATACAGCATTTCTCCACATGGGAGAGAGCAGGGAGGGCTTAAGTTACTCACAACTGAAAGGTAATCCTTGGCACTGGGTGAGAGGAAACAACCTACTATGTGAAATGCTTCCCTCCTCTTTCCTCCAGTTGGCTTTCTGTCTTCTTGAATTATTTTGTAGTTCCCTACCCAAGGGACTCACAGAAATCATTTGCTTTTGGTGTGGTTTCAGTAATGTAATAAACAGACATGGGGTACTTTTATTTAATGTCTAAAAGAATACAGTCAGCAGCCAGTCCAGTCTCACCTTTGGGAACCTGAGGAAGTGATACTGTAGCTTTGAGACTCTGCAGGAGTCTCAAAAAAAATTAAATTAAATTAAAAAAAGGCCAGGGCTGGTGGCCCAGAGTAATAGAGAGGCAAGACAAAGGATGAGGCGAGGCAAGAGTTAATGCACGTTCAGGATGGCTGAGTCTATCGAGAGGCAGTGGGCTGGCACGTTTCATTTTCTATACCATTCCATTTCTTCTGCACTAATTCATAGTCATTATCATCTCCAGACAAGCATCCCATGCTTCATTTACTAGCATTAATTAATTTCCCCACCCCTTGCTTTTTATCTCATTTTAAAAGAGTGAAAGGGTTATAGTGTATTCTCTTTGAGAAAGAGTCCAGGTTTAATGTGACAGGCAGCTGCTGTCTCTGGAGCAGATGAGGAAAGAAAAGCACACAGCTTCTCATTGCTGTACCTGCTGAACCCTGGCTGGGGCTGCACCTTTCACCTCTGTTAGAAGCTTCATCCCACAGCCCCATTCCTAGTCTCTTCCCATCTTCAAGCTCCACATTTCAATACCAATCCCTCTTACACACACAGTGATGCACCAACAGTAGTGACAGAAGAGACTGGCCAACCTGATAGTTCTCAGTCCTTTCTTCCTCAACAAAAGGAAGATAGCTGTGCCAAGATACAGAAGAAAGTAACAAATCATTAAGAAGATCTCATCACTGCCTGAGAAGTCAAGTGTCACTTCCTGGGGGTGAAAACTACAAGGCATAAAACAAGACGACCAGCAGTCACCACTTCTCTGTATGTCCTGCCCCCCTCCCCCTCTCCCAACCCCAACTCAAAAGGGTAAGGCAAGTGATGGGTGAAACCAGTTAAAACTGCACATACCTAAATGTCCCCCTGCAAATACTTTCCCATGTGTATTTTTTCCTGTCATTTACTCTGTAGCTCAGTTACACATTTTCTAGCAGCATTATTATCTATTATTAGACTCTGTGGCACTAGTGTGTTACTCGGCAGCTGCATTAACACTGCACTGCTGGCAGGATTCCTGGTCTGATCATTCTGCCTAGGAAAACCCAACAGACATCTGTCCTCATGCTTTATGATGCTTCTGTATGATTGTGTGTGTGTGTGTGTGTGTGTGTGAATGAGAGAGAGAGAAAGAGAGAAAGAGAGAAAGAGAGAGAGAGAGAGAGAGAGAGAGAGAGAGAGAGAGAGAGAGAGAGAACACAATAGCTTTTGAGTTCACATTAAGACTTGGTCTTTCCTCAAAAGAATTTGCCCAAGGCTCTAACTAACCTAAATCATAAGCAGAAACCTCTACAATTTAGACCGTGTCCTTGGGAGTCCATGTTTCTCTGGCACTCAATTTCCTTATTTATAAAATGAAATGTTGAGTGAAAACAACTCTCTGATCTTTTTGTTGTTGCTGCTGTTGTTAATGCTGCAATTCTACCTTCCAGAGGTTTAATTGGAGGACTGAGTTCTATTGCTTCCTATTTTACCTGTAAAGTCTCAGGTTAAAGGCACACTTTGGGCAATCTGAGTTCTAATTTTATTTGAATTTTTCTCTTTCTCCATGTCATGGGCAATGGGAGTTAACTATGTATAGTTCTGTGAATCGAATGCCTTGTTAGAGCCAAGTTCTTGGATTAATAGAAAGAATTGTTGAAATGGCAAGGATTATTATTGCTTGATTCACTGGTACCTCTTATGGAGTCACTGATAACATGCTTTTGGCAGAAGTTGTAGCTCATTCCCTTCAACTCTCCACAATAAAGACAATAAGAAAAACTTCAGCTACAACAAGACATCCAGTACTGGAAGCATGAAAAGCAGAATAATTCTAGAAGTGTTATCTCACATCCAACCTGTTCAGTGTTGAGCTAACTGCAGAAGGAAATTTTCTGCTGAAGGTTGAGACAGCCACACAGCAGATACTCCAGGCCATTTCCAGAGACTTTACTCAAGGTGAAGTATAGATGTGGCCATTTACATTATTGCAAGTTCACAAGTTCACAGTGAGCTCACTCTTCTTACTACACTTGATCATAGCCAAAAGGCCGAGAAACGATAAGCTCACTCTTCTAAAAAAATGAGTTTATTTTATTTTTAAAATTTTATTTCAAAGGCAAACAGAGACAGAGCTCTTGCATCACCTGGCTCATTCTTCAAATGCCTACCACAGCCAGAACTGGGGAAAGTCAGGAGCCAGGAACTCTATGTCTCCAATGTGGGTAGCAGAAACTCAGTTCCTTGAGCCTTTACCTGCTGCTTCTCAGGATGTGCATCAGTGAGAAGTTAGAATTGAAAGCCGAGTCAAAACTCAAAACCCAGGCTTCCCACATGGGCACAGGCATGCCAAGTAGTGCCTTCATCTCTGTGCCAACTGCCCACTCCCTTTGTGAGCTGGCACTTTCTGGAACTACTGGGATGCTTCTTGTAGCAGGATTCAAAAATAGGACTTAATACATTTAAAAAAAAAATCAAGCTAATGGGTTAAGTGAGAAGGGGTTCTGAGATGATGGTGGTGGTGGCAAGGACGTGATAGAACACATCCCAGAGGAACAAAGACTCAGAACGACCTAAGTAAGGGAGAGTGGAGACATCTGAATTAGAACAATAGTACAGATTGATTGGTAACCAACGTGAAGCATAAGAAGCAACAATAAAAGGAGTGAAGGGGCATGGCTGACCAATTATTCATTCTGTCACTCTAATATTTATCCTTCAGTAACATGACCTCCAGATTATCCACAGGAACAAATCAAGAAGGTCACCATGTTTGTAGTGGTCACATTGTCTGTTCTTTTAGTCAAAACAGAACAAGTCTGAAAATAAGACCACTCAAGTCAGTTAAATAGAAAGTCCTTGTTGAAACATATGAGAAAAGCACTAAAGAATATAAAGAGTCTCAAATCCACCCATCACGCCATCAGTTGACAGGCATTTATTGAGGGCTTACGGTGTGCTTAATAGTGTGCTATCCTGACTGCAGTTCAAAGAGCTTGGGAGAGAAGGGAAAGTCTAACCTGAGCTGTGCCACTGTCTCTCTATCTGGAACAGAATATATGATTGGGTTGACAATATTCATCAAGCCTTTGTTATATGACAGGAAGAGCCCTGGATATACAGGACAGCCAACAGTTAGCAAGGTTCATTGCCTACCTCAATGAGGAATGGAAGGGAATTAAAAGGAAGTACACACATAACATCTAGATAATTAATATATAATAACTTTGAATAGCATCAGTTCCTGGACCTATAAAATGACAATTTTCAATTAATAAGGATATACAAGCTATTTGAACTATGGGGTTTGAACAAACAAGTAGTAGTCCACTGATATTAAATACATCCAAAATAAGAAGAATGAGCTTTTTGATCAAAATTTAGATTTTTTTTATTGGCACTTAATAATACATGGTCGGATTTTCCTGTTGGATAGAGCTTACCCTTTAGTTAAATCTCTGTTAAATCACTTTAACATCTTGTCTACATGAAGAATATAGTTGATCAAATTCTTTGGGCAATGGGTGTAAAAATAAGAGGTGGTGGTGGGGGGAAATACCTTCAAAAATCAAAGTTGAGGAAACAAATATTTTCTAAAAGATTATTATAATAAAAGAGTCAAGGGAGAATCAAGCAAAAAATCCAGGTCTGTGCAAGCCCAAAGAAACACCCTTTCTACGGGTGGCAACATCATGCATTGAAAACCCCAGAGCTTTTACTCCATAGAAAACTCTTCAAAATTTCTCTGGCTATGAAGACAGAACAACTTAAAGATGACCAGACATTTGCTTTGTAATTATTTTCTCGCTTGTAAATTACCTACTATCCAGCCATTTTTCTCACTCCTCAGTTTACCCACCTTAAAACCCAATCATTACAATTCACATTCTATGATCTCTCTCTTCCTGTGTGTGTGTGTGTGTGTGCGCACACACACACACTGTTAACACATTAGCCATTTATCTTAGTCTTGGAGCATAAGACTGTTCTTTTTCCTTCCCCTCCAAAGGGATTTACATGGGACCTGATGGTGCTTGCCTCCACTTTGTCCTAGTTTCGATTTGGCAGCTTCATTTTGGCACATGTTTCTGAGAGGAAAGCAAACAATACAACTTCAAGTGCTAAGCCTCTTACTACAGATCACAGACAACCCAAAGTAGAAGAGGAAATACCCACACAGCACCCATCATGTCTCCCGTCTGGGCAATTCAAACTGCACTGCAGGCAACCATGTGGCCTTCGTTCAGACACTGCCAGAACGAGAGGCCTCCACCTCCATGAATAAGCCAGGTGCAGAAGCCATTGTTACCACCTCAATCAGCTCCAGCCTCAACACAAAACTCCTCCCCTAGCAAATCCTTCCTTCCTTCCTTCTGATTGGCAGAATCTCCAGCAAAAGCTATTATGTTCGTAGGTATATACAAAGGAAGTTTCAAACAGAGGGGAGATAAGCCTGTCCTACCAACAGTGACCTAAAACAGCTGAGAGACAGTGTGATGAGAATGGTCATACATTCTACAGATTAGTTAGGGTTCATTTGACACAGTTTTTTTGTTTTGTTTTGTTTTGTTTTGTCTGCAGAGACTAACATTGGCTCACAAAAATGTTATATGGTTCCCCCCAGGCCTGTCTGCCTCTTAACCATGAACTCTGAATTTTGATTTAAAAACAACAACAACAAAAACCAATAAAACAATAAGGAAATCATCTTGTTTGGTGTCATTAACCATATACTCTTATGCCAAGACATAGTAGAAGACTGCAGGTCATCCTACACTAGATTTACTCACCTCCTCATTACCTATCCCTAGGGAGGGAATCACAGAGTTGGAAAGTCAATAGTGACAACCTTTCTCTTCCTACCCACTGAAAGAACCACAATCAGAGGTCACAGGGGAAAGATTAACGTACCGTGCAGGTGCTGCTGGGACAGTCAAGGAAAAGATAAACTGAAAATGAGAGAAAATGGTAAGGGAAAAATAAATCGGCCCAGTCATAGGAAAAAGGGAAAGAAAATCCAACTGACTGCAAACTATCTGGTTTTCATTTTGATCAGGTGTCTTCTGTATTTCTATAATGGAAAAATAATAGAAAAAGCAAACATGGCAGAGCTACACAATATCTGTTACAGAGAAAGAAATGGGTTGGTGGAGTAATACTGCACACCTAGACACAGGCATTGTAGCACAATGGGTTGAGCCTCAGAGTAACACCTGCATCCTGTATCAGAGTGCCAGCTTGAGGCCTGGTCACTCTGCTTCATAACCAGCTTCTGGCTCGTGCCTTCTATGAGGTAGTGAACGATTACCCATGTGCTTGGGGCTCAACCAAGTACGTGGGAGACCTACACGGAACTTTTAGCTCCTAACTCCAGCCTGACTTGGCCTCAGCTATTATGCACATTTGGGAAGTGAACTAGTGGATGAAACCTTAAAACAAAACAAGTCCTCCTTTGTAGTTCCTAATATATTCTTTCTTAAGATGCTGTCCCTAGACCCACAGTATAAGAACCAACCCTTCTTGCTAAATACAGACTCTTGGATGCCACCCAAGACTGAGATACTCTGCAACTGGGACCTGGGGTTCTAAGCCTTACTAGGCACCCTTGAGAACTCTAATATCCTCACAGATGTCTCACCAACCTTTACACAATCCATACAGTGTGCCATGATCTCGTTATGTTGAATACTCCAAGCATATTTTTGAGTCAGTCTTTGAACATCCTGTATGCAATCAGACCGGCAGCGACCACATAATAGTCTGTTACGTAGCATAAACCCTGTAAAAAAGCTTGTCTCCCAGATTTCATCTGTCAATGATTGATGATACTCCTCAGGGTGTTTAATACAATTCATTCTCTAGTTTTTCCTCTTAAAAATAGCATAATTACAGAAACCTTCATTTGGTTCCAGATTTAGTTCATCTAAAAATAAATATTTGGAGCAAGAAATAAAATCATTAAGCTCCATGGTTCTTCTCAACTGACAGAGTCCCAAAGAACAAAGTTAGAGAGGTCATTTAAAATTACAGCATCCAGGCATTCTATTCAGAGGTTTGGAGTAGCTGCTTAGAGCCAGCATTCTGAACAAATATGAAGACCCATTCCATTAGGAAGCTTCCATGGTGGAGAGCAGGTGTTGGGGCAGTGGTGATGACACGTACCAGTGTGCCTGGGGTCCATTCCTGCCTCTGCTCCTGACTCCAGATTCTTGCCAATGCATCTTCTGGGAGGCAGCTGGTCATGATTCAAGGTCATCCTGACCTAAGCCTTGCCATTGCAGGCATTTGAGAAGCAGACTAGCACATGGAAGCAGCTCTCTTTCTGTCTCTGAATTTCACGCTGTCTCTCTGCCTTTAAAATACATAAACAATCAACCAAAGAAATATTTTTAATTAAGCTAATGCAGAAAATGCAATGAAAAGATGCCTCTTTGGGTCCAACATTTTATTGTCATGCCTAATTCTTTGTAATATACATTTTTCCAAGAAGACCCCCATGGTTTCAACAGCCAGACTAGAAAATGCTGACTTAGAACAATCTAGGCTGGCCCAACTTGTGTGCTTCTCTGACCGTGGCCCCCAGACCATCAGCACCAGCACCAGCTGAGGATGGGCTAGAAGTACAAATCCCCGGGTCAGATGGCAGATTTAATATATCCAAAACTCTGGCAATGGCATAGAGTGATCTGTTTCAACAAGCTCAATCAGCAGAGCAGGGGTTCTGAACCTGACTGTGCACTAGAACGACTAGGGAGCCTTCCAATACCCACTCCCCACTCCAAACTCTTCAGGAGAGAAGCTGAGGGCAGGCCTCAAGCACCAGCAAATCTGAAAGCTCCCTGGGGAACCCTAATGGGTAAACAACACTACAACCCACTCACATGGAGCAGTTCCATCCTGCTCATTCAGGAAGCACAGGATTCTTCATACCTTGGTTCCCACTTGATTTTGGTGCTTTGTCATCACAACATCTTTACAGTGGCCCCGTGTCTGCCACCTGTTCTGTGCACTTCAACCTCTTATCTCTCAGTGGTAAGACAACACTCACATCTCTGCATAGAGTGTTAGAGAGGAATTGGAAAAACCAGATCCATCTAATATGCTGTTAGATCAAGTTACACACCTAAAATGATCAGAATGGGAAAAGGGCTGAGTTTCTGCAATGTTCTTTCAGCTAGTAGCTCCTACTTCTAGATCAGAAACACCCATGATGGAGGAGGGAAAGCTACCCTGGGTCCCCTTTCTTCAATCTGCCATGAACCCCATGATTATCTCTTCCATCAGCTGGGTGAGTGGGACGAAGAGTCACTTACTCTCCTTCAAATTGGCCCATTTGTGTCAAAGTTACAGGGTACAAAGTGATGAGCCTTACCCATTCTCTTCTGCACCTCCTACATTTTCCCAAGCCTAGGCTCTTAGAAAGCCTGCCTTTTTTCCTTCTCACTCCTTCTTTTTAAGAACTTTAAAACATAGTTACCCTGTGAGTTTGTCCTGCTTTTCCGTACTGTAATCTATGAGCCAACAGATAACCAGCATTATTAATAAAAGTGAGTTTTTATCATTACACTACAAAGAAAATGATGCTGAATCCTGAGTCCTACTCAGTTGTTAAACTCCTCCATGAAGTACTCCAAGGTGGCCTGACAAGAATGTTTCTTTCTGTCCCTGCAGCCTTCAAAACCCAGTTAGTGATTAATTTCATACTGGCTTATATTGTTTCTGAATCGTGAAGTATAAAGTCACTTCCTCCAAGCCAACCTCGTAAACTTCCAAAAACAGACACACCTTCTCGTTCTATTGCATTCCAAACATTCCATTCCAGAAATCCAATTTAAAA
Source organism: Ochotona princeps (assembly GCF_030435755.1). Lineage (NCBI taxonomy): Eukaryota > Metazoa > Chordata > Mammalia > Lagomorpha > Ochotonidae > Ochotona > Ochotona princeps. The sequence continues at coordinate 15,841,574 of NC_080857.1, forward strand.
AAAGGACTATCATCAAACCTATTTTACACATCTCAACTATCTCATCATTGTTCTGGTTTTTCTGATATATTTTTTCAAGTTGGAAAGAAAAACAAGGGTCCAGCACTATGGCACAGCACACTAACCAAGCTACCTGCAGTGTTGGAATTCCACATCAGTACCAATTCCAGTCCCAGCTGCTCCACCTCTGACCCAGCTCCCTGCTAATGTGCCTGGGGCACAGCAGATGATGGTCAATTACTTGAGTTTCTTGGCATTCATGTGGGAGACCTGGATGGAATTCAGGACTTTTGTCTTCTATCTGGCTCAACCCCAGGCCAGGCTTTGTGGCATTTGGGGAGTGAACCAGTGCACAGAAGATTTCATTCCCTCTTTTTCTTTAATTCTGCCTTTCAAATAAATAAATAAATAAATGTCTTAGAATAATTTTTCAAAGAAATTAAATATCAGCATCCTGTCTCTAATTTCAGTTCCTATATAAAGATGAATTCTCATACGTCATAAAGCATACTGACTCAACTGGGATGGGGGTGATGTTTGTGAGTGTGAGTGAGTGTGCCTGAAGGAGAAAGACAGAGAACACAGAAATCCAATCTATCTCTCCCATGATCCTCTCTTCCTGACCTAATACTTCTTATGCAATGACTTGCACTTCAATGAAAATTAAATAAATTTTGTTTTTTGTAACTCAATCTTTGCTCTTGTTATTGCCTTCAAGTTTCTGCTTTTGTCCTCTTAAATTATTATTGGCCTTTAAGAAATGGTCCTCAGATATAATTCAAACATATTTCTCATAAGAAACTATTACAAATCTTGAAATTCAATTTTAATAATTGAAAAGACATTTGTTCCTTATGGGTAGCATTTACATTTTAAAGCCGGTTTAGGATGAGGTAGTGTAGAATCTTGGAACTGATTTGAATTGGTCATGAAACAAATTAAATTCCCATTTTAAAAACAATACTGCACTTGGAGAAATTGTGCTCCCTTCTTTGGAGAAGCTTCAGGCTTAGTGATTTATAATGGGAAGGCTGTTAAGTTTATTTTGGAGATTAAATAGACATGACATTCCAATCTATAGTAAACTTACATTCAGCTTTTCATTACATTTTTGGCAATATAAGTAAGTCTGCAAACATTATCTGTCTACATATACACAAAAGGCATTCAAAAAGTTCATTGAAAAATTATGCATGGCTCTCTAAAATTTTTGCAATAAAATAAACTTACCTTTTAATTTCATTTTCCACTAGTCCTTTTAAAATACCTTCATACATATGTAACCAGTGTCAATAGAATTATATTTTAGAAAGATATGAAATGGAGAGGCTGAGTACGCAGAAAGGCTCCTGTATGAATAATAGGGGGAAAAAGGCCTACAAACAAGTAATTCTCTGGACAGCACAGGAAAATCAACAAAGAAAAGGAGCAAGCTGGCCTTCCAGTGCAGTGGGTGGTCACTGCAGGTGATGCCACTATCCCATATGGGAGGAAGTTTGAGATGTAGCTGCTTCATTTCCCATCCAGCTCCCAGCTAATGTACCTGTGAAAGTAGTGGAAGGAGGTGGGACCCCTGCACCAACTACGAGACCTGGAAGAAGCACCAGGCTTCAATCCCTGGCCTTGGCAGCCACTTAGGGAGTAACCAAAAATGAAGAGATTCTCATTCTCATTCCCATTCTCCCTCCCTCCCTCCCTCCCTCGGCTTCTCCTCCCTCTCTCTCCCCCTCTCTTTACCCCCATCCCTCATATTTTCATAACCACTGCTCAAAGGATTTGAGCAAGGTATGTTCTTCATGTAGACAAAATGTTAAAGCTATTTCTTATAACAGGGATTTAACTGAAGGATAAACTCCATCCAACAGGAAAATCCAACTATTGTTAAGTCCAATAAAAATATCTAAATTTCATCAAAAAGTTCATTCGTACTGCAAATGCAATACTTTGGATGTACTTATAACAGTGGACTATTTTTCTTTTTTCAAATCCCATAGTTCAAATAGCTAACTGAAAATTTTCAGAAAGTTCTGGGCTCCTAGATTTGGCCTAACCCAATCATGATTGTTGTAAGTTTCTGAGGAGTTAATCAACAGATGGAAGTTGCCTGTGTCTCTGCCTACCAAGTAAATTAAATAAATAGAAATTAAAAAAAGAGCGAATTTGAATAATACGCATAAAGCTAGTGTATGGATTGTAAAGACAGAAATCACCCAGAAAGATGCAATGGAGGCAACTGAACACTCTGGGTATTTTCTTCTCCAAACTTCAGATATTTAAGTACAAATCTTAAATATCAGCCCAGAAAAACAGCATTACATCTAAGGTATTACAGAATATAAATGGATCTGCAGACTATTAACCAAGAATTCCCAGTTACAACATGAGTCAACACACTTAATGACTGGCATATTGCTATACAGTATTTTTGTTAATTATACTATCTAATAAAATTTTATTATAATAATACTTGCCTTGCATTTTGGATTTTTCTCAGGGGTGCTGGGGAAAAGGCAATGAATTACAGCAGGAAATTCAAATTATAAATCAATTGATTTAAATGTTACACCTGTCTCTATTGGAAGAACTAGGCAATATTTAAGTGGAAAGAAAAATAATTTTCTAGGACTTAGGGAGTCTCAAAGTCACATCTATGAGGGAAGCATATTTTTCTCCTTAATTACTTTAACTAAACTCCCAGTGCTCTCAGTCTATAAAACTACATTGGCCTTCTTTCTATTCCTGGATCTTAGGAGTCCAGAGCCATCACCCCCATGCCCCACCCCCGTGGGAAAAGATTCCTTTAGGCGAAAGAAAGCAGTCCTGTGAGCTACTCTTCAGTTCTCCCTATTTTGTGTTATGGTCTCTTTTCCACCAGCAATAAGAAAACTTGTCTTAAAACTCCACCACCATTGTTCAGTACTGAGGGTGGCACACAATGAGCACTGAATAATTATCAGCTGAATGAACCCCCTTAAATAATAATTATCATTATTACTTTGTGAAAGCAACTCACTTTGGTATGATGTTTAGTGTAATTTTTACTCTCTATTCCAATCCTAGTCTTGCTTCTTCTTACTGGTACACATGATCATGAGGCATTCTGCTATGTACATATTCACCCATTATCTGTCTCATTTGCCAAACTATATAATCTTAGTCTGTTTAGTTTATCTTATCATCCCTTTGATTTATGATTTAATATCCCTAGCACATAGTAGCAATGTGTTAATAAATTATTGTTGAATGAAATCAGTATTCTTATTACGTTTCTTCCACTCCCTCTTTAAGCAACTTGCTGTTTCATCTTCTACCAGTATGTCTGCCACCCTCGTATGGCCTAATGTTCTCAGCTGAGCAAAGCCAGAGGTATGACTGAGGCATTTGCTGTCTGACTTGTAATTCACCATCAGTAACTGGCTTCATTTAGCTGCAGAGCATTTATGTCTTTGGTTCTTACTTCAGTTTCATTCTCTGAAGTAACAGCAAAAAAAAAAAAAAACTGAAGATGGTCATTAATATCATGACTGTTTTGCTATCATTAACCATCTTGAAATACTCAGAAAAGAGAAATGATAGGCAAATTTGCCCATAATTGAAAGTCACTGAACTTAAGAAGTCATAAAGCAGTCATGGCAACACACAACACACTTTGGCTACAATGATTAATTGTCATCCGCAACTCCGGCTAGGAAAACATTCCCCTGTGTGGTAACACAGTGAGCCTCTGAAGGAGTTCTAAAATTCAGCATCCTGGAGGTCCTACTTCTAAGAGATCATAACCTGCCAGAAGATAACCTGCTCTCCCACACCTGTCCACATCTCACTAAACCCATCATGCATGCCATCAGTACGTTTAGCAAGTTCTGTCCACAAAAATTCAATAAGGCAGCCCCTTATATGTCACTCATGTTGACTGAGCTCTTACCACTAGAGACTGAATAGATCAAAGCAAAAACATTTCAGTAAGTTAGGCAATGCCTGGGACAGTATATGTCAAGGTACCGACCTAGATCATGCATTTCAAGATCACTCAGGATACGCTAAACTTAACGAAAGCGAAACCCAGAGGAATACCTAAAGTACTACATTTTTTTAACATTATCCACGTCATTCTTCTGAATACTAATATTTGAGAACCACTGTACCAAACTGTATGCAGAATGTGACAGTATTTTTATGTATAATTACGGCTCTATCCCTGCAGCTCCTGATAAAAAGAGTGCAATGATAGCATTTTGCACTGTTGCTGTTGGGCAGCCATCTCGTTCCCTGTTCTCCAGCAGCCCTTGTGATCGGTGTACTTTACACCATCCGCAACCCTTTTAACTATCGGCACATGAAGTCAACTATTTATTACAATCCTTAAACAACTGGGTGTTCGATTTTAAGTTGGTTTTTGGCACCCAAAAGACCGAGGATATATGTTAAGCAATAAATTGGACTGCCATTAATCATTAATCTCACTCTGTACAACTTAAAGCTACCACTGGGGACACCAAATGGGCTTATTTAGAATCCCTAGGAGTACAAACCTTTTATCTTCATTTTAAACAAACACCTCGATAACGTTTTAGTGGTTAACACAACATTGTCTCATAGACAAAAATGGGAACCAGTGATCCAGTATAAAATCTGGGACAAATATTCAGCTTCTAAATCTGAGAGTATCACCATAATCGAGTATGTATCAAGATAGGCTAAATCACCTACCCATGAATAATGGTGACTACTCATTCTAAACCTACAAAAAAAAAAAAAAAACTTAACTGTACCATTTTCTATTTTCCTTTCTCTCATTAGATGAACATTTAGTCATCTAAGCTGCCTTTCCAGAGGACCCTCCAATAGTACCACAGATGACCTCATGCATTAAATACCTTAGCACCATTTACTGCCTCCAAGAATGTCTCCAGGGATTATTGCTTCTGAATAGTCATGACTTTGTGCAGCTCTTTCCCCCAGTACACAGATCTGATGTTGAGGAAATGACATCCAAATGTAGGCAGTAAAGGGCACTGCTGTGTCATTAGGACACTCAAACAGCCCTGGGAGAGATTATCTACTCAACAGCAAGCACCGACTCCCTATCTAAGAGAGGCATCTTAGCAGCCGAGTCCATAGTCCTGGTTGAGCTTTGAGAAGCCTGCAGCCCTACTGACATTTCCATGACTGGAACACAAGACCTCCACCTAGAACTGCTCAGCTAAGAGACTCTGAATGTCCAGTGCACAGGAATTGCAGGAGACAAGTGATTACTGTTGCTTAAAACAAAGCATTGTGATGCTTTGCAGCAATAACTTATACCCCCAGTTCAACACAAGAGTGATATGAGAGCTCCAAACTCAGGTACCATCTGCAACCATAACTGAGCAGGCATACCACGCAAAATTACTGCTTCCCTTAATTTACTCTATTAAAAAGAAGTTTCACAATAGAGAGACTTTTCTTTTAAAAAGCCTTCATAGCAGCCCTACTGTATCAAACAGGATTGGTTTTAAATGAGCATCCTTGTACTTCTCTGCCTGCCAGGGGACTTGTGAGGCTTAATTAATTACAGATCTCTGGATGAAAGGAGCGCAGAGAATTATCATCAAACAGGAGCCGGAGAAATGAAAAAGAAAGACATTTTCTCTCTTTGCTTGCTAAATCCATTTCACCTGAGATTTAGAACAGACTGAGTCACCTATTGTTTGGAGAACCTTCCATTTTTGCTGAGTACAGAGTGGAAACCAGCCAGCTGCATGGCAGAACAGGGAGCCCCTGTCCTTAAGCTTTAAATAGGTCCCTTTCCCAAAATAAATCCCAACTCCTCTTGTGGGAGATGGAATGGCCATTTGAATCATCTGAGCTTTCAAAGAGTAACAATGGGATGGATTGGACATGTGATCTAGGCCCAATCTAAGAGACTTCTTCCTCTGGTAGTCAGACGCTCCTAAATTGTGAACCAGACAACCCCTCCTGCTCTAGATTTGATGCATTCCTAGGACAAATACTTGGTGGAGGACATGTACTGCACATATTCTTTAGGCTCTTTCAAATGTTGCAATGATAATTCTCCTGCCATAGAGGATGCAGGAGAGCAGAATTGATTTTCCATGTAAGACTGATATGGTTGGTGTAGCACAGTGAGAAAATTGCTAAGTGTTGTAACCACGATTCAAGTGTTAAAATCTAGGCTCTTCCACAAACTAAACCAATGACCTTGGTTGAGTAAGTGGCTCAATTTCTCTGACTCTCAATTTCCACAACACAAAAATGAAACCATCAGTAATACTGGCCAGGCCCTAGGTCCCAAGGCCATCATGTTCTACCTGAACCCCTACAGAACTTGGATTGCTCAGAAAGGAAGCGAAAGTAGCTCACAGGGCCATATGCTGAGGGGTGACCATCACCAAACTTCAGAAGGCAAAATACAGCCTTGGGGCTATTACAGCATTCACTGAAGCTCATTTGGACCTTCTCTACTACATTGTTTTTTCTTACACAGTTACATAACTTCTGCTTGTGCATCAACCCTCACCTGTTACATCCACTCCCATTTTTCTGGATCTTCTCAACAGGCATACAGTTGAGATTTTCCCTTAACAAAGTACTACAATCAAAAACACTAGGTCAGACTTGGAAGTTGTCCAGGTCTACCCAGGCTTTCTGGGTAGCACAGTCTACATCACCAAAATGATGCTCAGTGTTTGGGGCAAAGGGGTTATGCCCTAACCAGCAAGAGAGGGTCCCCTTTGCATGGCTCCACAGGCTCCATGCATATTTTGGCACTCATGAGGACAGAAGGCCTGGACTAATGCTATTATCGATCATGCATGAATACTAGACATAGCTGTATTTCCTGACTACTGTAATGTTCAAGCCAAAGAGAGCTAAAAAGGCTCACAAACCTCAAATCCCAGGTAAGTCCCAAGACAGACAGTACCAGCTCTGACCTGAAGGAAAAGTAGTTGTTCCTTAAAACGAAGAGAATGGGGGGCTGGAGGCTGGCCTGGGCAGGACTTACTCTACACTGCTCAACGACAGCTAAAATGAACAAAATTCTAATAGAGATTCTAGGTGCCAGGGATTTATCTGAATTATTTATCTCATTGATTTCCTGAGAACTCAGTCATTCCCATATCACTTGGTATATCCGAGAGCTGTGGCTACGTGTGTGTGTGTGTGTGTGTGTGTGTGTGTATACGTGCACACATGCTTGGGTTTTAGACTATGAGAAGAAGAGGGAAGAAAATGAAGAATGAAGAGCCCCAGGTGACGGGGTGACTTTCATCTTATCAATCACATGTGACACAAGCTCCTCTGGCAAGCTTGTATACATTTACTAAGTGAGATGGAAGGATCTCAAGAATCTTCACTGAACCCTGTTCCCAATATCAATGCCATGTGACTCCTCCAAGAACTATTGCTGGGGCAGGTGTTGTGGCATTGCAAGTTAAGCAGCCTCCTGCAATGCTGGCATCCCACATGGGTGCTGGTTCCAGTCCTGGCTCTTCTACTTCTGATCCTGCTCCATGTTGATGGACCTGGGAAGGCAGAAGATGGCCCAGGAGGTTGGACTCCTAAACCCACACAGGAGACCTGGATGAAGCTCCTGGTTCCTGGCTTTGGCCTGAACCATCCACGGGAATCTGGCACTGAGACTTAGATATTCACTCTTTTCATGAGCTTCTCCCCACATAAAGAAATTTTAAGAAACCCTGAACCTGCAGACATTGTCTGTGACATGCCTATTGGGAGAGGCGGGGGGAAGGAAGAGAGATGAAGGGGGGAGAGAAAGAGAGAAAGATACAGAGAAAGACAGAGACACACAGAGAGAGTATTCTATGCAAGTAAATATTTCTCCAAAATAGATGAGGTTTACAGAAGCCAAAAATAAACCTGAGGAAAGTCACAGAGGCCAGCCAAAAACCCAGTGCTTAAAGCTCTGCCAAGAATTATTTATGAACTCAGAAAAAAATAAATAAAACCCATAAATATTCTGTTGTTGACTCGAAATTGCCTACTGACAAATAATTGGTATCCAAATATTTATAACACCTTAACAACAAGAAGACTCGAATTCCCTAATCTGTTACAAGGTCAAAGCTCAGAGGAACAGGATAAAAATCAGAGAAGAGGGATTTTTAGCTTTGTAATCAAGAACAACACTCAATACAATGAAATGTGAGACGTGATAAATTCCCCTCCTCAGAGAAAATGGTGGAAGTTACATCACTTGGATGCTACTATAGAGACAAGTCAAGTTGGCTGGTGGTCAGGTGGTCAGTGGCATTACAACAACCTGTGCTATGGACTTTTTCAGGAAAGCTTCCAACATCCCTCCTTCAAGCAAGATTAATCCTGAGAAGTCCTTGAGCTTCTCGAGCCAGGTGTGGATCTAGGCTGAGTCTTCAAAGTACCTGGGATTCATCCTCTGACTGCTCTTGCTCCATGCCTGGATAGTACCAGCAATTTCATGCTAATTCTGGGCATGCCCAGAGCTTTAAAAGACTCTGTCATAATGCCCCTTTGCCATGGCTTGCAACACTGAAAACACTGATAATCCACAGTGAAAATTAACTATCCAGGTCAGTGGTTCTCAACTCTGGCTGCTCATTGAATTAATCCAAACAGTCTTTATTTTCATACAGATTGCAAAGCCCTACACTGTATCTATTAAATAAACTCTCTTGTGGCAGGGTTCAGGTACCAGTATTTTTAAGAGGTCTCTAAGTGATGACAATATATAAGCAAAAGGAATATGTTGATCCAGATGATGATTCTGCTTTAGCTGTACGCTAGAATTTTGTAGGGATATTTTTACCAGACCCTAGCCCCAGACATTTAAATGTAATTGATCTGGGAAGAGATTGAGTTATTCATTTTAAAATTTCCTTAGGAGATTTTAGTGTAACAAACACATAGAAAAGAACTCTCCTGGGAAGAGTTCAACCACATCAAATTTTAAACTTAGTGGCTTCTTCCACTTTTGACCTCATTCATCATTCCCCATGTCTTCGGTATGAAAATCAAGTTTTCCTGCTGAAAATTTTTTTTATCTCAGAACCTTTTTCCATTGTATTTATCACCAAGGCTTGTGTTACTTTTGTTTGAACGCTCTCACTTGCTGGCCAATTCTGTCCTAAATGCATATCATGAAGACGGTTGAGCTGGGACTGAAGTAAGGAGTTTCAATCCAGATCTCTGTGTAGGTGTCAGTATCCCAACCATCTGAGCCATCTCTGTTGCTTCCCAGGGTACACACTGACAAGAAGTTGGAGTCAGAAGCCAGGGCCAGGAGTCACACTCACACACTGCAGTATAGGACACAGATATCTTAACCACTAGGCTAAGCACACCAGATTTCTCTCTACCCTTCTTCATTCCCACACCAAAGAACTGGATGTATTTCTCACATATCTGTTTCTATGCAAGGAACTACCCTCTCTCCTGAAAAGGGTCATAATCACTGCCTGCTAACAGATTTCCACTCCCTAACCTCTTATCTACTATGGTAGACTGAACTGAGATCACAACTTCCTTCAATCAGAAATAGGTTGGGAGAGTGTTTCCCTAAAATATGGCTTTATGACTTGCTTAAGTCAACAAAAGTGAAGGTGTGCCAGTCCTCAAGAGACTTTGCACATGTCTGTTTTTCCCCTGCTTCTCTGGAATCACTGTAAGAACTTCTCCAGGCTACTCTCAATAGAAGCCCAGGCTAACTTGCCTCAGGTTGAGAAATGACATAAAGCAAACCAAGTCATCCTAACTTATGCTCTAGTGATAGAAGCAAGTTCAGCGAAGATCAACAAAGCCAAGTAGCACACCTGGAGCTGACTGCAGATACCTGAGACCCTGATGCCCTCCAACATCAACACACCTGTCCAAAAAATCCAAGACTTGTGAGAAATAGTAACTAGCTGGTGGTTTCAAAGCACAGAACTTTAGGGCAATTATACACAGCAACAGCCAACTGATACACTTGTCAAATAAAAATCACTAGCAGTAGTAAAATAACCACTAACACTAATGAGACCTTTTGGCTGTTACACATGTTCATACACTGACATTCTTATTCAGAGAAAATCTGGAGCCACAGGAGAAAAGTGTAAGTGGGGCATACATTTTTATTGATAATGTTTTTTTAAATTATTTAGCTAGTCACATCATTATATGGTCCAGCTATAAAATTTCAATGCTCACATTTGCATATTTGTTCAACACTGCACTGATATCAAGTAGGCTGATGTTAGTATTCAAGATCCAGTGAGCAAAGAACAGAAGCAGCTCCAACATACAGAGATATATTTATGCTAAGCACAGGCCAATTGGCATCCCTGAGGGATAGGTATTTCATCTAGCATATAAAATGACTGCGGCCCACATATGATTGCCTCAATTTGACACCTAGTTCCAGATCCTGATCGCAGCTTTCTGCTAAGCACATCCTGGGAGGCAATGGTGATGGCTCAAGTACTTGGCCTTGACATTGGAATCCACATTGAATTTCAGGCTTGTCTTGGGTCCAGCTCTAGATGTCACAGGCATTTGGGGGCTAATCTAGCAGATAGGAAGACTATCGGTCAAATAAATACACATTACAAATAACACTATGTGGGCCCAGCACAATAGCATAGTGGCTAAATCCTCACCTTGCATGTGCCAGGATCCCATATGGGCACTGGGATCCCATTTAGGTACCGGTTCATACCCTGGCTGCTCCATTTCCCATCAAGCTCCATGACTGTAGCCTGGGAAAGCAGTTGAGGATGACTCAAACCATTGGGACCCTGTACCCATGCAGGAGACCCAGAGGAAGCTCCTGGTTCCTGAGTTTGGATCAGCTCAACTTGGGGAGTGAGCCAGCAGAAAGAAATCTTTCTGTTTCTTCTCTTTGTATATTTGTCATTCCAATAAAAAAATAATCTTTAAAAGAAAAAAAAAACACTGCTGTGTATTATACAAGAAATGAGTTGCAGTATGGAAAAGTAGGATAACTGACATCATGAATAGCTTAGGAAAGGCCAAAAATTCCATTGCTTAGACTTTAGCACTTTGTGCTAAAAGAGAACACCTATTTTAGTAGATTATAACTGATTGCATTAAATTATTATTGCATCATTTCATTTTATTGTTCTTATATTATTTTGAAAAGACTTATCCACTTATTTTATTTGAAAGGCAGAGAGAGGAAAAAGAGGTGCCAGCATGGTAGCCTAGTAGCCAGAGTCCTCGCCTTCCATACACCAGGATTCTATATGAGCATGTCCCAGCTGTTCCACTTCCTTTCCAGCTCCCTGCCTGTGGCCTGAGAAAGCAGTCGAGGATGGCCTGGGAAAGCCTGGGGATGCTACACTTAGGTAGGAGACCTAGAAGAAGCTCCTGGCTCCTGGCTTCAGCTCAGCTCAGCACTGGCCACTGCATCACTTGGGAAGCAGCGAATGGAAGTTCTTTTTCTCTGTCTCTCCTTCTCTGTATAAATCTGCCTTTCCAATAAAAAATAAATAAATATTTCTCTTTTTTTAAAGATTTATTCATTTTATAACAGCCAGATATACACAGAGGAGGAGAGACAGAGAGCAAGATCTTCTGTCCGATGATTCACTCCCCAAGTGAGCTGCAACGGGCTGATGCGCGCCGATCCGATGCAGGGAACCAGGAACCTCTTCCGGGTCTCCCACGCGGGTGCAGGGTACCAAGGCTTTGGGCCGTCCTCAACTGCTTTCCCAGGCCACAAGCAGGGAGCTGGACGGGAAGTGGAGCTGCCGGGATTAGAACCGGCTCCCATATGGGATCCCGAGGCTTTCAAGGCGAGGACTTTAGCCGCTAGGCCACGCCGCCGGGTCCAATAAATATTTCTAAAGAGAGAGCGAATTAATAAGTAAATAAACCATATATATAAATTTATGTATATATGTGTGTGTATAAATGTATGTATGTGTGTATATATATGTATATGACAATTGCATTGAGCATCTACTTTGTCTCCATCACTAAAGAATGAAAAAAGTCAATGCAGTGAATATCTACCATGTAACAGAAATAAGCAATAATAATCACTTATATAATCATGTGCTTTTTTTATGTGCAGGTGTTGTTGCCTCAAACAGCAGGACAGTTTTTGGGCAAATACCCCTCATTCTGAGAGTAGGCTGAGGAAGGCTACAGAGACACATTTTCAAAGCATCATGGAAAATAGCTTCTGTAACAGCAGCACCAGACTCATTCAATTTCTGTTCAAGAGCTGCTGAATATCATTGGATTACTCTTCAAATGACTAAAGACTTCACTGGCAGATTTTCACCAGGACACTCACTGAGATGGGTTAGCAGGTGAGCTATATTATCACAAGTCAGCTGATAGTTGGATAACACAGGTAAGAAGCATGGGACAATGGCAGATGTAGGATATAGTTATAGGGTTAACAGATAATGCTCAAAAGATGGAAGGGAAGATCATTATATTCCTAGTCATATGGTGTCCTGAAGTCTAAAATGCTCAAGACCAGGATTTTTTAATCCCCTGTACTTTCATAAAATGGTTCACATGAAGAGAGAAACAGAAGCCGGCCCCCAATTACTCTAAAACAGAAGAAAAGGGTAAGGGTATATCATGGATGATGATGACACAGCCTGGGTTTGGGGAATGCACCTAACCTATTCCCCACTTTCTCTCCAATCTAACCAGTGACCCTGACAAGTTTCATTCAATCTAGGTTCACTCCAACCTTCACTGCTGTGTCTTCCAAAGAGTGGGTTTGTTCATTCTAGTCATTTGCCCAATGAATTAATGAACGGGAATGGTTAAGGATTCAAACCAATATCCAACCACAGATGAATAAATCTGGGCCTCCCAAAGCCATTTGGAACAGAAACAGAAACTTCAAATCATTATCATAAGGAGAAAGGCCATGGAAAGGGGCACATTCTGAGGCCACAAATCATTATCCCGGGGAAGACACAGCATTCCTTAACCTGTGGGAAAGGTATGCATCCCCTGTCACCCATCTATGTCACTGTGTTGTTTGTCATTCCTCCACAAGTGTGCTCAGAGTCACCTGGCATAAAGGACAGGAGCCCCATATGTATTTCAAATTACAAGGTCATTGTCACTGGAAGAATTGCTGGTGCTACAATGAAAACCTCAGAACCAAGTAAGAATTTTATTTCATGATTACCATTTTATGTATTCGTTTTGCCATGAGATTGGTTGATGCATGACAATGAAAGTAAAATAACAGAGGGAAACCGCAAAGCATAACATCTCCTCTTATTTGTTAATAAGTAAATAAATTAAGATGTCTGATAAGGAGAGCCAGAGAGACAGATGCTTTAATTAGCACATCCCGGTGCACAATCTGAGACAGGGGAAGCAGAGAGGGTCTTCTCCCATTGCCATCTGTGTCAGCTCACAGTACGAGTCCTCCTGGTGTCTCATAAGTTGAGCTTTCACATCTTGAATGAGAAAACTAAAGGAGGTGAACTAGTTCTTCCCCCATTGCTTCTTAGAGCAAACCCATAAACACACAGTGCTGTGGCAGCCGGGGGCAGCCACCAGAGACGCATCCTCTGCCCGTCTCTGCAACAGAGGAAACAAAGTGGCCATTTTGGAGACTGGCAGTATCTACCCCAACACAGAAGATGCCCTTGGGCCTCAGGGCATCTGCAGGAACCTGTAGGACTCTGAGGAAGGCTTACTAGAGAAGCTGGAAGCCAAGTCTCCATCTTATAAAAAGAAAGTTCTGGCCAGTGGCTGAGCATGATACAACAGGTGCTCTATGTGAGAATTTATCTTTATTGCACATGAAAGCCCATGGGAAAGCTTTACATTCCTCATCTTATTAGGGGGAAATTTATTGATCACACAGCTCTTAAGTGGAAAACTGCAGCAGAGTCCCCTTCAGAGCCAAAAAGCATTCCTGTTCTGTGAAGAAAAAGCTGATCTGAGAGTAGGTTTGACTTGGTGTGTGTGTGTGTGTGCCCATGCACACACACACAGAGGAAATGCACACTTCAATTAGTCTGCTGGATAATCACATTTTCTAAAGTGAAAAACAATTCACAAGTTGAACCCTGGCAATTCTCACAGCTTCCATTTACCCCTGACAGCTGGGGGAAAATAAATTCAAAAACAACAAACCACACTGCAATCTTAAAACAGGTCAATGTGTCAAACCCACACTTTATTTTCCCCACAATCCTACATATACCTTCACCTCTCTCTACACCAGGGCTGAAAGTCTGAACATCGGGAACAGTACTCAGGGGACAGTGCCACACAAAAGTGCTTCTAAAAGGTGTGATAAAATGAAATTAAAAGATAAATCTGGAGTCCAGATAGGTCTGAATCTCGGAGTCCTGGGTTTGTATAAACCCAAGGACCGAGAATTTTCTCCATCCGCAGTGATGATGCCGTGGACGGATCTCATATGACTCTGGGCATGCTCAACATCATGGCTCCACCCTCTGCCACCATGTTGGTGGGCAGAGTCCAGGTAAGTCTGCTCAGAGGCACCATGTCTGAATTTCCCAGGCACGTGGGCCAGGTTTCTTGCTGGGGATGATAGCTCCCTGTCCACTGCAGCGAAGTGGTGGGTGAATCCTCAGCTTTCGGGCCACCTGGCGGTGAGCTCTGGGGTCTTGAGGGTGTGTAATTACTACCTAGGGACATCCGTGGATAAGGCCACTGTAATGTATGTGAGTAATGAATCCTGAGGGACACCCAATGACAGGGCCACTGTACTTGTAGGTAAGCAAGGGGACTGAGACCTGGTGGTTTGGAGGGGAGAGACTGGAAGATCTGTATGGGACAGACTCATGCACCAGCCCACATGGGTGCCCTGAGTTGGGCTTATTAACATGAAAAATTGCTGAGCACTACATGCCAACCCACACAAAAGCTAGGGCTGGGGACCTGTCTAGCAGGACTAGATCCCAGTACCTGACTGAATGTCAGAACAGGGGACAGGTCACATTATGCAGGGCCATGACACTAGCCAGCACATGAGAGGACCAGGTCTTCAGGTAGATTCTGTGGGCGATATGTGGGCTGAACCTCGTGGAAGTACAAGTCCCACTGGTTAGCTCAAGAGTTGGAGTGGTGATGGGTTGAGCTAGGTGTGACCATGGAACCTGCCAACACTCACAGGTACAGGGACAGAGAATACGCATATGCATATGCATCCTAAAACATGGCGTGAGGCAGGCTGGACCACAACATTCACCAACTCATACAAGGCCAAGATGGAGGAGCAGGCTAAGCCAGGCAAGGGTGGACTGGATCTGGGGTGCATTAGACAGGGCTAGACTCCAGTACCCACTTGTGCTTGTGAGAACTAGGATAGGTGTAAGACAGGCTGGGCTAGGTCTCTGCATCTGTTGAGCCATCTGTGACCTGTGTCTGCATGTGGACCAGGCTTAGGTGGATTGTAACATCTAACAGTAAAAGCTGGAATGGGTGAAGGCCGGTCAGGAAAGGCCACTGTTCCTGCTAGGACAGGAGGTAGACAAAGTAGGGCTGGCCCATGGACCAACCAGTGTGTGCAATATCTGGCACTGGGAGAAGTTCTGATGGAGGAACTTAGGGAACTCCTCTGTTGGGACATAGTCCCTGCAGGTGAGCGCAAGAACCATGATAAGGAGCAGCCCAGACCTGGCCAGGTAATGGTACTCAGCGGCATACATTTGCCACAGGTCAGGACAGACCCACAGAACCAGGCGGGGACAATTCAGAATACCCACTGGTGAATCTGAGCAGCAGAATGGAGTATGAGTTGAGCCAGGTTGGGCCTCAACACAAGCCATTTCACATGAGGTCTGGCTTGGCTGGGCTGGGCTAGGCTGCAGCCCCCACCAACCTGAGCTGGAACTAGGGTGGGTCGGGCTCAGCCCAGCCAGGCTTTAGCACCCTTGGCAAATCCTAGGTGAAGCAGGCCAAGCCAGATTGGGCTGCAGCACCCAGCCACCACACATGAGACCCGGGGTGGTGGAGAGGTGAACCCAGTAGGGGGGTGTTACATGGGGCTCTCCTGCTGGACTGCCACTCCCAGTGGTGACCATGAGAGCTGGGATGGGAGCAGACCAGGCCAGGCAGGGCTGCAACACCTGTTGACCTCGTGTGAGCTGGACTGGGGAAAGCCAGGCTGGGTTGACCTTTCCTTACTGGTGTATGCATAAGCCAGAGTATGGGTTGGCTGAGCTTTGCTGCAGCATCAGCTGGCAAATGCTGGCAAATTCTGTCAAGTTAAACTGCAGAACCACCCGGAAAGTACAAGATCTAGGAGTGGGAATGGGCCCAGCAGGGAAACAGTGGGCACCTCTTTCTTGGGTTGCCACTCTAACTGGAGAGCATGAGAATCAGGACTGGGGCAGGCATGGTTAGACAGAGTGTGGCACACACCAGTATATGTGTGGGCTGGATAATGGGGCTGGCTGGGCTGAACTAGGCTTCAATGCCCATTGACATGGAAGAGAGCTGAATGGAATGTGGGACAGACTGAACAAGTCTGTGGTACATAGTGGCAAGCATAGGAACCATGCAAGAGAGCGGGGCTGGTGGGGGTTATTGTGGGCTGCTCCCACTGGCCTATAGCTCCCACTGGCTTGCATGAGGGTTGAGTGTGTGATGGGCAAGATGGAGTTGGACTGCAACACCCATTAGTTTGTGTAGAAGACAGGGATGGAGACAGAACTGACCCAGCAATTGCAACCACCAGCATGTGCGTAAGTTGATTGGGGTGACGACCCAACCCTGTATTGACAAGCACACACAAGAGTCAGGTCTGGGATCACCTCAGATACAGTTTCTTGGAAGATTCCCCCCAACTAATCTGCTAGACTCAGAACCTCAACCATGGAGAGAATAGCTGATTCCACGGTCTGACTAGGAGTGTATGTGTCAGAGCTGAACCTCCTCAGTGGCTCAGAAGGAGCAGTGGACAGCATATCCAGGTCTCACTCATCTTGCAGTAGCTCTTGACCCTTATCACCCTAATTAACTATGTATAAATCATCAAAAATAAATCTTTGAAAAAAAAATCTGGGGACAGCATGGCGGCCCAGTGAGTTAAAGCTGCCACTTCCTGCCAGCACCCTATGTCAGAGCCTCAGTTTGAACCCTGGCTGCTGGGTTTTCTATTCACCTCCATGCAAATGAGCCTGGGAAAGCAGCAAAGGATGACCTGAGCACCTGCCACCACCTCCATGGGAGACCCAGATAGAGTGCAAGATCCTGGGCTTCAGCTTTCTCCAGTCCCAGTTATTGCAGTCATTTGGGAAGTGAAACAGCAGATGGAACATCTTTTTCTTTGTCCATCCCTCACTCTTCGTCATTCTGCCTCTTAGATAACTAAATTCTTTTAAGAGAGAAATTTATTTTGATATAAAACATTTAAAACCGATATAGACAAGCGGTATTTCAAAAGACATGGAAAAGCTATGCATGCATTTAACAATATCACATCAAAAAAAAAAAAACATCTTTTAATCCTACTTTGCAAGAACTTCAAAAGTGTCAGAATTAACTTACAGAATTGGCTGAACACAAACTAGGTGAGAAATTCACCCGATACCCAAGGACATGAGTTGCATATCAGCCATGGAAGACTTTTTATATGTGGCAGTTTTGCAACAAGCTTTCTAGAGTGAAAAAAATAGATATCCACATGATTTCTGGTACATTGACAAAAATGCTTATGTCTGGGGGAGATTCCAAATTGGCAACCCAGTGATGGGCATGGAGACATCAATTAGAACACCAGCTTCCTGCATCAGAGTGTCTGGGTTCAAGTTCTAGCTCCAGCTTTGTCTCAGTGCAGACCCTGGAAAGAAGCTGCTATGCCTCTGGTGACTGGGTGCCTGCCACCCACATGGAGCCCTGAATTGGGTTAGAAGTGTAAGCTCCAGGACAGCCTAGAATTCTTGGTTGCAGACATTGGAGGGGAGTAAACCAGGAGAATGAAGTGCTTGCTCACTTTTTTCCTCTCTCTCCCTTGTTCCCTTTCAAATGTAAAGAAAACTTCTAAATTACTGGCAGCATGGCTCAGGAAAAAACCCTACCTCTTTGAATTCAGCTTCTATGTAATCACCCTACATACTGTGTCTGTAATGATAACATATAATTCTCCAGTACCTCCTCCGGAGTATTTGGCTTTTCAGTGATAATTCACAAAGCACCTTATACATATACACACTCACATGTGCACATGAACATGCATATACCCAAACATACATGAGTCATGAGAATGGTACCGGGAGAAGTGCTGATTGACATCAGAACCTCTTAAAGCATTAGCATCCAGGGCCCACTTTGAACTTTACTCTTAGGATTTCACAATCTATTTGCTAGTTTATGGACATTTTTTAAAAAATCTGTGATTCCCTCTGAGCTAAAGAGTGTTCAGATGTATGCCAAGCAGCCTGATTTCAGAGATACCTACAAATGGGGCACAGACACCTTGTGTGGAAGGAGGAAATTAGAAAGGAAAGAAGATGGTAGACGAGTTTCTGCTTATCTGGTGAACTGCTGAATTAGCTTCAAATTCTCACAGCATCAAGAAAAATAAATTTCTAATATCTCGGCCCAGTGGGCACCTTCCTAGCACTCTAACCATATGCCAAATAATTCATGCCTCAAGGATGAAGACTCAGACCCAATGCAAGGACAAGTTGCATCATTCTGTAACCCTCAGTGCTATCTGCATGGAGAAAGCATCTACGTGCGGTAACATAAAATGCCTATCTAATATCCATCTAGTGTCCTGCTATAACATAGTTTCTAAAATCTTGCAAATCCCCAGAGTGACTCATGCCTTTCATAGTTGGTGGCTAAGGTTTCCTAGGAAGCTTCAGAGTGGGAGCTGTTCACCCTCCCCCCACCCAAAAAAAAACAAAAATCACTACAGAGTTGAGACTTTCAGCCCCATCTCCCTACCTCCAAGGAGAGGATAGTCAACCAATTCTGCGTAATGAAACCTCCCTATGCTTCCAGAAGGATAGAGTTCAGGGACTTTACAGTTAGTGGAAGACATGGAGGTGCCTGAGGGGTAGAGTGCTCACAGAGAGCAGGGGAGTTTCATGCCACTTCTCCCATAATCCAATGCATGCAGCTCTTCCCATCTAGTTACTTTTCTCTATATTTTTACTTTCCTTTCTAATAAATGGGCCAACATAAGGAAATTGTTTCTTGGATTCTGTGAGTCATTTCTAGCAAATTAATCAAATCCAAGGAAAGAGTTGTGATAACCCCTAACGCACAGTCAGCCAACTAGATAATCTACTACCTGTGACTAGAATCTAAAGTGGAGTAGTCTTGTGAACTACTAGCCTATGGGACACTACCACAAGGTAGATAGTGTTAGAGCTAAATTGAATTAGAGGACACTTAACTGGTGTCTGAAAGATTATTTGGTGGGGAAGAAATCTGCATGCATTTTGATAATCATAAGATCATGGAAGCTATTTCCTCTTGATGAAGCATCATAGGAGAAACGCAGAACTGCCTCCATAATTCATTACCTCACCATTGTGTCAGAGCCTTTGTCAAATCATAACAAAGTAATGATGAGTGTTTTCATCATCATCCTTCTCTTCTCCCCTTCTTCTTCACAGATCCTCCATCAGGCACAGATAAGAAGGAATCCTGCAAGGGCTAGGGAAGAAAAACATCCTGCATGGTTTGCTCAGGAACAGCAGGAGGAGTCCCTCCCATAAACTGTGACAAAGGAGGGGGACAAGGGTAATGAGATTCAGGACAGTGAAGACAAATTTTATATTCAACCAGCATCCACCCTCTGAGCACCTCATACACTGAACATGAACTAATTTGCTCTGCCAATATCCCCACGAGATAGACAGTCAAGCTAGCATTATCTTCATTTTCAAGAAAGGATACTAGATGCACAAAGAGGTCAGAAAGGTTGTTCAAGGCCACATAGCTAATCAACGTAACCTATTTTGTGATGTCCTAGCCAGAGTTCATAACTTTTCCCATTTTTATCTTGATTCTGTTTATTTCAGCATCAATAAGATATAGCCAGGTCTCTGCAAAAATCCCAGCACATTAGCCATATACTTCCACATTTTCACACTGAATGAAAGCTAAAATATAGGGGATGAGAAGGTGGAGAAGATTATCTACGTTGGGCATAGATCCCAGGTCAGATCAAAGGAGAAAGGGATATCTACCTAGTGCCCAGGGGGCATTGCTGAGTTAACTGCACAGATGAAGGAGATTTCAGATTTTGTCTAGTATGATGAAAGAATCTTTTCTCCAAACACACTTTTCCTGGTACCATATTTCTTAGGCAATGGTAGATGTTTTCAATCCTCAAAGTTGGGGAATCATTTCATGGAAATGTAACAGTGGGTGACCATTTTCTCTTAATCCCTGTTTGGAAGGGAAGCATGGTTATGGTGGCATGGGTTAAGGTAACAATCTAAAATGTTGTTCAATAGGATGAGGAACTTGTTGCAATGGAGAACCTCTATTTTATAAAACCTTCTCTCTGTGCTTAGGGACAGAGAAAAGCATAAATAAATAGATTCATAAAAGTAGAAAATATGACACACAAGAGGAAATGTAAAGAATAAGATTTTACATGTCTAGAGGGCATGTAGGTAATAACCATCTTAGTACAGACTACCAAGGGTTTTTGCACTGGAAAGCCCCAACTGATTCCTAATGGCTGCTTTAGGTGTAGCTTTGGAGAGCAGAAGTACACACACTTCACATTTTCCACATCTCTAAAATTGGCTATGCCCATCAGTCTGTACCTTTGAGGGTCCCTAAGGCAAGATAATTCTCCATGCACATCTCACACTCCTCTTTGGGTTCTCTGAACAGAAGCATGAACTGACCATCTTTTTAGGATATTTGCATCAACAACACCCCTAGACACTAACAATGGTACCTCTGTACAGACTAGAGGCAGATTTGTTGCCTAACCAATAGAGGACATCTCCTTCCCCAGAGGAAATCACATGACAGTAGCTCTGAACATGTGTTCACATTCCTGAGCAAAGACACTCTCCTCTATTTCTTCAGGGGAGAAGGTAAGCAGGTCACTAGCAACCCTAGATGCTATCAATGAGCTTCCTAAGTTGGAGGGTTCTCTTCTGTGAGACATGCTCATTGCATGTACAGTTTCCCCCTGACCCTCACAATGTTACCATGTGGGCATCAGTACTCAGAAAAATAGATTCAAAGAGACTCTTTTGCAGTGATCTTGGCATTTGATTCGTATTGTGTGTGTTTTGTTGTTATTGTTGTTGTTAGTACATACAAGGGTACTTCAAAACACATGGAAAATAAAAATGTTTAAATGTGTTTGCTTTGGCACAGAAACAAATGAAACTCATGCAAGTAAGGAGTTGAAAGTTCATGGGAAGAATAGATAATGACAACGCTATCTGTGTACCTGATTGCAAAAAGAATCCACAAGGGCCAGCACTTTGGTGCAGCCGTGGCAACACTGGCATCAGAACAACAGTTTAAGTCCCAGCTATTTCACCTGCAGTCCAGCTTTCTGTTAGTGTGCCTGGGAAGGCAGTAATACATTATCAAAGTATTTTAGGTCCTTTCTACCCATGTGGGAAGCCAGAATGAAGTTCCTGACTTCTGGCTTCTGTCTGGCCCAGCCTCAGCTGTTGTGCTCATACCTGGGACTGATTCAGTGTATGGAAAAACCCATTCTTCTCCCTGTCATCCTGCTTTTCAAATTAAGTCAATAAGTACATATTTGAAAAAAAACAGATTTACACAAGTATGTATACACAGACTCCTACAGTACATTTACCTGTTAGCTTGCAAATAGACAAATAGTCACAGTTTTCGGCTTCACAAACTTGCCTTTCAAAGTCAATGGGCTTTCCATCAAGAAAACACTAATATGTTGCTGAATCCAGTTTTGATGAATTCTGTTCTGTGGGGAGTGGCCGACCCCACATGTACGTGAAGTGCCGCAAGATGGCGGCTGGCCGAGGGCCAGGAGGTGGGATTTGTCCCGCCAGTAGGCAGGCAGGAAGTCACAAGGATAGGCTAATCCTCCCCTGCTGCGATTGCTAGCCTATCAGATAGCGCCCCGTGGACTCACGGGCAGAAGTGATTGGTGGAGAACTGTATATAAGCAGCCCGTTTTCGGCAATAAACCTTTTGGTTCGCCCTCTCCTTTTGGTTCCTCTGCCCTTTTCGTTCGTCCACCTTCTTTTTGGTTCGGCTTTTTCATTCGTTCGTTTGTGTGTGCGTGTTCATTCGGTGTGTGTGTGCCGGTCGCGGTGGCGGTTCCTGTTTTTTCCAGGCCCTCGATTCCTCGTCATTTTAGTGTCGCTGCAGGGCGGCGACACTGTTCCTTTTAATGCTAGTTGCTTCTAACCAGAAAGAAGCTCTCTGAGTGAAAACAACCAACCCAGAATTCCCTTACTTCTCCCAGCTTTACTGTCTCCCCAGACCCTTCGTCACTGTATGTCACAGGCAGTAAGGGGATTGTTCCTTTTGCCATCACCGCACCGTCTGCACGTCCCGGCCAGTACCACAGACCTCCATCAGGAACTCACAAGAAGGAACTGATGAAGCCGTTAGCTACAAGAGTGACACCTTTCCACATGCTGGGAGAAGGAGCAAAACAAGGAGATTTAGGGCAGTGAAAGAAAAGAAAAAAAGAAAGCTACTAAGGAGGGAAAAGAAATTGGGTGGAGGGAAGAGACATAAATGGAGTACAGAGAAGGCAAATGAGGATGGAACAGCATAGGAGGTAGAAAACCAAGCACTGATGGGTTTAAGAGTGAGAAGTCAAAAATAGAGTAGCAAAAAGTTTCTTCTCCAGCGCTGAACTCATTAAAGCAGAAAAGTCCTTGCGTGCTATTATTCCCATTAGTATCTGCATGTAGGCTAGGAGGTAACTAAGGCCCAGAGAGTGAAATTAGCCTATGGGTATGCCTCACTCGGCTGCTCTGAGACGGCTTTATGAAGTAAGTCCAGACAAGTTCCTTTGTAGTGTTCATTTTCCCTCCCAGCTTTTTAAGAGGGGAGCTGGTCACATCCACAGAAACAACAGTGCTGTTTACTTTGCAAGTGTTTGCAGAGGATGGATCACAGCACGTGCACACACACACACACACACACAGCACCATGACAGGCTTATGAGAGGAAGCAGAATGGATGATAGGAGTGACCCTATAAACACAGTGCATTTGGATGGTCAGCAAGACATTTGAGGCCCACCAGGAAATCTGCCTTGCAAATTCATTCAAATACACTACGAGAACACTAAAAACACAGAACGATAAGAGAAGAGGAGTAATATTGTGAGAACAAAGCCTGTGTTTGGAGAGAGGGCAAAAGAGGTCAGGCAGCCGTGTGCAGCTCCTGCAGTGCGGTGAATGGAGTTGGAAGCAACATGGCAGGGAGAGGCTGGCTGGCTATAGCTTCTCAACCAACCAGTGAACCCCCAAGTGCCTTCCACCAGCTTCTTGGGCCTACTGCTTGCAAAAGTATAACAATGTACCAAAATACTTAATAAATACGAAGAATTGTTCAATCAGCAAAAATAATGTCAAATGATATTTAACATCTTCATTACTGACTCACAGTGGAGCAGGGAGGTTGTTAATGAAACTGTTTAGAGTCCCAAATTGGGCACTGCTGGTAATGGCATAGTTTGGACAAGCAGACATTCAAGTGATGTGTGATGGAATCTACTGACCCTCCCCCACCCCAGCTAACAGCTGCCCTTCCAAAGGGTGACCAGTTCAAACTGGGTCTCCGCCTCTCTTCTTCCACTCCATATTCATCCGGATAAATTGGGTCATAATTAAATTCCCAAAGCATGGAACATCATGCTCAGAGTTCACCTAAACTCTGTAAGGACAGTGGGGAGGGCCTCAATCCCAGATTTGAGAGAATGTACGTCTCACATAAGCACTGGGATGTAGGCATACTACGTGGTACTCATTCAGAAAATGGTGTACCTACAGACCTAAATTCCAGAACTTCACATCCTCCCTGGACTTCTGTATTCAAAAAGGAAAAATGTCCAAGATTCTCTTTTTAAATTTTTACTTTATTTTACTCATTGGAAAGGCAGATAGAAAGCCAAGGAGAAAGAAAACTCCCATGTCCCCTGCTTCACTCCTGAAATGTCTACATATAAAGCAGGGGCAGGAGCCGGCGCAGGTCAGACAGGCACTGTGAGCTAAAATCCGGTCTCCCACAGGGCAGCAGAGACCCAAGTACATTCAGAGAGCCCATTATCAGGAAGCTGTAACCAGGAACATATCTAGGACTGAAACTCAGGCATTCCAACTTGGGGTGTGGCTGTTGTAACTGCTACACCAAATACATGCCATTCAAAATACCCAATAGTCTAAACTTCCACCTGGACCTATGTTAGCACCCAGACTGGAAATACCAAAAATCAACCTTGATGGTGCATGGCTATGTCCCTCAGAGCAACCCACATGAGCAAGTTTACAGAATCAACATGACAACATTCCCCCTTTCTGAATTTCCCAGTCTCATCTCTCACTACCCACAGATGCCCAGCTGTATGGAGCCCTGGCCAGTTCCTGGACCCTAGGTAAGTACTACTCCTTCTTCCAAAACACCCATTCATCTTTTTTTGGCCCAGAAGTCTGAGATCAAGGTGTTTTCAGGGTTGGTTCTTTCAGGGGACTGTAACATAAACTGCTCCACAACCCTCTTTCCAGTTTCTGATGGATTGTGATCTTCAAAATTCTTTTTTTTTAAAATATAAGATTCATTTATTTTGGAGCCTGGTGCAATAGCTTATTGGCTAAATCTCTGTGGATCTGCCTTTCCAATGAACATAAAAACAGAGAGAGGGGCCCGGCGGCATGGCCTAGCGGCTAAAGTCCTCGCCTTCAAAACCCCGGGATCCCATATGGGCGCCGGTTCTAATCCCGGCAGCTCCACTTCCCATCCAGCTCCCTGCTTGTGGCCTGGGAAAGCAGGAGAGGACGGCCCAAGGCTTTGGGACCCTGCACCCGCGTGGGAGACCCGGAAGAGGTTCCTGGTTCCCAGCATCGGATTGGCGCGCACCGGCCCGTTGCGGCTCACTTGGGGAGTGAAACATCGGATGGAAGATCTTCCTCTCTGTCTCTCCTCCTCTCTGTATATCCGGCTTTCCAATAATAATAAAATCTTTAAAAAAAAAAAAAAAAAAAAAACAGAGAGAGAAAGAGAGACAAAGATCTTCTGTCCACTGGCTCACTCCACAAGTGGCCACAATGACCAGAGCTGAGCTGAGCCAATCCAAAGCCAGGAACCAGGAGCTTGTTCCAGGTCTCCCATGTGGATGCAGGGTCCCAAGACTTTGGGCTGTCCTCTACTGCTTTCTCAGGCCACAAGCAGGGAGGGAGCTGGAAGGGAAATGGAGCAGCTGGCGTATGAACCAGTGCCAATAAGGGAGCCCAGCACATGCAAGGCAAGGACTTTAGCCACCAAGGTATCGTGCTGGGCATTTCAAATTTTTGTTTAGCATATAGATGTAACACACCAGTCTCTGCTTCTATGTTTACATGTAGTTCTCCCTTTGTATATTTCTGACTGTACATTAACATGTCCCCCTCCTATAAGCACAAACTCTTATTAGCGTCAATGAGATTCTGTACAAAGACCCTAACTCCAATAAAGTCACATTCACAGGTATTGAGGATTAGCACTTCATCATCTTTTGAGAGGACACAATTCAATTCAGAGCAAGTGGGATGTTCTTTCTTATGCTGTAAGAAGTAAAGAAAGAAGGACAAACTCTCAATTATCCTGGTTGAGTGGGATGTTCTTTTATGCTGAATCACAGCTCCCTGTTTTAACTTCAATCAGAACTTCTTCCAGTAGCTTTTGGTTGAGAAAAAAAAACGAAGCAGAGAGAAGCCCTGACCTTCTACAAAATGATGAACAGTCACCTGTTACCCACCATCTCTCCTCCCAAGGCACCTTGCCCATCTTCTGGCTCTTGATTATCTAAACATTGAGTAGCGCGTCACCTGCTGTATCTGAACAGAGAGGAAGAGATGGCTTATGAGATACCAGGTAGGATCACTTGGATATTTTGCAAATGAAATTATTTTAAAACATTAAACACTAACAACATCCCACAGAATGCATGCCTAAGGATGGAAATGTGGCATTATAACCAGAGACGTGAAGAGGACAGGAGGAGGACAAAGGAGGACTCATTTCTGACCACCTTCGTAGTCCACTTTTTCATCCAAAACATACAGGGACCATCGAGCTTGTTCTAGATCATCAAAGGCTTGTTCCAGGACAGAAAAAAAAAAAAAAACAACTCTAGAAAATGTAGCTTCTACTCCACATTCTATACTGACTCCTCAATGATTAGGTAACCAATCCTGTGAAAGTATCCATTTATCATTCCCCTAATGGAAACCTAGAACTTCATCTGTGTTCATCATCCCAGTTGATTCTTGTCTTAGCAAAACCCAAGTCTGGCCTCAGTAACAGTCAGTTTAGGACATGGTGCTAATGTGAGTGCCAATCCCATTGCCTCTGAATCATAAATTCACCAATGTTGCCTAAACTGTAGCTGCCAAGCTGGGATGAGCACCTAAATTGACTCCAACTAGTGAGAAAATCTTTTTCATGCTTTCAGGGATTACAGTTTAATTAAAGAAGCTCCAAACTCTTTTGTTATTCTAAGGCTTTTCATCCATTCTAATACTGTTACTTATGACTGACAGCTGTCATGCAAGATGATAATGTGGGAGAAAGAAATGGCTCTGCACTTTTTCCTTATACCAAGTGAAAATTGCGAGGGTGGAAGTCCTAAAACATGGAATGTAGTCCTGGATCTGTCACCAGTTGGGTGTCCTTGGAGATGTCGCTTCTCCCATTTGTTAAATGTAGATGTGTTGGCCAGATGTTTCTCTAATCACTTTATTAAGATGGAATTACTTAACCCTCAAAACAGCCCTGTGTACTAGTGCAACCATAGTCCTACTTTGTTTTGTTTTGTTTTTCTTTACCTGATAGGTAGAAAGAGAGCTCACATCCACCAGCTGGCTCCCCAGTGCTTGCAATGGCTGAGTTAAGAGCTGGAAGCTCAGTACAGGTCTTCAACTCAGGGGGGACAGGGATTCAGCTAATTGAGCCACCACTGTTGCCTTCCAGGGTCTGAATTATTAGGAAGCTAGAACCAGGAAGTGGAGCTAGCTATTAAAACCAGGTACTCTGATATGCAACAGAGGCATAGTAGCTGACATCTTAACCTCTAGGCCTAAACACACATTTTCCAATCTTGAATACAAAAAGATCACGCCCAGTGCAGGTCCTTGCCCTACATGCACCAGGATCCCACATGGGCATTGTCTCATGTCCCAGCAACTCTGCTTCCCATCCAGTGCCCTGCTTATGACCTGGGAAAGCAGCAGAGGACAGCCGATTGATTTTGGACCCTGCACCCAGTGGGAGACCTGGAAGAGGCTCTGGACCGCCTCAGCTCTGGCCATGGTGGCCACTTGGGGAGTGAATCAGCAAAGGAAAGATCTTTCTGTCTCTCCTCCTCTCTGTATATCTGACTTTCCAATAAAAATAATAAATGAATCTAAAAAAAATTTACAAAAAATCAAGGCACAGAAATCTTGATTGCCTAATTTCATACTATTAGTGAACTGGTGAACTAAATTTTAAACCATTCAATCTAGCTTCATTATCTTTGCTTTTAATCGCTGTATTACAAAAATGACATGATAATGAATGTGACATCACCAGTAATAGTGACAACATGAAAAAATATGTGCTAAAATCTGGTGAAATCTTTCATGACTCTCATGGAGTAGGACTTCAGTGTGCAGGTGGCTGGATGCTTTCTCCATGACCATCTGGAAGTCTTGAGAGTACGGGTCATGGTCTCTAGACTTCACCGTCTTCTAAACTTGATGGGAAAATATGGAAAGGACAACACCACATGAATTTAGAGAAAGGCGTGCAGCTGACATGATACCTAATCCCTTTGTAAGGCCTGCAAGATAAGGTTTGCATAAAGAATGAACAGATGGAGTAGTCATATTTCCTAATCAAAGCACAGCCCCCTTTCAAAATGCTACCTTGAATAAAATTCTACAATTTGTGCTAGATGTTGTCCTCTACTTGCCTAGGCAGAAGACAGAAGTCTTAAAGTTCAAGTACCCACCAGCAGAAGAGACCATCATATCCCACCTGCCACAATGCTGGCTTATCATATTCTTGGGAGGTGGGGTGGTAATGGCAAGAGAATTACATATATAAGTTCTGAATACCTACAGTGGAAAGGAGCGTAGAAACTTCACACATTTCACAAATGTGACCTGTGTCATTCTGACTCCAAGCCCACTGCTTGTGCTTGCCTTAACCTGTTGTAGAGGTGAGGCTGAGCACAACATGGAACGGAATGTACAGTGGACATGGCAAACAACGAGCTGTGACAGTACGATTTCTTTGGCCTTGCACCCAGTAAGTCTGACTGCAGTACTGAAAATGCTCATATTCTTAACTCTCCTACATGGATACAGCATGAGTTTCTAAGTACTACACATTGTAAATGACACTACAACTTATTATCCATAAGTTGTACTAGGACTAGGATTCAGACGGCACATTCCTAAAGTTTGTTCTGTGTGCATTATTTCATTTGATCTACACAGGGCTAGCACTCTGCATGGGGCAGGAGAGAGAGGCAAACAGAGAGATGCCATATAGAGGTGAAGAACCCAGGGGTACATCACAGTTCCTCCCCTTCTCTGCATTCATTCCTCATCCAGATATTAAGCTCCAGTGTGAAACACAGCAAGAAAGTGAGCACAGACCCGTGAAACATGCACACATACACACACACACACACACACACACACACACCAAATACCGACATCTCATCTAGACACCAGGAACAGCCCAAACCCTGTGTGTGGCCAAGAGGAAAGTTATTTACAGCAAGGTCTGGCCTCTCGTGCCACCATGTAATTCCAGGCAATTGCACTTCCAAATAGATCTTTTTGGAGAAAATCAACAGTGGCTTTGCTTTCAATCTACTGGAAAATGAAGTCCTGTGCAAGTGTTACATA
The DNA here is from genome assembly GCF_030435755.1 of Ochotona princeps. Taxonomy (NCBI): domain Eukaryota; kingdom Metazoa; phylum Chordata; class Mammalia; order Lagomorpha; family Ochotonidae; genus Ochotona; species Ochotona princeps. The sequence continues at coordinate 15,870,628 of NC_080857.1, forward strand.
AGCCCACAGCAGGTGGAGTAAGGAGCGCAAGAGTCACAGCTCTGCCAAGAAGTGAGTCTCCGATCCCAAGCCCTCCAAGGGCTACCAGGCCAGGGTGTGGAGTCAACAGGAACTACAGGGATAGATTAAGGTGACAGCAAAGTCTACCAAAAGTATCTGTGGGAATTCAAAGGGAATGACAGGAATCAGAGAGATAGAACACCTTGCAAGGGAGAAGAGAGTTTAGTTCCACCTTGCTTCAGTCAAATCCAACTCAACATGGCAACACACAGGTGCACAGAAACAACCCATACCTGTGGCACAGTAGTTTGTTGTTTCCATTACTTAATGTTGCCCCTCCATTATAAAAGCAAAGGCAAAAAGAAATTGAAGAAATTTTTGTAAATACAGAAATCCAAGACAATGAAAATCAATTGACAATAACTGAATCATGCAAGCCCTGTCAGTGTTAGCATTTTGACCCAGAATCATTGTCAGCATGTTGATGGGTTATTTTCCAGATGTTGGTTTTAATCCATCTTTAATTTTAAAAATGGTTTCTGCTGATCTTTCCAGAATACCTCTGGCATGCACCTCAGGGACCTCTGTCCAGTGCTGACTGATGCACATGCCATAGCTTGAAGAGACTAGGTGGCAAGTGAGCACACTGCATGGGTAGTCTATGGAGTATTAGAAAATAGAGAGGAACTTAGCAGTGAGATTAAATCAGAAGATATCAAATCCAGCCCCATTTATTCTATTGCTGCCTGCAGAATTCTCACAGTAGTAGCTTCCTTTTAAGCACATTTGCATCATGCACAACGACAGCCAGAATAGTCAAGCATATTTGGATCTAAACGAATGAGTTCTTGTATTTATTCTATTCTATGATAAATTAGTTTTCCTTCTGTCTGAATTTTTCCTCTGTAGAATGGGGATGTCACTACTCATGTATCAAAGGCTTTACAGTTCTCATGAGCATCAGATTAAATTATACATGCAAAAAGTCTTTACAAATGCAAAGAGCTATAAAAGTGAAAGCTGCCATTCTATGAAAAATAGAGAAAAATATCTGTGCACATCTTAGGAATATTTTGAAAGAAGACAATAAATGTGATAAATATAAACAGAATAGAGTGAGATGAGGAACAGACAGAGGTATCGTTTCCACAATTTTGGCAAGAAATCCAGATTAGAGGCAGATATCACAGAGCAGGAGGTTAAGTCAGTGCCTGGGATGTCTCTATTCCTGATTAGAGTTCTAGTTAGCACTCTGCTCTGCTTCTCATCTAGCTCCCTGCTAATGTGCCTGGGGCACAGCAGATGATGGTCAATTACTTGAGTTCCTGGCACTCATGTGGGAGATTCAGAGTGAGTTCCTGGCTCCTGGTTTCAGACTGGCTTGGTCTCAGCTGTTGTGGCCATGTTTGAAAGTATGTATTTTAAAAATATTTGAAAATATTTGAAAGGCAGTTATAGAGACAGGAGAAGGGAGAAGAATCTTCTGTTTACTAGTTCACTGCCCCCAAATGGCTGCAAAAGCCAGAGTGAGACCAGGACAAAGACAGGAGCTTCTTCTGGTCTCTGTGGAAGCAAGGGCCCAAGCACTTGTGCCATCCTCCACTGTGTTCCCAGGCACATCAGCAGGCAGCTGGACCACAAATGGATGAACCAGGAATCAAACCAGTGCCCATATGGGATGCAAGTATTATAGGTAGAGGTTTTGCCTGTTGTACCACTGTGCCGGCCCCTGTTGTGGTCATCTGGGGGAGTGAACCACTGTATGCAAGGTCTCTCTGTCTCTCTCCTTCATCATTCATTCTGTCTCTTCACTTCTCTCTCTCTCCTCCTTTTCCTCTCTCTTTTCTCTCCTTCCGCCTCCCCTTTTCCTTCTTTCTCATTCTTCCCTTCAAATAAATAAATTTTAGAAAGATGTCAGGAATATGAGGACATCCGGAGGGAATGAAGAATAACAGAGAATATGAAAGAAAGTGACCCCCCCTTACAAAAGGCACTGACTGCTCACTATGAATTAACATGGCAGCGTCCCATAAAGCCAGTATGATTTGAGTCAGATTTAAAACCTGTTCAGAGGGTGAGCGACAATTGAGGCACTCCATCCCATCCCAGCAAAAATGGTCTCTGAGTGGATGTTGAAATGGAGGAACTCCAGACTGGTGGAAGCAGGTTCGTCTTTATACATCAGGGCAAAGAGGAGTGAAATGGAGATGGAGATAGGATTTGATATCTTTGAACTCACAAACTGCTGAGCAGCCCACCCATAAGAATTCCAAATTTAGGGGATCCCCAGCAGAAAAGGTGCCAGATGGTGGGATTAGTGACAGTGTGCCACCTTCTGGCAGGTATACATATTGCACGGTTTCTGTGTCCATAGATTGTAACCCAAGCGAAGAGTTTATAGGCCAGTAATGTCGCACCACATGTAAAGCTGCAACCTGAAAGGTTGACATCCCACATAAGGACACGGGTTCAAACCCCAGCTACTCCACTTCTGATAGAGTTCCCTGCTGCTAATGGCCTTGGAAAAGCAGCAGAAAATGGTCCAAGTGTTTGGGCCCTTGCCACACTCTTGGGAGACTAATGGACGAAACTCCTGACTTCTGGCTTCGGCCTGGTCCAGCCTTGGCTATTGAAGCCATATAAGAAGTAAACTAATTGATGGCAGCTGGTTTGTCTCTCTTTTTTTCTCTTCTCACTAAGTCAATTATCATCTCCACCACTCCTTCCTCCCTCTCTCCTAACTTCGGTTTTCAAAATAAATAAAGGCTTTTCTTAAAAAAAAAAAAAAAAAAAAAAAGAGCTTATAGGGCCTGGCGCAGTAGCCTAGTAGCTAAAGTCCTTGCTTTGAATGCATCAGGATCCCTTATGGGTGCCATGGGTGCCAGTTCAATCCCAGTGGCCCTGCTTCCCATCCAGTTCTCTGCTTGTGGCCTAGGAAAGCAGTCGAGGATGGCCCAAACCTTTGGGACCCTACACCCACGTGGGACACCCAGAAGAGGCTTCTGGCTCCTGACTTTGGATTGGCTCAGCTCCAGCCGTTACGGCTACTTGGGGAGTGAATCAACAGACAGAAGATCTTCCTCTCTGTCTCTCCTCCTCTCTGTATATCTGACTTTCCAATAAGAAATAAATAAAAACAAAAAGGAGCTTAAAAATTATCTTCCCAAGTCAATACACTGGGCAAAATACACCATGATCAAGGCCAGGACATGACCAACTGCAACCATGAGGACATGTGTGCTTCATTTCTCCCATTTCCTTATTCAGCTTGCTTTCCTAACTTTAATGTGCTTCATCCATATACAAGTACCTATGTACTAATGGGTCGCTTCTTCCAGCAAAACGTGTATTTCATAAAACCAAGGAATTTGACACTGTAGGACATGCATCCTACATCTCTGGTTAAAGAGGTACTAGGAGCAGGGGACATTATTGTCACTGTAACACTGCCTATACTGAAGTGCCAGTTCAAGTCCCAGATGCTTCACTTCCAATCCTGTTCTCTGCTAATGCACCTGGGAAAGCAGTAGAAGGTGGGAAGCATTCGATGGAAGAACTCCAGATGAGGTTCCTGGCTCCTGGCTGCAGCGTGGCCCAGCTTTAGTTATTACAGGAAACAGAGGATGGAAACTATCATGCAATCTCTGTCTTTCCCTCTTTCCCTGTTATAAGACCTTTCAAATAAATAAAATAAATCCTTGACAAATAATGTTAAATAAACAACTACTGGGAAACATCTGGATTCTAGGCACAGTGCTAGGTATAGTCCCAATTTCCCTGATATTTTAAACCATTCAGGAAATCAGCAACATAAAAAAATCTACACTATTACAGTGTGAGAGGGTAATGAGATGAATAATAAAGGAAAAAAATCATTTATGGTTGGGGTTGTCAAAGACGACAGTGTTTGATGTGTGCTTCGCAGGACGAGTGTGATTTTAAAAGGCAGACACATGAGAAAAGGTGTTATTTTTCTACATAAAAGGAACGTTACACACCAAGACACAAAACAGGGAAGAGGCCAAACCCGCTCAGGGAATCCTTTGATCAGAACAACACAAGAGAATAATCATGACAACTATCATTTGTACAATTTCATAAATACTCTTAAAAAATTTTTTTACCTTCTCAGCATTCCATCCAGATATTATTACCACTGAACGCGTTTTATAGACAAAAGAAACTGAGAATTTAAGAGGGTAAACTAGTTGCTTCATGAAGAGTCTACAACTAAGGGAAGAAGAACTTGAATCCAAAGAGTCAACCTTCCAATTCCAGGCTATCATAAATAGCAGACGGCAACCATTGGGAGAGCAACAGTGTAGGAAGCCGAAATTCCAGGCACATGCACAGATTCCAGATGCTGAGCAGCAGAGCCGAGTTTCTGGGGACTGTGGTGGTGATGGGATGTAATCTTTGTTCTCTTTCTGGACAGATACTGACCCTCCGACTGGTCATTAGCTCTCCTCTTGTCAGAGTTGCACCTTAGCTGTTACAGCGATCCAGGCACTTAAACACCACACGCAGAAAAAAAAAAATACTTCTTTTTCCATTGAGTGCATTTGTCTGTTTGATTTCCTACTCTGTGTTATGTTACTGGGCCTTAGGGTGCCTCCGTGAATTAAAACGATACATTCAAAATGTATGATTAAAAGACTGAAAGGCAATAATAACACCATAATCATACCATGCATCCATATCCCAGTTTAGCATCTGTTATCTCATTTACTCGCACAGACTTCAACAGCACTCTGAGAGAGGAATGATCAAATGTAGCAACTCATTTTTACCAAGGGGAACATTGAAACAGAGAGGTTGGGTAGTTTGCCCTGGGCTACAGAGCCAGTGATTGTAACCAGATCTCCTAATTCCGGGACATGAAACTCAAGCAGGCCATGGAGATGAGAAGAACCACCTAGCACCATCTACTTCCAACTCCCAGATCTCAGTTCAGTGCCATGGACAGACACATGCACACCAAAACACCTCTTTAATGGTACACGGCGCTAATGCCCAAAGCTTCAAAGCTGAATTCTAAAAAACCAAAACCCTGTCAGACATCCTGAGAATGCTGCAAAGATGCCAAGAAAGAAAGGCAACGAAAATGTCTCAGAAACACACCAGAGTCTGGAGCAAAGAACCAGACCTTCCTGAACCAGGTTCAAGCACACTCAACTTTTAACCAGAGCACCTGTTCATTCTTCACCAGCTGAAGTCTAGAATGAATAATCATCCCCATTTATCCTGATCTGCACATGTTGGGCTGGCTCCAGTTTGCCTGCATTACTCTCCCTTTCAGCTCCAAGTATGCCACGTAGTCCCCCAAGTTACTGTGAAAACAAGGGCAACATCATTAATGTCTACTGAGTTCTTACTCTATGTCAAGCCATGGGCTAAATACCTAAGTGTTGTGTCATGATTAGACCCTTTTAGAATGAAGCATGAAATATATTTAATGTAGAAAAGGCATAGGGAAGGCATTTGGGAAGTGTATCACACTGAGGCTGTAAAAAAAAAAAAAAAAAAAAAAAGAAGGAATCCTGACTGTGGAGTCTTACAGTCCTGCCTCTCACTAGCTGTGTCTCCAGAACCTTAGGTTGTTAACCAGCATGAGTCTCAGCCTTTGTATTTGTAGAAATGGAGGATCATGTTTTACTCGCAGGTTGGTTACAGTATAAATAATGCAAGTAAAGCACAAAGCCCACGGTGGTGCCCTTAGTGGGTGCTCGAGGGACACTATAAGTCCACTGCACATTTCTTGGGTATCTTTTGTCTCCCTTCTTCCCCCTTTCTAGATCCCACTCCCTGCTTACTGACTTTCTACCAAGATAAAAATTAAACTTTGAGAAGAGTGGGGAATAGGTCAAATGAAATCTAATCCACAAAAATGAGAATACTTGTGTTGGGTTTAAAAATGACAGTACCTTCAATGCCTGCCCAAAAAAAGACGTACTTGAGGGAAATACTGTGACAGCTGGTCAATGCTACATGCAAGGTCGGGCTTGCCATGTCCAGCCAGAAGCCAGCAATGAGTATGCAGTCTGTGATACACCAGGAATGTATTTCACATAACCTTTGTAGTACCCTAGAAGGAAGGATACTTGTTATTATTCCGTTTTGCAGATGTGGATTAGCTGGTGAAATAACTCAAGCCAACATAGACATTACGAAGCAGGGCAGACTATGGTTCTGTCTGACTCTAGGACCACTTTCTTTTCATGTAGACAATGCTCTTACTTGACTGGAGGTAGAGATCCCTCTGTGGAGCAGAATTATTGGCCACAACTCTTAAGGAGAGAATGTGCAGACATAAGCCATGTTTACTCCCAAGACCTTCCCAGGGCTTGCTTGTGATATCTTCACTGGGATTTTAAACGATCAGATGATGGATTTATGCCTTTGACCACCAGAGGGGGATAGCAGCTGCCAGAGTGTAGAACACAGGAATTCACTTACGTGCACACGCATGTAACACACACATACACACACCCCACAGCATCTTCCCCAAACAATAGGAGACCCTGAATAAACAGGACATCCTCCATCTCTCCATTACTAACAAATCCTGCTAATCATCTTTCTGGAAAAGAAGAAAACCAGCAGTCCCTAGCTCAACTGAAAGATATTCCTGCTTTGGAAAGCATATTTTTTAAATGACAGATTTGACCCACCAGGTCTTATAACTGAAGAAAACCATGTGCAGAGTTTAAAAGAAATGGATGTGGAAGCAGCAGCTAAGGATTTCTGAAGTGTTTGCCCAATCACATATGTTGTGTTATGTGGTAATGTACAAGTTTTTTAACACACCTAATTGTCCATTTGCTCAGATGCAAAATGAGGAGCTCAACATTCCCCCCAAACCTGCCCTGGACAAGACTATGCAAAAGACAAAAAAAAAAAAAAAAAGAGGTAAGGCAAAGTGCTCTGTAAACTGTAAAGGCTAAACGTCCCTGGTCCTTACTAGTATTATAATCATGATTTATTCAGTATTGACACTTATGCTTCAACAAGGCCTTGTCCCAGAAAACTGCAGGAGTCCGAGGTCTGCTATTCCTTGGGAAAGAAGCAGAAGGAGTGAGAGCAGGAATAAGCAACTGGCAAGGAGCAAGTGTCTGGATTCTTCGCACTGATTTGCCTGTGCTGTTCATGTGGTACCCATCTTCCCTTTCAGAGGAGACTACCAGCTTCTTAGTGATTGCCCAGAGATTCTGTAGCAATTAACCTCTAGGGAGACAGCTATAAAGTGCAGTACTGTAGGGCCTGGCACGGTAGCCTAGTGGCTAAATCCTTGCCTTGCATGCGCTGGGATCCCATATGGGCGCCAGTTTATGTCCCAGCTGCTCCACTTCTCATCCAGTTCTCTGCTTGTGGCCTGAAAACAAGTAGAGGATGGCCCAAAGTCTTGGGACCCTGTATCCATGTTGGAGACCCAGAAGAAGCGCCTGGTTACTGGCTTCAGATTGGCTTAAACCCAGCTCTTATGGCCACTTAGAGAGTGAACCAGTGGATGGAAGATCTTTCTCTCTGCCTCCTTTTCTTTGTGGATCTACCTTTCCAATAAAAATGAACAAATCTTAAATAAAAAAAGAGCAGCACTGAGTTCTCTCGCAGTCCTAGAAGCCAGAAGTGTGAACGGCAGCTGTCCATAGTACTGTCCTGCCCCTGGAAACTCGCAGGGAAGATCTTCCCTCCCTGCCTCCTCCTCCTAACAGCTATTGGAATTCCTTGGCTTATGTCTGCATCACTTGTATCTCTGTTTCCATCTTCACACAACTTTCTTCTCTGCTGTCTGTATATCTGCTCTGTGTATCTCTTATAAGTACTCTTGTCATTGTGTTTTGGATTCTCTTGGTTAACCCATTATAATCCCTCCATCCAAAGAACACTAACTTTGTTCTTTTGGCTATGGTTGGCTGTTGACTATGGTCATTTTTCCCCTAACTGGGTAAAAATTCAAAGGTTCTGGAAATTAGGACATGACATACATTTGAACAATTCACTAATGGTTCAATCCACTACTGAGCTCACAAAGCACAAACTCAAAATCTGAAACAATTTGGACTGGGTGACCACATGGAAAGAATGTTCACCTGGATCGGAAGAAGGGAGGAGTGTGAGGGCCAAGAAGTCCAGAGCATAGAAAGCATGTTCTTCCTGGAGGTGGCCAATGATTTAACAGAACCTTAAAGGCCAGATTTTCTAAGGACTGGAATTCTGATGAAGGATAGGGCAGGATCAAAGATCCAGAGATTGAAAGGGGATGTTTGGAAAAGGATATAGGAGAAGAAAGGATGGGAGTGGATGATGGCACTGGACAGCAGGCTCAAGGTAGAAGGACCTCGTCCTTGTCCTGGGCTGAGGCAGATAAAGCTACAGAGCAAAAACGGTGGAGTTGATTCTTAACCCACTGTGGCCTCTGACTTGCTTCCCTGGTTTCCATGTGGACTTGCATGCTCTCACTCTCTGCCCCATGGGTCAGAAGCAACAGCCATTCAGCTTAGCCAGACTACTCCGAAAAGGTAATTCCTGCCCTGGATACTTCTGCCCGGAGTGTAATGCAAATAGCTCCACAGCCAGGCACGCAGTCAAAGATGGGAGTTCGCAGACTGAAGACAGACAGTGAGGCAGGACCACAGCAGAAAACACAGCAAAACCCTGGCCAGCACCCTGCACCTCAGGACACAGTGCTGGAACCAGTTAATTGAAACATAGGCTTCAGACAAAAGGATTTATCTAAACACCAAGAAAATAGCAGAAGGATGCTAACAGCATGCAAATAGATGAGCCAGAAGCCCTATAAGACAATTGGGCATCCCAGGTGCAGACGGAAATATCTAACACAGCTCCACCTCAGCCCTTCCCCGCTCCTACAGGCTTCCTCCTCCCCTATCCCAGGACTCCTGGACAGGCCTGATTTGCTCTAATAGAAGCAGCCTCATCCCCAGGGAGCCCACAGGAGGAACATAGCCGATTTCACCTCTTTAACCCTGGGACTAGAAAGAACAGCCAAACGCTGACTCCAGCCTTCCCTCGGGAGGATCCCAGAGCTTTATCTCGTGAGCTGCACGACCTCTAGGAACCTCTGTGTGTGTGAGATAAATTCCCACCCCTAGAGGAAGCTGACTTATCTCTCAATAAAGCATCTGTGCAAATTACTTTTTTTTGATTCTAGGGAAGGGAGTACTTTTAAAAATAATAACTGCAGTAACAGTAATAATAATCACCCATCCGCTGATGCCTGCATCTTGGCCAGTTCCCCAGGGAAGGAGGTGACTGCCGGGAGGGGCGGGTGCTGCAACGCAGGACTATGCTGGGTCTAGGGGTGACTCATGGACCCGGGAAGGACAGCTTCCCTGTGGGTCCTGGACACAGTGTCTGGTTTGAGAGATACGGCCGCCACTTCTCTTCACACAGAATAAACAAATGATTAACTGTCTCATTAGCCACTGTGCAGGAAGACACACAGCTCACGTCACGGCGGGTGGTACAGCCAGGAGATTTATGTTATTCAACAATAAAAGCAAAACAAACATGGCCTTCCACCCTGCTGCCTGCCTGCATGGGGGCCCTCTTAGAAGAGCAAGTCAGGGCCCGGCACAGTGGCCTAGCAGCTAAAGTCCTAGCCTTGCACGCACCAGGATCCCATATGGCCACCAGTGCTAATCCCAGAGGCCCCTCTTCCTATCCAGTTCCCTGTTTGTGCCCTGGGAAAGCAGTTGAGGACGGCCCAAAGCCTTAGGACCCTGCACCCATGTGAGAGATTCGCAAGAGGCTCCTGGCTCCTGGCTTTGGATTGGCTCAGCTCCAGCCATTGCAGGGAGTGAATCAACCAATGGAAGATCTTTCTCTCTGTCTCTCCTCCTCTATATCTGACTTTCCACTAAAAATAAATACATCTTTTTTTTAAAAAAGCAAACCAGGAATGAGAACACACCCAGAAGAACTTAGGTACCAGCTGGAAGGAGGAGCAGCATTTCAGGGTGGGTGTCAGGTGGGGTCAAAATAGAATGGGAAGAGGGAATGCAATTGCTCATAACTGCAACACAACTTAGGTGTTCACTCACCAAGGAAGGGAACAACAACCCCTGTGCACTTTCTGAGAACTAGATATTAATAATCCCAGTGCTGAACCTAGCTGCCACCCTGTGCCCAGAAATATAACAACAGCAAGTTCTTGCTTGGTTTGCATACCTGAGGAATACACAGGTTTTGTTTGACAGGCTATGGTCATTGTCAGTATTTGTTTTGTTTCTAATTTTTTAAAATCAAACTGCATAGCCATAAAAAGGCCTTCTCTGAACTCAGGTTTCCTCGAGTCCAGGTCTGCTTCAACCACTTACTAGCAGGCTAACCATTGCAAAATGGGCACATAAGCCATATTTCCCTTCGGCAGTTACAGCAGGTGACTGCTACCAAGTACTAAGCTGTGCCTGGCACAGGAGAGACAGTGCTCTGTGGGCCATCCAGGCTATCACGTGGACTTTGCTCCTGGCCACTTCACGCTTCCAGCTATTCAAGCTATAATTCTTGCCCCTTCCTGTAAGTTATTCTCCAGTTCTACCTTCCATGCAAAGGAAGAGGAATTCCAATCATTTTCTGATCTACGATCCTCCTCCCCTCCTCTGAGGGTATGATCTCAAACTCTAGCTCTCCTCTTTGCATGGTCTTAAGAACCCTCCATGACGCTGGCTTCTGTGCTCCCTTCCCTACCAATCTGATTAAGCCTTACTCATCCTACAATCTTCCACCAACTCTGTCTCCCTCATGCCAGCAATTGTCCAAACACTTTGCCCTCTGAGGAGCCATCTGCTGTCCTTCCCTCCACATTAACACTTTGTTTATGCCCTGACTCCCAGCCCCTATCACTCTGCTACAAGCAGAAGACACCACCCACCCCTACCTTGCCAAGCCCTGCCAAGATTCTCCTCTTGCCTTCTCTCAGCATGAGGGCTCTGCAACCACCCTACATGGAAATTGTCCTTTCCCTTGGCCTTCTGGAGGGTGTGTGTTCTTGTTGTTCTCTGACTACACCCGCTCTGCCTCATCTGGCCTTGGCAGTGCCCTATTGTTCTCAGGAGGCTCAGGCCCCAGACTTTCAGTTCTAGCAGGGGACAGGTGGCTGTTTGGCTTATTTGGCTGAGTCTTCTCAAAGGCTGAGTGCCTGGAAAGGTGTTAGACTGGCTGTTCTCACACCAGACCCACTTCCATATACGCGTCAACTTCCCAGTGAGTGTGCGTTGCTACCACTTTCTCCTGGATAAGCTCCTATACTGCATAAGCCACATTCTTTTGAAAATATGTATTTATTTATATTTGAAAGGGAGAGTTACACAGAGAAAAGGAGAGTCAGACAGGGTGGTCTCCCACCAGCTGTTTCACTCCTCAAACGGCTGTAAACTGCCACAGCTGGGCTGGTCCAAAGCCAGGAACCAGGAGCTTCTTCAAGATCTCCCACAGAGATGCAGGGGCCCCAAGAACTTGAGCCATCCTCTGCTGTCTTCCCAGGCCATTAGCAGGGAGCTGAATTGATAGTGCAGGGTATTCAAACTGGTGTCCAGCTCCAGAGACCCACAGTGAGTTAAACCCCAATGCTGGCCCACCACGTAAGCCAGATTCTAACTCTGGTGCTGACAGAATACCAAAATTCATCTCTCTTTATGCTTTTTAACAAATTTCAGTATTCTGGCTTTGTGGGGGACCTCTGCACCCAGCTATCCCAAGAAAAGGAACAATGGCTATCATTAATCGAATTCTTACTTTGCACAGGGCAACATGCTAAGCATGTCCAGTGAGTTTTCTCAAGGGTGATGGATAAGACCACAGATTTTGGATCCACATTATCTGATTTTAAAATCCAGCTCTGTTACTCACAAACTTGACTACCTCAGGCAAGTTCCTTATCCTCTAAGTGTGTCAGTTTCCTCATTTGGAAAATGGAATAAGTAACAGCAGCTACTTTCTTGGGTAGCTGTGATGACTGTAAGAGTTTATGTATTTAAAAGACAGCACAGTGTCCTAATCAGGACAAATAACCTTTGGAAGGTGGAGGTGCTCCTCATAGACCTCAGGTGCAAATACAAATGCATAGACGGGGGTTGGGGGGAGTACCATACCAGAAGGCAGAGTTAACTGCAGGACAGTTGAAATTGAACCCCAGGGGGCCAGATCTCAAAATCCACATTCTGAACCATCTTGTGGTTTGTGATCAGGATTTTCATGAGTATGATTTGTAGAGAGCTGGAATGAAAATCTTCCAGGGTGCTTGCTAAATATTTAGTCTCCTCAAGTGAAGGAAAACCAGTGAATTAGATTCTGTGGGGCTGAGACATAGGAATCTCTATTTGAGCAAGTTTTATACGCATTTTAGAGTATACCTGAACAAAATAGAAATTACTGGGGAGGAAAATGGTACAAATGGAAGCAGAAGAAAAGAAAAGGCTAAGAGGTATAGAAGGTATGTGCTAGAGGGTGGGGGAATTTTACAAATGGGTTTATCTTTAGTAAGATGTTTTGGGGGGACTAGGTTTTGAAGTGGAGTTTCTGAAAGGTTTAGAATTGAGAGGAGATGGTGACATCATTCATTAGGACCATGGCATGGTACACTGGGAGGCAAGGACACATTCTTTGGGTATGTCACAGATCAAATAAACAGGACATGGAAGTTACTAGAAATCAGAAATCAGAACAACTAATTGGGAGTCAAGAATGATCCTGACGTTTCTGTTCACAAAGCTGAAGTAGGCAGTGATATTTTTAACCAAGACAGCTCAGATGTTATGGAGATTTTAACCCCTAAGATTTTGACTCCTAAGATATTTAGGTCTCTGTACCTCCAGAGGGAAAGCTCCATGAAGCAGCAGGAAATTTGATTACTGTTTGAAACTGACAATTTAATATCTACATTTATTTATGGAGTATGTAGTGTATTAGATTCATGTATATCATGTGTAGTGACCATATCAGGGTAATTAGAATTTCTGTCCCCTCCTATATGATCAATTCTTTACATGTGAAGCCATCACACTCTTTTCTAGAAGAGTGGTTGTGGCTATAGCTTTCTTACTGTAATACAGAACATCTGAGTCGATTCTTCTATCCAATTGTATCCCAGTACCCACTGCCAAGCTTAGCTCTTCCTCCTGTACCTTTGCTCTACCTGCTAGGACATTTGCTCTCCTCTCCACTTCCTTGTGATCAACTGATTCTACTTCCACAAATCAATGAGAACATGTCCTTCTGTTCTAGGCTTCTATGAATTAACAAAATGCCTTCCAATTGCATCCATCTTAGTGTAAGTGATGGAATTTTCTCTTTTTTATGGCTACATAATGCTCACTTGATTATATCTGCTTCCCCTTCATTGGCTATTTATCTGTTCATGAATATCCAGTTAATTCCACATCTGGGTTATTATGAATGGTGCAATAAAATGGCCATGCAACATCTCTCTGATATGATTTGATTTATTTTGGATATATAGTAGTGAAATAGCTAGATTACACAGTGATTCTATTTGTAGCTTTATAAGGAATCTCCAAACTTTTTCCCATAATAGCTGTACTATTTACAATTTCATCAGCAGTATATAAGAGTTCCTCATTGTTTGCACCCATGCCAGCATTGTTTATTTTGGTTTTTTGATAATTGCCATTCTATATGAGTTAATATCTCATCATGGTTTTGATTTGCCCTTCCCTGATCATTAGAGTCTAGTATTTTTAATACTTGCTGGTGATTTGTATGTAACATTTAAATACAGTACTTCAAAGCTAAATAAACCAAAGCTCAGTTCCTCACGCATGCCAGCCATATTTCAAGTGTTCAACAGCCACATGGAAGTACATACAATTTCAGAGCATTTCTATCACTACAAAAAGTTCCACTGGCCATTCGTGCTATAGGGATAAAATGCTAGACCCTAATTCCGAATCAGCCAATGAGAGTTCTTTATGTTCCTCCCTATACTCTGGTTTTCTCACCTATAAAACAAATAGTGCACACCTCATGTGCTCACTTTGAAAAAGATGAATTAAAGCAACTGATGAGCTTAGAATACAATTAATGTGCCTTCACATGTAGTAGAAAATATATTTGTGTGTTTATTAGTATAGAGTGGATGGTGTTTATTTATCATGGTATTTATTTATTTATCATTTATGGTATGGAAAAGGAGAGCTGCTGTCCACTGGGTCACTCCCCAAATACCTTCATCGAAAGGAGCTAAACCTAGACCATGCTGAACTGTGGAACTACGAGTGTGAATCTGGTGACATCATATTGGTGACAAAATCAAAATTAAAAACCTACTTATTTAAGCCATTGCCCCTTGCTTTCCAGGATGTGCGCTGGCTGGGAGCTGGAGACAGGACCCACAGCCCAACACTGACAGATGCAAAATCTCTAGTATCATGAAAAACATCACTTATATGTGAGCCACTTGGCACTTTAAGGGACACTGAAGTCTTTATATCATGCCTATATTTGAGATGTCTTTTCTTGCTACCCACCTGACCTGACACTATCCAAAGCCCAATTAACTCACAGTTTTCTCTTCCTATCTTCCCCTGAAGCAGCAGTCACCATTTCTCAGGTTTGCCAAATGTAGTGGTCACGCCTGCTTTTCTTCAATGCACCAGCCTGAATTAAAATTGGTCTGGGTTCCTGTTCCCATACTGTTTCTTTGAAATACCCCCTAACACCAACAGTTCAGAACAGAACCCACATTTGGAGAAAGTTTTTGGTGCAGGTTGGCAGATGGAGCTTTGCAAACCCTTTCAGGATGAAATGTATCAATAAAGAGAAGCAGATCTGATATTTTGCCCTGAGCACTATGTCTACCACAAACCCCTGGGCACCAGCATGTGACCTTTGCAAAACGTCACTCTGGCTGAAACATCTCTGTATTGTTGTTTGCCTGACACTGACTTATCCTGGATGAAGACAAATGTTTTCATTATATAATAGCTCCAATAGCTGACCTGGGAGGCCCATGACTTTGGGTTAGGTAGGGGATTGGAAGATGGATGCTATGGTTTTGTTTTATTTGTTTTTTTTATTAGAAAGGCAGATATACAGAGGAGGACAGACAGAGAGGAAGATCTTTTGATGGTTCACTCCCCAAGTGGCCGCAATGGCTGGAGCTGAGCCAGTCTAAAGCCAGGAGCCTGGAGTCTCTTTCAGGTCTTCCATGCGGGTGCAGGATCCCAAGGCTTTGGGCCGTCCTCAACTGCTTTCCCAAGCCACAAGCAGGGAGCTGGATGGGAAGCAAGGCCCCTGGGATTAAAACAGGTGTCCATGCAAAGCAAGGACTCTGGCCACCAGGCTACTGTGCCAGAACCATGTTTACTGCTTTTAAGTGTATCCTAAATAAATTGCTTTAAAAAAAAAACTAAGGAGTAACATGCCAACGAATTGTGGAGAAAGGCTTTGATCTGAGTGATTAAAAGCAGTATGAGAGACAGCACAACTAGATACTTAGTAATTCCATAATGCAAGTGACAGTCCTGGATCCCTTCTGAGACTCAGTTTTCCCAGAGGTCAAAGGAGGTACCAGTCTACTTTGCAGTTAGTGGGTGAGGAATTCATATGTTTGTACACTTCTCCCACACAGTTCCAGAACTATTACCAAGTGCTAGAAGAAAAACTACCTTCCAAGAGAGCCATATAATTTTTTTAAAAACTCAGGAAAGTGAAGAACAAATAGAAAACCATTCCTGTGACATTAAGAGTGAGAGCCTCAGGAACACAAATAAGCAAACATGGCTCTCCAAAGTAACTATAACTTAGCCAGATGGAACACATGTCTATTTGCAAACGCTATTTAATAATGAGTGGAGTTCCATAAAGTCTCCTTGCATGGTACTAAGTTAAGCCTGTCCATCAAAACAGGACACATGGAAAGCCAATAACTGCCACAGGTTTTAGCTGCCTGCAGGTCCCTCTTTACCCATTGTCTCCAGAAAACAAAGGAGCCCAGGTTTTTTACAATTTGGTGAAGTTCTTGTCAAGTTTTGGTTTCCTCCCTTTCCACTCTCCGTCCCTTTCTCACTGTGTGTTTTCTCCCCTTGACCATAAGCTCTACTTCTTCCCACGGCATCATAGGTGCTGTGATCATGGTCAGCAGCCTTCTTGCTTATTGTGTTTGTCCTCACATCCCTACAACCAATATACACTCTAACTCAGAGACTCAGAGATGGGTAAAAATGACTTCCTGTAACCTTTCCCCTTGTCTAAGTCCCTCCCATTCGAGTGTGACTGAATTATATGTCACTGTCATGATTACTCATGCTGTAAGCTTTTATCTTGTCCCCCCCCAAATGTATCTCTGAATATCATAGCCCCTAGTATCTCTGACCTTGTTGACAAAGAAGGCTATCAATGCTATGAGTTACAATGAGGTTGTTAGAGTTGGCTCAAATTCGATACAACTGCTGTCCTTAGAAAAATGGAAATTTGGACAGATATCTACGCAGGGGAGAGCCATGAGAATGTGGAGATTTTCATAATTTTCTACAATAGGAGAGAAGCCAGATATAGACCCTCCCTCAAAGCCCTCAGATGGAAATGATCTGGCTGATGCCTGGATTTCAGACTTCAAACCTGCACTACTGCAATACAGTACAGTTTGGTGCTTAAAGCCAACTGGTTGATTACGGCAGCCCACGCAAGACAACACCTGTGACATAGGGAAGGTAACATGGACAGATCCACTCTAAGCACAAGAGTCTTCTCAAAGAAGGTGTTTTCTCCAAATGTCAACAGAAGAGGACAATGGAGATTCCAAGCCCGGGTGGGAACAGAGGCACCACTGCTGACTCTGAAGATGGAGGAAGACATGTCTGACAAGGCATGCAGGAACGCTAACGTTGAGTATGGTCTTTGGTCGACAGTAGGAAATGAAAACAGGGCTTTAGTTCTACAACTGAAAGTAACTGAATCTGTTCAACCAACATAAGCTTCAAAGTTGTCCCTCCAAGCATCCATAGATAGATTCCACACAGTCAATGAAGACCCTGAGGAAGGAGTCATCAAGCCTGCCTGCACTGTTGAATACAGTGATCGGCTAGCAAATGAGGATGCTTTAACCCACGAAGTTTCGGAAATTATGTGACAGTAGAAAGAGAAGATTAATACAAACTTCAACCCTCCTGAAGGTTTTTCTTACAAACAATGTGATTTGGGGGTCTTTAGCTATGGATTTCAAGTCCCTGATTAAGACTTTTTAAATTTCATACCACCTCAATCTGCCTAATGATCAGACATGCCTGTCTCCACCCACTACAGCACTGCTAGATAAAATCAGGAAATGGCAAGAGTTGAATTTGCTGGTATTAGGAGAGGAGGTCGAAAAAGGCAGAAGAGACCAGCAGGAGATTCAGCTGAAAGTCACACAATGTTGCATCAGTGAACTTGTCTTTTTAACCTGAGGCTTTTCCAGGCTACTCAAGCTGGCTGCTTCCCTGTGGTCTTACGACCTGACAGAAAGGAGCTATTTCCTTCCCTGTACAGAAACACTTGGCATTTCAGCTCCCCCTCACTGAGGTTTTTTTTCTGCTGGGGTGACAGGGTCAGCAGAGCTTGGCCAAGGCAATGCTGAACAGCTTGATTCCTCTCACAGGTAAATCCTGGCAGGCAGCAAGGGACAACTTGGAAAACCCTTTCAGATAAATAGCAGCACTGTGGCACACATGAGGGAGAAAGGTGCTAAGAAATGTTAAAAAAAAATTTAAAAAAGGAAGAAACCTGAGTGAATTTCCAGAAGATGGTTCTAGCAAGTCATTCACATGCTAAGAAGCAGCCCTGGCCACTGAGCTGCCAGAATTCCCATCTGGAAATTGCGCAGGGCAGGTCAACGTGACTGGTGTTCAGAATGTACCAGCCTGAGGATGTAACTTTCAGAAACTCCTTTTTCTTTCAAATCACTTCTTCTCCCTGCTCCAAACTCACCTCTCGTCATGCAGGTCTCATGAGCATCCAAGACTTAACACATCCAAAACATATGTGGGATTCTAGGTAGGCTAGAATCCTGGCAGCAGAAAGAGAGGAGCCCCAGGTCCCACTCCCAGCTCTTCTCCCTGCTGGCTGCCTGACCTCTGAACCTTAGTTTTTCCCTCTGTCAAGTAGATGTAATAATAACACTTGCCTCCAAGGAATATTCTATGAAAACAATGAGAAACTTTGGATAAAGGATGTATCTCAGTCACTGCCTATAGAATGCACACAATGAGGGGTAAGTTCAGCTACTGTGATAATGCTGATGATACGATGTTCTAATCTCTGAAACTGAAGAAATGGCCCAGTACTGAAATCCTATTTCGCCTCTGAAGAGTCTAGGAAACGTACACTTAAACGTTTCAAATACTGCTTCCTCCCTCTCATACCACAACTACACCCTCCCCACCTTCCTCTCTCCACTTTCTCTGTTATTTGTCTTTATTTACTCATGTTACACCCTTGCCCATATGCTACACTCTTATGTCTCTTTAAATCCCACAAACCTTCCAAGACTCAGCTAAAATGCAAAATCATCCAGGGAACCCTTATAGATTCCCAGCTAGAAGCACTACCACTCATCTCTGTTACTCCAGTGTTACATTATGTTTGGGGTGGATGTCTGAGAACATGCCTCTTCCCTGCACATCAGATTTAAGCTTCTTGAGGTCAAGGACTACGTCTAATTAACTCTAACTTCCCTTCCATGGAAATCAAATTCCCTGGGCCTAGAAAGAATTCACAAAGATTTGAATAAATGACTAATGAATACAGAATCTCCTGTGCACCCCAGGGTAATGAAGATACCTTACAGGGAAACTGCACTGCTGCCATGCTCGTCTGTTTCACAGACTTCAATATTTCATAAATACATCAAATATGGACGCAAGATGAATTTCAGTCACCTATTTAGAAATAATGTATTTATTATAAATTCATCAAAAATCTAAAAATCTTTGAAGACTATAAAAGAAGAGAGTTGAGCTAAACGGCAGGGGATGAAGCAGTTACTAATAGCACTGGACCTGTAATTCCCAGAATGTTGCTGGATGAACCTGAACGCAAAGTTCCCAGAAGGGAAAAAAGGTGGGGAAACAAAATAAAATCGGCTCTACCAAATTGCAATCCATCTCTACAAGGTCAGTACCAAATGAGCACAACCTTCAGTTGTCTGGTCAAGGTTGGTGGGTTAGGATTTATTTCTTTACTGTTCCAAATGGGTTAGTGGGGAATTGTTTCTGCCACATTGCACCTACCTCTCTGAATAACAGCTATCCAGTGCAGAGGGATACAAGGGGTACTGAACTTAAGTGTCATTCATTGAGAAGGGTCTAAGTTGCATCCTGGTGGTTCCATAGTTCTTTGGCTACAGATCTGATGAAACAAGAAGGGTGTGCTGTTCAGAGAAGAGCACTAGACTAGGAATCATGGGACCTTGAATGCTGGCTTTACTCCTAGATGTTTGATTTTGAAAGAATAGCCCCTGTCTCTGAGAATCTTATCATTTTCATCTATAAAATGATGAATTCTGGCTAGATAGGTGAGATCATTTAGCAATGGGATAATATTTCTGAAAGCACAAACACCCAGAGTTCACTCCCACAGACAGAATCATCAGTCTAGGATGAGATCCAGGCATCACTGACTTTAAAATTGAGAATCAATGGATAAGCATACCCTTTCATACTAGCAATCTTGCTAGAAATTGGGAAGCATCCTTATTCATCATATGGGATGAAACTCAGACAAGAATGTGATGGAACATAAATGATTTATTTGATATTATGTTTAACATGATATCAACTCACAGTAGTCTACAAACCTATAGTGTCTGATGTGAGACATCTCAGAAGCATTATGCCCATTATCTTATTCCTGGATGCGCTAGCTTCACACAGAATCTATCATAATGTGGCTTAAAGACAGGAGTCTAGCACAGCAGCTAAGATATAAATTAGGATGCCTGCATCCCATATAAAAGTGCTTGGGTTCAAGTTCTGGGTCTGCTCCTCCTTGCAGACATCTATAAATGTCCATCCTTGAAAACAGCAAGAAATAGCTCCAGTGCCAGAGTGGTGCCCAGCCCCCAGTTGTGGGGAATGAACCAGCAGATGGGAGATCTCTTTTTGCTTTCCTAATTAACTGATTAATTGAACATAGCCAAGAGAATGTAGCATGTGTTGGCATCACCCAATGGTACTCTGCGTGTCTTCACAGCTCTTTATAGCAAAAGCAGACAAAAATCCCACTGCATTATTATCTCGGCAAGAGTTTTTTCCAATGTTTTCCCTTTAGATCCAGTATCTGTGAGATACATTATCAACTATCTTTCTTTATAGTATGAATTCATCATATTGATTCATAAGTGTTTGGAGTGGCATTTGTATCTCCACAGCAAAGAAGAAAGCTAAACATCAAGTAGTACCCAGCATATGTTAGATATTCAGTAGTGATGTTCACAACCAGCTACGGTTAGGGCTGGGGACTGGATTATGGATAAGGCTATTGAAATGATTGATTTCATGTGTCATCTTGACTGAGTCAAAAAAAAGTTACCCAAATATTTAGCCAATCAGTATTCTGTTTGTTCCTGTAAAGGTATTTTTGAGTAAGAGGAAGATTTAAATTGGTAAACTGAGTAAAGCCGACTGACTGCCACATTGTGGATATTACTCAACCAAGGGCCTAAACAGAACAAAGGCAGACTTTTCCCTGTTTAAAAGCCTTTAAAATAAAATACTTACTTTTCTTTAAGTCAATATTAAGTTTGTTTAATTTCAAAATGGAACAATACCATCAGTCTTCTGTATTTCCAATGTGTTGGCTGAGCTTAGGACCTGCCATCTCTGCAACCATATGGTAACTCTCACTCTCCCCCTTTCTCTGCACATATACAAGCCAGAATAGGTCAGAATGTTCATCAGAATGTGGAATGAAAACATTCATTTATTTTGAATCAAAAATAATTTTGAAATCCATGCAGTTTCTTTTTGCAATATACATTTTTAATAAATCTCCTGAAGACAAAATGTGTGTGTGTGTGTGTGTGTGTGTGTGTGTGTATGTATGTTTAATTTCTCTGGAGAACCATGGCTAATAATGGTTGGGATGGAGCTGGAGAAATTGGAAATAGAGTTGGCTTATAGTTTGTCAAAGGGTTGAGGTGTTAGGCCATAATTAGGATTAGGTTCAAGTCGACTTTGATTTGTGCTTTGGCTTAGGATTAGGTTAGAAAAAATAGAGTTAAAAGGTGGGAAGAAGTAGCATTTTTTTTCCTAACACTGTTTGGAAAGAAACCATTGCATATAGTGTGTGTGTATGTATATGTGTATATATATATATATATATATATATATTTCTTTTTTATATTATTTATTATAAGTACAGAAACTGTTGGGTGGTTACTAACTACCATTGGATATTCTTGTGCTCATTTACATAATGGTTAGAGCAATAATTACTCACAAGTCCTAAGTGCTAATACTTATTTCAGCTATTGCCTTATTTATCCTTTCCAATAGATATCACTACAGACATTTAAAAATGATATGAGGTCATTCAGAGACACTAATCATGTCCGAACTCCTCAGGGAAGATTATGATGTTTGAATTCCACTCTACCACTTCCAAGTCATTCAGCACCAAAGTACTTCTAAACTGACAAGGAGTTGGTAGTGTTCTGCAGTGGATGGGAGACTACAGGTGTCCATGTCTTTCTGGATAGAAAGAGCCCTGGCCAGTGGGCAGAGGGAAAGCAAGCTGTACTATCTTCCAGGGCAACACTGACACATATGTTCTCAGCCTGTACCCTGGTTCATAATCCCCTTCCCTATGCAAGGCTAGAGGCACTTTCCTTCCAGCAGAGAATCTGTCCTTCCTGTCCATCTCCTGCTCTGTGACATCACCGGTGGATTATTTCCTCACTTAAGATCATCCTCTTGTGGAATCCACCCAAAGATGCAATATCTGATATTTTTCTACGCTTCCAAAAGCCTCCTTCAAAAGGAACATAAATGCTGGATTCATTACACCATTCCTCAGGTAGATGCCTGTGTTAAATAGCCTTCAATAGATATTTTAAATGAAGTTGGCAAAATATTTGCCCCTCTGGAAGCTTTCTGCTCCCTAATGTAGTCAGAAAGTCTTTTTACCCTGGCTGCTCTGCCCTGCCCTCTTTCCACTGCCTACAGCGTGGCTCATAATGAACACATTTACAACTTGAGCAGGTGTTTTTATCAGCAGATTTGTAATCCTCACAACCGAAAAGTCAAGTTGCCCAATTCCTATTTCCCTGCTTTAGAAGCAAACTTAGGTAAGGAATGAGGAGACTTAATGCAACTAAAGCCAGGGCAAATAGCTTCAGCTCTGACCTCTGAGTACAGCATCCCTCTTGACCCACCCATCAGGTTCCTATTCCTTTATACCCTGATGCTTTTAAAACCAGTTTTCTTGTTTCCTTCTGAAGAAGTCAGGCAGCTGTGAAGTCCTGCAATGAGCATCAAATTTGGAAGTAAGAAAACCTAAAAAATCCCAGTTTGGCTACCACTGGTTTGGGCAAGACTTTTTAAATTCTCTGAGATTCATTTCAAATGCTCTATGACTGTGTTCAGGACACACTACCCCAAAATATGGCATCTGGATGCATAGAACATTTTAGGGTGGAGGAAACTGAAAACACTGTGGAAGACTTTCCTGACTTCCTGAAGCAGATCCAAGAGCCTCACATGAGAGGTGCCTCCCACAGACCCACCCGAACAAGGACGAAGAACGGAATCCAAATATGTGGTGAGTCTTGCTCGGCTCCCCATGGTCACATGCTGATCTGTGGGGTTGCTCTCTGTTGACTGTCCACTCTTCATGAAATCTTCCACAACACACACTCAGGTTTCATTGTTTATTTGAATTTTCTTCTTTTTTTTTTTTTTTTACCAAGACTCCAGTGTCTTATAAAACATCTACTCCGTTAATTTGTAGGTTTCTCTCTGGTTAGTGTTTCATGATAGCAAGGAACTAAGAAGAATAGAAGGAAAAGCTATTTTCCTCCCTGCATCGCTCAAGTCCCTACCATCAAGGAATGATATGAAGCTGCAACTCACATGCCTCTGGAAGAGGCCAATTGCAAATGTCTGGACAACAGCAGACATGAGATCTTGCAGTAATACTGCTTGGGACACCCTATAAGGGATACCTGAAGACTTTCATCCAGTTCTATCAAGTGTTCGTTCCTTTCTGCTTCCTCTCTACCATGGCCTTTGGACAGATATTGAACTTGAAGTCAGTGAATGAGTTATTTAAGAAACTATACAAGTAGGTAGGTCCTTATGCTCCCAGAAGGGTCCCTGGGTTCTCATAGAAGGTGACACCTGCTCCCTACTGCTGAGTATGTGGAATGTCCCCTTCCTGGAATAGCACAAGGAGTGCCACTTCTAGAGCTGCTGGGAATCAGGTGCCCGCTCACTCACATGGTGTATATTTATAATCTCTTGGGCCCTGACTATGAGCCAAATGTTACATTCACAGCTAATTTCCTATTAATTGGGTGCTTCAGTTTCTCAGCTAAATGAATAACCAGCCAACAGGAGCCCTGAAGTTCAAAAATGATGTGGACTGGGGTATAAATAAAAGCTGGATAGAGGAGGAAGGTCTGGGGAGGTCAAGGGAAGGCATGGGGAAGAACAAGAAAATATACTGCTCTGACAGCTGCTTCTGAAATGATGAAATGATTACTCAGTGACCTTACAAACCTTTTAGCAAGACACTGGGGACTTCTCTTGTTCTGACTCCTAGGGTGAAAAGGCTCTGGAGAAGTGGCAAGTCCAGCCAGGAGAGTAGAATGAGAGCCCAGGAGGCCCGTGAGCCAGATTTTCTCCTGAGGTGATTTCTGGACTGTTCCTTTGGCATCACCTGGTTCCATTTGACCCACGTGCAGGGGTTTGGGCAGGTGTGTGTTCAATACTTCACCTCTCTAGGTCAGCCCTGTGGATTCTAAACTTTGGGAACCACTGTTCCTAGGGAGCCTAGATTCCTGGGCATGCCTTCTGGAGCCAAAGAGTCTTGGCTAGATTTTAGAAACATTTCTGAATCTATTCATGTTTCACATGTTTCCTCTATGCATTCTCTGTTTTCTCTTATCCTCACAGCACAGTAAGAAGTAGAGACTACTGCTATCCTACGAAGGGGACAACCAAAACCTGGAAAAAATAAATACTTTGACTAAATCAAAGATTTAAGGGAAGGAAGCCATTTCATCCTAGACACATGGCCGATTGTTCTATTTGTAAAAGACATTCCTGTCACCCCAACACTCTAGTTGTCCAAATGAGATGCCTGATAAACTTTTGAGTCAGCAATCCAGCTGCAGGAAAGCATGATCATCAGGCAATTCAGGGACATGAGATGCTGAACAACCATGTTCAGGTCCATGTCAGGATTCTAGGGTGAGAGTACCAGATGGCCTTTTCCAAATCCAGATTCTACTTCTATATTTTTACAAACTTTGGGCAAGGTACTGTTATCCTGTTTCTCAATTGTCCCCATTGTGTCATGATAGTCACAGTGGTGGTGATCACTCCCTTGTGTTGTTGAAAGGATTAGGATGGCACACGGATCACGCTGCCCACAGATTCTAGGCTCAGCTAATGAGTCAGCTACCATGATTCAGCCCCCACCAAACCCCAGATGTCTCACCCTGTTTCTTTCCCAAAGGTACCACCTGAATCACCACCACCAGTACTTGCTTGTGGCTCTGCGGACGTCTCCAATTACTAAAAGTGATTCCTTGACAAATGCTTTATAAGATATTTCCTCCAACATGATGAATGTCTTTCCATAAATAATTAAACTACACTAGTTACTGAAAGAAATGATCAAAACCTACTTTGGAAGGACAACAGGAACTTAAATATTTTGCTTTGTTCAGACAGTCTGCGCAGACACTTCCTGATTTCCTTTGGGTTTCAAGACAGTGAACAGAGGAGAACAGGCCTTGGTGCCAAGGAGCTTTTGCACTGAACGAGCACAGCCAAAGGTACAGAGGTGAAGAGTAAATGCTGGGCACAAATTTAGGGCTGTCATAAAGGCCAGCAAGGAAAGAAGATATCCTAGTGCACTGTTTAAAATAGTGTTTCATTCAGGCCAGATACAAAGCCAATGTTTATATGTAAATAGTCAAATAGTAGCAAAAAAAAATGCTGCAGGAGATAAAATATGAGAGAAGAAAGCTCCAAGTCCAACAGAGGTAGCCCCCCCTCCTCCGCCAAGAAACCCCAAAAGGAGGTCTCCTATTCCAGTCCAAAGTAAAATCTTGAATTTGTTCAAGAACCCCAACAGGATTTATTTCTCTTTCATCCAGACTATTAATCATCCATCTTGGAATGCACTTAAGATGTTCTGACTCCACAGCCTAAAATTTTTTGCATGTGCCCCTGGGAGAAAAATACTTTCTTGAGCAGAAAGCTTCCCTCTCTCACTGCCACCTCTATTATGTGTTCCAAGTCCAGCCTATCCAAGGACCACATAACAACAAATGATATCATATTGTATTGATGAGGCTCTATCATTCCACAGATAGCTCTGCTCAAACCTCACAACAAACAGGAAGAGGGGAAGGAGTAAAGAGCTCTGATAGGCTCTGGGCATGTGCTGATTTTTTTCATCCCTCAATGTGAACTTCAGTCACAGAGAAGGAAAACAAATTAAGTTAGCTCAGAGGCTGAAACCTTGCACTTGGCTTTGGCATCAAAATGTACCTACAGCCTTTCTCCTAACAAGTTTTATGTTCCTTCTATTTCTATCCTCGGTTCACATGAATGTGACAGAGAAGGAATTCTCCTTTGGCATTTTTAGACTGCCAACACTTCAGGGTAGATATTTTGTTCACATTTCAACAGATAAATGCTAATTAAGCCAAACCAAACCACCCCTGTCCCCACCTCCAAAAGGCAGAAACTTGCAAAGCCAACACAATTCAAACCACTACCTCAACAATTATTCCACTTGGAAACAGTTTGCTTTTTTATTTCACGCTTCTGACTGGGTAGGCGTCTTGTGATTTTCGTTTGTTTTCAAGAAGACACCTTTGCAGTATTATCAGGGGCATTCTGCCATCCGCATCTATTAGGAGGATAACCCTGGGCTTCAGGATGTTGGAATTCACAGTGATAACGCCAAGACTCAAGTGCTCTTGGCTTTTCACTGTCCTTTTCCAAAACACCGTGGTCACTGATCGGTTTACCATCCCTACTCTCCACCCTTTCCTACCTCTGATTTACTCAAGTCTGATTAAGCTCATTTCATGTACTGAACAGACGAGGTTTAGGTAGTTCCCCAAAGTCTTACTGCCTCTGGCCCTGTGCTGGGCACAAGATCTGCACTGCACTGATTGATTTCCTGATTGATTAATTCACATTAGAATGCAAAACCTTTGTTCTCTGGTGTGTTCATCATATACTCTTTCCCAGGGGGCACAAAATGACAATAGCGACTCTCATAGCAAGTTTTCTCTTGAATTACACTGTTGTTTCTCTGAATCATCCCAACAGATCAGCTTCATATCCCTTCCAACTGAAGCAAGAACCTTTGCACTGAAGAGCTTATTCACCCATTTTCCAAATACTGGTGAGAGATTCCTATATGCCAGTGATGGGGAATATTCAGAAGTGACAAAAGAGACACCATGCAAATGAGGGGCTGTGTGGTTATCTGATAACCTTAAGAACAAATATGAAATGTAAGCACATTCAAAGGAGAACCCTGATCTCAAGTGGGGAATTCATGCAGGTAACTGGGGAAGGCCTTAGGCAGAGCATGGATCACACCTCTGATCTTCCAGTGGTACATGAAGATGGCAGAGCTTTGATTCACTCAAGATTCAGAAGCTAAGGCCTGCTTTCCATGAGTGAACTAATGAATGGAACAACCAGAAACAAGCCCACCCTCCCTGCCCCATTACAATACCGCATAGACTTCACGTTAAGTTCTGCCTACTTCACTTCTAATCCAGCTCCATGCTAATATGCTTGGGAGAGCACAGGGGGATGATCCAATACCCACATGGAAGACCTGGAAGCAGCTCCTGGCTCCTGGCATTGGACCAGCTCAGCTTTGCCTATTGTGTCAATTTTTGTACTGAACCAGCAGGTAGTGGATGACCCACTCTCCCAGTGTCTTTGAAATAAATATATAAATCTTTAAAAATAATAATACATCATAATTTAACTATTTGTGCTTTTCTTGTTGGCTCAGTAAAGTGGCTTTAACTGGTCCTCACTAAGAATGAGTCAGCAATATGGACCCAGTGCAATAGCCTAGTGACTAAATCGTCACCTTGCATTGGCTGGGATCCCATATAGGTGCCGGTTTGCATCCCAGATGCTCCACTCCCATCAAGCTCCTTGGTTGTGGTGTGGGAAAACTGCAGAGGACGGCCCAAAGCCTTGGAACCTTGTTCCCATGTGGGAGACATGGAAGCAGCTGTTGGCTTTGAATCAGCTCAGCTCTGGCTATTGCAGCCACTTGGGGAGTGAACTAACAGTCAGAAGATCTTTCTCTCTGTGTCTCCTCTCTGTATATCTGCCTTTCCGATTGAAAAATAGATAAAATAAATCTAAAAGAAAAAGAAGAATGAGACAGCGATAATGATGTAATTCCTACAACATGCCCACTGTTCCTAAGGAAAATGTCTTGAAGCGTGAGCACTGGGTACCCATGCAAGTGGTGATCAGTGAGCCTCTGTCCCTGGAGGGAAAGGGGCTTCTCTCTCTCTGATACTTCCTCCTGACTCATTTTTAAGAAGTCATTTGAAAAGTCCTGAGCCCACATGCAAACATTCTGCCTGAAGACATGGAACAAAACCAGGGCATGAGATTCCATGAAAACAGACATCTTGGCCTTAGGTCCTTAAGTACCTAAATCATCCATGTTGCCAAACTAGTTTAGGAATTTTAAATTATCATTGTCCAGATCCATGCAACATTCTTCATGCTGAGTTGGCCTTAGGTGTGATTCTGAAGCTCATTGTTTTTATATATGAATATTCCTACTTCATCTAGTTCTAAACTCTTTCTTACGTACTTCTTCATATTCTGCTACATACTCTTCTTCTGTCCTTACCCTGAAGCAGCACATTTTTTTCCAAGTGCAACAAATGATAGTACCACCAAGGTGAGCCACACTAATGTTTTGCTTAGAGCTAGAAAATGTTCACATCAGTTTCATAGTGACCCAGATAAGGAAAATGATGAAAAAGATAAATTTTATTGCATCCATTCCAATAACATCCTCTTAGCTTTATTAATAATCATATTTCAAACCTGACACTCCCATGAATCCAAGGCTGAAAATTGATATAGACTTGATACTCTATTACTTTTCTAGTACAAAGATTATGAGCATTTTATTGATTCATCAAGGTTTTGTGATTTCTAAAATATTGGTAAATTTGATTATTTTAGAAGTTTGAAGCCGTTGAACTTGACTGGACAATAAGATGCTGGACTCTATGTTTGGTATACGCTTGCAATGGGGGAATCTCAACTGAACTTGAGCTGTGGTTATGCAACTAGGTGGAGGAATCCACCATGGTGGGGGGGTTTGGGGAGGGGTGGGGAGAACCCAAGTATCTATGTAACTGTGTCACATAATACAATGTAATTACTGAAGTTAAATAATAAACAATTAAAAAAAAAAAAAGAAAGTCTACATGTCAATCAAGGTAAATCTGTCAAAAACAACATCCATATTGTCATTTGCCTTGATTTGCTGCTTAAGGTTCTAGGTCATTGTAGGACAAATGATCTTATTTCATCTTCCATCTTTCATCTTTTTTTCATCTCCATTGTTGAAAAGCCTAAATTGAACACACTATATGTAACAGGTGACCTTCCTTCTCCCCCACATTAGGACCACTGGCAATTAGGCTTTTCCTTGTGGATGGATGGATGGACAGACAGATACATATATACATTCACACATATATACATACATAAAGATTGACAATACAGAATGAAGAATGCTTCAAAAACATTTATGAACGTGGAATTAAGGATTAGGTTTATCTGTTAAAAATTGGAGACCCATGCATACATGGAGTTTGTGGAAGTTGATAGAAAATATGTATTATAAACCACATGTGTATCTTAAAATATTTTAGAGATAAATACCTTTGAATTCTATATTCCATGGGCTTTATAAAAAAAAAACTTCACCCATTCACTCAAATCCTGACAACATGCAATACTAAATGTTTAACACGCTAGTCACCAATATAAAATTTCTAACACAGGTTGTTAATATGTCATTCTACATTCAATCCCAGTAGAAACAAATTCCCATTCACTTCATCTCTAGAAATGTTCCCTCTAGTTAATTTCCTCTCTCTCTTCATCTCCATTAGGTATTTTGTCTCTTAAAAAGATTTATTTATATAAAACAAATTTCACATATATTACAATACAGATTTAGGAGCTTAATGACACTTCACATCCTGCTTTCCCCTCCTGACTGTATTTTTTTTTCCAACTCTGTATTCCCTTGGTGGGACTTGGAACCCACTACATGCTTCACAGACAAATGACCATCACTTTAGAAGATGATGAAAGACTTCTGTGGCCTATCCCTGAGAAGAGATGAAGATCTGCTTCTGGAAGGCAGATGTGGATTGCTGAGGTAAAGAATGCTTTCTGAACCAGTTTTTTTTTTTCTTAAAAAAGAGAGTAACCAGATTGTAAGGAGACATCAATTCTGAGAATGAGCCCTTGGCCAAGCAACTGGAGAACCCTCTAAGTTTCAGTTACCCCGTATATAAATGAGGGTATAGCATCTTTAAAAATAAGGGTAATATCCCAAAGGTAGGGCTGAGGGGTACTCAAGGTTTTGGATATAAAGAGGTCACCAACACACCTAATGCAGAGATATCAAACAAACAAACATTAGCTGTACTTGCTAATGACTACTGTTTGGATAGTGATTGAGACCCAAGTTTAGGATAAACAGTGCCATGTTGGATTGTCAAGGTTCAAATCTCCTCCACTGAGAAGCTACGCTAACTTCAGCAATATTCTTTGTACCTCTTTGGCAGCACTGACATGAAAATGTATCTGTCTCATAAACTTGAGAATGGAAATGAGGTAAATCAGGTAAGCAATGCCTAACATGAAGAAAACATCCCATACATGGATATCATTAGTATTATCAGCACCATTACCACAGCCACCACAATGGCTTTCACAGGACATTACCTGGAAGAAAATGAAGCAGAAAAGACCTGGGTTTAAAGACGTGTTGCCACCACACAGCAGCTTGCTTTGTTTCTCTGTGCATGCTTCGTTTCCCTGTGAGGCACACGCTGAGCCTGCTCAGGACTTCCTGTCCTCTTTGGCCTACATATTGCAGCAAGAAGAGAGATATCTACTTCCTGAACTCAGAGACCTCCCTTTTCTTCTGCATTGTATGCACTTTGGCCAGAAAACAGTAATTAAGCATTACCCCTTGTCTAGTCATCTTTAGAACGTGTGAATTTCTTATTTCTAATAGCAGGCTGAGAAGCAAGAAGCACTGAAGGAAGACAGGTTGATACCCTCAGTGAGGTCTAGCAGTTCCAACTGTGCAATCAGAAAGGAAATGATCACCTGACCTTATTTCTAACAAACAAAAGCCTCCAGATACATAACAGAACCCAGATTCACAGGTGTAAGGATTTGCTTAATTTATCAGTGAAGACTCAAGGTAAAAACAGCCCCAAGCTCCATCATACTCCGAAATCTCTGTGCCCTTGCCTAGGTTTTCATCCCAAAGCCATACAAATTTCACCTTCATGCTGAGTACACTAATTCCAACCCAAATATGTAACATTCAAACAAGACTACCCTTAGCAAAAAGGAAACAGACTCTGAGTCTTCACTGCTCATGTGTTTCTGTGACTGCCCAAAGAGATATTTGCACAAATCAATTAATTCTACATGTGTGGAATACCTCCTCTAGGCCAATCAGTTATTATGCTGATTGCTTAGGATGCTAACATTATTAAGATGGGTTTCTGCTTTCAAAAAACAGTCTAGCTAGTGATAACAGCTAAAGGCGTAAATTAGTGACAACAATGCAATGGGACAAGCAAAACTATGAAGGTGTTAAGAATCTCCAGACACTACAAAGCACAACAAAGGGCAGATCCCAGCGCTGTCACAAGTGCATGCTTGCGATGCAACATCTGACATTAGTGGGAGATGGCCAGACATAGGTCAGGTGGCACAATCTGGGAAGCACATTAAGCAGATGAGAGCACACTGCACCCAGGCAGAGAGAGTAAGAACAGCAGTGTGCAGGAATGCTGCACAGTGGTGGGTGGCACAGAAATCCCCAGATGAGAATGACAGGTGGAGAGCAGTCAGACCATGAAGAGCCTTATAGGCCAAATAAAGGGGCATAAATAGCATCCTGCAGGTATTGGGACACTACAGTATCAACCCAATGGCTAGCATTGTTTTATTCACGTCTCCTAGGAAGATCTTGGGGGAAGGAGAGACATTTGACACGATTATTTGGAGACCACTAGTCCTTACATACTAGTTGTTAGGCTTTAACAACAGTCCCTGCAGGAGAACATTTGAGCCTATTCTCCAGGCACTCTTTGTTCATCTAAATCAGGTTCTTGGATTTGCTAGCAAAGCACTTACCACCAACCCAGTAGAATAACTAGGCCCATTCTAGTTCACATTGACCTAAACTCTGCTGGAAAAGGGTTTCGCATTTCAGAAGACTATAGGGGTCTAAATTGAGCTCATCTACACAGATTGCTAATAAGGAAGGTTTCCTTATTGACATCTCTTTCCTAGTAATGGAAACAAAAGCTCCCATCTTGATCCACATGCCCAAAGTGAGTGTGATTCAGAGCTGAAGCTGAAACTGATGCCATGCATTAGCTATTACAGGAAGATGGTAATTTGGTGATAAAATACAATATTGTCACTTTCAATATGTACTAAAAGTGATTTACCAGAGCTCATGAGGGGCAACTTAGAAGACTATCTGATTACAATAGACTAGATAAATCACTCTCATTTGATGGTTAAATTATTCCATCTGACAACTCTAGATCAATTTGACAGTTCAAATTGGGGGCCCTCACCCTCCCTGCCCCATTCACACTGAGATTTTCCTGGTTCATATGAGTGGAAATAACAAAGACCTAGACAGATCCTCTTGCAGTTATATCCCATCCATCATTAGGGTCCAGCTGAAGCCCTAGGCTCTCTGTGAAGTTGATTCTAAAAACAGTACTCCACTCCACAGAACATGAGCCACTGTGGGAATCTTGTATTTTACAAACAGCACTCTACCAGCAGAGTAAGAATTAAACTTGTTATATGACATACTTGTTAATAAATAGCCTAGAAAAATGTATGCAAAATGGATAGTCTCTAAAGATGCTGCCGATTATCCCTCCCCACCCAGTACCCGCATGCCACTCTGCCAGGCAGACCAAGAGTCCCATTCCTTTCCCTTTCAATCTGGATTGGTTATGTGGCTTGCTTTAAGTATGGAAACAACAGCGTGCCAACTCTAGGCCTACAACTTGAGGGGGTAAGTATCTTCATTTGAATTGCTATTAGAGAATACCAGAGAAGGGTACAAGAAGAAACGATGTCTCTTTCTCTTTATAAGGGCACTAGTCCCATCATGAGTGCTCCACCCTCATTCAACCATGATGTGCTTCCCCAGGCCCCACCTTGAAACAGCATTACACTGGGGATTAGGGCTTTAACACATGGAATTGGGTGAGGGTACACAAACATTCATTTCACAGCAGCAGGGATACTTTTACTTTGGGGATTTGTATCCAGGCACCATGTTAGAAGTGTGGGCTAGAG
Source organism: Ochotona princeps (assembly GCF_030435755.1). Classification (NCBI taxonomy): domain Eukaryota; kingdom Metazoa; phylum Chordata; class Mammalia; order Lagomorpha; family Ochotonidae; genus Ochotona; species Ochotona princeps. Next base: position 15,903,483 of record NC_080857.1, read on the forward strand.
TACTTGATACGAGAGGCCTTATGAAGTCCACCACAGCTCCCAGCTGAGAGACCAGACTGATGTCATAGCTGGATGGTTCGCTCAGTCAACTTACAGAATCATGAAAAACACTAAATTAATGCCATATTAATCTATCAAGTGATATGGTGGCTTCTTGTTGCAAAGCAACAGAAAATTTAAACACTGCCTTCTTCCCAAATAATCAGGTCGTCAGGACTATACTAAAATGACAGATATACACTGGAATGTTTTCTCATGATAGCCATCTCATATACATGGTGACATTTTATCCACGACAGTTATGTAAACAATATATTATTCTGCCTACTTGACAAACGAGGAGCTGAAGTCTGGAGAGGTTAAGTCATCTGCTCTAAGCTTGATAGCAACACTCAGGTTGGCCTGTCCCCATGACTTCACTGTTTGAATATCTTCCCACTAGAATTCACAGATCTAACGTTGGTAGACATTTTTTAGAATTTATTTGCATGTTTGTGTATGTTCATATGAAACACATAGTAAGAAAGAGTGAAAGAGATCTTCAACCAACCAAGGCTTTCTCCAAGAGCACACCTTTGATAAATCACTCACACAAGAGTCCCCATCTCAGATGCTGCTCTGAGGAAAGCTGAACCAAGGTCATCTTGATGCCTTCAAGCAAAGGTAAAAAAAAATGCTTTCCTTACTCTTAGGAGGCATCCTGTGTCCGTATGAGAGTTTTGGATAAAGCGGTAGGTTAAAAACCAGACAGGGTCAAGCAAAGCACAGAGAGTGAGAGGTTTCCTGGCCCATCCTCAGCGTTGCACATGCACAGCAGGCTGTTTCTCTGGCTTCCCAAGCTCACCACCACTCTGAAGAACAGCAGCCAGTGGAGGAAATGATCACCAAATACACTGGAGAGCATATAGTTCAAGATAAAGGTAAGGCAGAATGAATACAGGCTGATAATACCGGGAAACTACAGGCTTGGCCTCTGGTATAGTGGACAAGAACATATCTCCTCAGTCAGTCCTTGCTCTTCTACTCACAGGCTCAGGCGAGTTACTTGAGCATTGATGACTTAATTTCTCCACCTAAACACAAGACTAACAACATATACATTGTAGAATATTAATGTAAATTGTGAACAAATACTTCTCTGTCACATAGCAAGTGTCCAAATAACACTGAATACAGTCCTAGGGCAAACACTGTATGCATCAGTGTAGACTAGGTTATGGAACAATACCAAGAAAGCTTAAAAATTTTTTTTCTAAAGACCTCACAACACCAGGAGTTACTTCTTCCTCCTATTGCATGTGTTAGCTGGGGTACTCAAGGACTCAGAGCATCCGGGCAGAAACCGCACTGAATTTCTCAATAGATGTACCCAAAGTCACATATCAGCATTTTAATGCTCTGAACAACAAGCTGTAGACTTCTTTTTGACTCACAATTCATTGATCAGACCCAGTCAATTGGAGCCAGCCAATAACAAGAGGATCAAAACCTAACTGTATTAGTTTCAAATAAAAAAAGAAATGGACATTATCGAGCCCACTAATTCTTGGTCCCACCATGTTAACCATGTTACATACAACTTCCATTTAAATCTCGCAACCAACCTTGGAGACATTGACCATGGTTTGGGACTGTCATTGTAGCACTGGGGTTTAAGCCACAATGGTGTCACTGGCTTTCCATATCAAAACATCAGTTCACATCACAGCTGCTCTGTTTCATATCCAGCCCCCTGCTATTGTATATGGGAAAACAGAAGAAGAATGTAAAGGTACTTGGGACCCTGCCATCTATGTGGGAGAACAAGATGAAGTTTCTGGCTCCTGGTTTCTGCCTAAGCCAGCCATGGTCACTGCAACAATTTGAGGAGTGAACCAGTTTATAGAAGACTTCTTTCTCTGTGTCACTTTGTCTTTCAAATAAGTAAATAAGTAATTAATCCTATCCTAAAAGGAGGAAATTAAGGAATAGAGGTATAAAGTATCTTGTTAAAACTCATACCACTGAATTATCTATAAAGGTTATTTCCCCCAGTAAATAAAAGTGAAATCATAGATCTTTAGAATCAGAGAGTTGAACAAGGACACTTGAGGTCCACAAAACAAAACAGAGCAACCCCATGTGTAAGGAACCCTAGAACATAAAATCAAGGCCATCCCTTAAAAATAGGAAGCTGGCCATTACCATGACCCCATGGTTGGACAGGACACTCACAGGGGCGTTGTTGCATTAATTGATTTTACATGTGTGTATATAAGGCCACTTTGAGGAGCAACTCATCCCTGGGAGAAATATTCCAGGTCCGTACCTTCCTGAGACACCTATACATGAAAGTGGAATCTTAAATTTTGAAGAGAGGATACTAATAATATAGAGATCATACCAGAGCCATGAGATTGTCTCAAAGTCACATGAATCATCTCAAATTGTCTCAGATTCTTACAATCATTTATGGGCAGGCAATTCAATCCCCATTTATTGATCAAGTCATTGAATATAGAAATTCAATTCATTTATTAAGATGATAAGCCCTTCTAGGGTATGGCAGGAATTTCAACACAAATGGCTCTTACCTACAGTCTATGTTCCAACATCAGGAGATTCTGAACACTCCCTGCTTTTTGTGACCTGGTCAATGATTCAAAATACTAATTTGAACACACATCAATAGACAAACAAATATGCATTAATGATGAGCTCATTTCAATTATTATCAACATGTTCAGTGTTAGGAAGTGATGTGCTGGAAGAAAAGTCTTCAAATAATTAAGGATCTGAACTAGACTTTAGAGTGTGGTAGAAAATAGCTGAAACTAATGTTGATTAAATTGTCAATTATAGGTCAAACTTGTGCTGGTTTTTACATAACATTTCACTTAATTTTCACTTTTCTCAATGAAGTGGGTATTTCCATTACTCCCTTTTACGGATTAAGAAATTTAGACTTGACAAGCTTAAATAGATTATTCAAGGTCACCCAGCTAAGTAGTATAAGCTTGCTACACTTAGTTGCCTTCCCCAACAGCAAGTAAAGCAGTCAATGACAGGAAGTGCTCACATAGGAGGCCTTGACTGCCCATCCAGTACAGCCATACAGAATATCCCTGAAGACTGTTCCAGGTGGAGTTTTAATCATTTCATAAAGATAGGTTCATCCTTATAATCCCTACAGGGAGAATGAGAGAGTTTTTCATCTCTCAGCTAAGGACATTTTTCTTCATCAACTGACACCTCAAGACTATTCCTTTGATTTAAATCCAATGTTCCAACCCGGCCCTCCTGACATCAGCTGTTCCCACCCACACATCTCCCCATATGCTGGTACCCAACCAACACCATCTGTAGGACCAAAGATGTTCTGGGTCCCTCTGCTCTGAATAAGAACCCTCAGGAAAAATGTAACTTAAGGACCCTTGAACAAAAACTTTCACTTTATGCCTTAAAGTCCATTTTCTTTGTTATTTCCTGTTTTTCATGTCGTTGAGCCACTTTAGCATACTGCTGGGAATAGACTAGGCATGCCACTGGATAGGAAGCACATGAAATACAGGCCTTGCAGATGCCCAATGCCTTCCAAAGAAGCTGTGATACAAGTCATCAGTTGAGAAGTTTCTAGTGAAGCACATCACCACAATTCTCCATTGTAACTGACTCTTCTGGGGGAATCCACAGGTTGTCTACTCTCATTCTGTCCTTATAGACATAAGTTAATCATTATAAAATTGACCTGGGCATAGCAACTGCTCTAGGAATAGAATATGGTCAACAATGGAAAAGTTCATGACAGAAGCTAGGTAGCTCGGGGTCTGGAGCTGCTGTAGCAATCCTGTGATCATGAAGCAAGAGGAGAACCGAACAAGATGGAAAATGAGAACATGAAATCTGACAACATTCCATGAGACACTCTGGCTATACTAAGATTCAGAACAATGAATAGACTTTATTCTTATGGAACCAACCAGACTTCCCTTGAAATATCTTGAGCAGATCTGATTTACTCCAGGAGACAAAAGTATCTAGAGTTCTTTTGGCCTGCTGAAGTCCTGCCTTTCCAACTCAGCTGCCAATTATGTGAATGCTAACTATATTTCAAGGTGCTAAAACTCTAACCCCTTCAAAGGAATGGCTAAATGAAATAAGAAATACAGAATTCAAAGGAAGGGTGAAGAGCCATTTAGGCATATGAGATGTTCACAGTCAGTGGAGGAATTTCTGCATATTGATCCTGCTACCTCAACACTCTCTTCTTTCTGTTCTCATAGTGTCCTGTACATATTAGCTTTGAAACATTGGGCAAAACACTTCATAACCCTGAGTCCTAGTACATTCAGGATAAGTACTTGTTTGAGGCTTGTGATAATGAAATGACTCAACCATGGCCAGCACTTACAAGAACATCTGACATATGGTGGTCACAAAGTTAGCTCCTGTTCTTGGTATTTTTAGGATGGACAATATCCATACTGCAAGCTCTCTGGCAGATTATATGCCTCACTGTCTTTATAAGTGTAGCATCTTAACTCAGTTTCCAGCTCCAGGTCTAATTATTAAATGAATGGCCCTTGATAGAGACTCTGTGAAGAGATTCATGGTTTATGTTACAGCCTGTAATATTAAGAACACATCTCTGATAGTGGAACCTAAGCCCTGACATAATTTTTATGGGAAAGATTGTAGAAACATTCTCACTTAGACAGTTTCTACCAGCAGGTGAAAAATAAGCAAGTTGGATTACAGACATCCAGGAACAGCTCTTGACCTGGGATGGGAAACCTATCCCCTTCCACAACCAACCTCTACCTTCCCCAACCTAGGACTATGGCTTAAAGTATTTCTTTATTCCTCCAGCATGCAGAAGGATAAAGTCACCCAGAATCCTCTCTCCTTCCTGCTTGCAAAACCATCACACTCAGAATTTTCTGATAAGATAGTTGTTTTAAAGCTGCCTGAGATTGGCTTCTCACAGGCTCTTAAGGAATGGGCTGATTTTTCATCCCTAGACTTACATCAGCCTGGCAGAGAACTGTCAACCACATATTTTCCAATGGAAAGCATATTCAGCAAAACTCACTGTAAAGAGAAATCTGTTGCAATGCAAACAATGGGAGGAAGGTCATTCTGATGAAGGGAAAAAATATTCATCTCCAAAACAAGCAAGCATTTTCAATTGATAAATCTTTCTTATGTGGACTCACCAGTCCCATGCAGTGTTAACAATGTCTTGTGTGATTATCTTGTCCTGACATGAGCTTGGGAGATCAGAAGTGTAAATATGTAATTCAATTGGGCAAGTCTACCAAGCTGTTAACAGGAACCTTCAACATGGCCAAGGCTTCGGTCAGGTTTCTGTGTGGCTGGCTCAATGAGGATGGTAAGATCAAAGTCAGAGAAACAGAGGGTGGGTATAGGATTTCCCTGGAGTGTAGGAAGATGTGGAGAGAGTCTTCCATACAGAAACAAACATTTTGGCTGACATGCACTAGTCAAACATCTCTATGAAATGGAAATAGGGAGATCTGAGACACACAGAGATTTGATGGCAATGGACCTACTTTTTTCTCAGAATTTTTCCTAGAAACACCAATCCATGCCATCATGGTTGGAAGGCCTCTGCTGCCCAGTGTCAACTGCATCATTGTGCCATTCCACATTTTCTCAGCAACTATCTGAGTATCTCTCATAAGCCATCCACAGTGAATCAGCAATTCTAATAGCCCAGTGCGGGAAGAGGCAACACTGGAAAACTGGAAATGACCCAGATGGCATGGGTTGAACAGGAATTTGAACATAAAATCAATAGGAGGCTAGCATTGTGATATAGTGGGTAAAGCCACTGTGTGCAATGTAAGAATCACATATGACACCAATTTGTATTCTGGCTGCTCTAATTTTGATCAAGCTTCCCATTAATGGCCTGGCAAGAGCAGCAGAATATAGCCCAAGTGGTTTGGGTCCCTACCATCCACACAGGAGACTCAGATGAAGTCCCTGGGTTCTGGCTTTGACCTAGTCCAATCTGCAGAGTGAACCAGCAGATGGAAGAGCTCTCTTTCTCCCTTTCACTCTATAACTCTGACTTATGAAAGACATACATTTTTTAATCAACGGGACTTTGTTGACTGGTAGGATGTGTAAAGACAGCACAGAAAGGCTGAACAGCTGAAAGAAAAGGACAGGCAAGGACATGAAGTCTGCGATCATTCCTAAGCGTGATGGGGGGCTGATGTGGGCTGATGCAGCACCCCAGAGAATGTGGTGCAGCTAGAGGTAAGTCCAGGAGATTTCAATGGGGGCCCAGAGCATCAATACAGAGAATTCTATCTGTCCCAGGCTATAATTCTATCAACCATCAACTCTCTTATGGAGCCCTTTCTACCTGCTAAATGTAATTTGGTTCAAACATGGGTGGAGACGGCCTTCCAAAGCACAGCTCAGGGTTTTTCACTAAAATAATAACTTGACTCTAAAGTGAGTATAATTATGAAAGAAGAGAAATAAAATATCTGTTGGGAGGCCAATAATACACATTAAAGAAATGTGAGCAAAGTAAAACGCTGGAAACAGTACAAATCAAAGAGCCCAAATCAAGCTACTATCTCCTGAGCTCTCCCAGCACGGTATTTTTTTTTTTCCTCAGTGCCCATGCAGCTTCTCTGACTCAGAAACTTTACAAAACATTAATACATAAATTCTGTGATTTGACAGGCCAAACACAAAAATTATTTACGATCTCAATATACAATGAATTTTTAGGAGGCCAGTGCCTTATCCATTAGGCCACTGGGGTTTGCACACAACAACAAATTTTTTAAAACTCTATGGAAAAAATATATGAAAAAAATGCATGAATTAAAAAGTTTTCCATACGAAGGAAATGTCTAAATTCTACTGTTCATGAGCTTTGTGAAATGCTTTTGTGCTCCTTCAGAAGCATAAAACCACTGTTGAGAAAACTTAGATACTGCTTGGTAGTGGCTGACAAAGCAAGAAATCTGACATCCCCTTAAAAACCATTCAACAGACTCTCTATTTCAGAAACTCTCTCTTTGTTTCCTTGTACCTTGCTTTTGAGCAGCCACTGACTATAAACATCAGTTACACCGGAACCACTGGCTAGGAGTTAACACCAATGGGTTATTAGAGTGTGAGATGAGTGCAGTTTAGACCAGAGACAAGGAAGACATCAGGGGTGTTCAGGGGAAAACAGCATCACCTGGTCCCACTGACAAGATTCCCCTGGCTGTATTGATCACCATCAAGTTATTTTAAGATCCTCTGGAGTCCAAAATGGAACTCTCAGGCTACAGCCTCCAAGGATCAGAAGATACAAACAGAAGGAATAAGCTGGCAGAAGCAAAGAATACAGAGCTGGATGCAGGCTGCCTGTTTTGCTCTGCATCCACCACAGCTACGACCACTGGTCACATCTGGAGGATTCCTGCTCCCAGTGGCCTCTCTAAATCCTCTGTGGGCTCCCAAGCATCAATTTCCCCTTACCGTACCCTTGTTTTCGTGTGGGAAGAATGCTCTTTCTGTTAGCCTCAGCTGCATGCCCCAGGAATGAGACTAATAACCTACCGTCTCCTGCCTTTCTTAGTTATAGCAAGGCCAGTGAGAAAAGCCAGATCCAGAAGTGTATGGCAGCTGGAAAACTCCCAAAATAATCTTATGAACTCTGGGTGGCAGGGTCTGAAGGGTAGAGGGCAGACCCTAGGATGCAGTCAACTGACAAGTATATAACAGGAAGAAAAAAACCGACCTTGAAGACACTATTCTCAACTACACAGCCCCCAAACAGCCTCCCTTTATTGTTCCAATTAGTTTGAGTTGGGTTTTTTTTTTTATCACCTGTGTATTATTCACAGTCCACTTTAATTCATATTCCTCCATGGAGGCCTCACCTAAATGTCCAGCCCTCAGTATGCACTCTTATATAAAATATAAAAGAGGGTTCACCCCTACCCCCTGCAAATATGTCCTCCTCGCAGCTGTTCAGCACAGTGGGTATAAACAGAAATAGTTCCCATCATGATTCATCCACTCACTGGTTCACAGTCTTCTATAGGATGTGTGACACTCAAACTCCACTTGTGAATAAAACAGAATTCTGTTCTCTCTCAATAGAAACAAGACAAAGTAGCAGTACCTGCTGTGCATGTAGCAGAACAAACTATGAGGGGAAAGGGATCCTTAAATTTGACTCCTTGAGTATTCTAAGAACTCTATGCCTAACAGAGAGGGTATGCTAAGTCAACATTTGCGTATGAGCTGAGTGAATGAATGTGTCCACCCCTCAGACCCAGTTAAGAACCAGGGACCATTAACTGAGTCACATTGATCCAGCTTGGAAAGCACCTACCCACAAGCCCAATGGCTTCCAGTCATGCCCCCAGCTCTTGCAGCTGCAGGAGTTCATCAAATGCCCAGAATCCCCCATCCTTCCAAAGCACCCACTCTAAAAGCAATTCAAGCTCAGGCAGCGTGCACAGTTTATATGTAAACTGAGGAGAAAGTGATGGGTGATAATAGAATATTTTAGTAGCAGAGAAAATAATGGAATACTTTATTAATCAGGATGGGAAGGAAGACCACACTCTTCTCAAGTCAGTTTCGCAGAGCAGCAAAGCACTCTGCAGCTACGAAAGAGCAGCCCATGCTATGGAACAAGAACAGGCCACAGTCACCACCTTCCAGGGGTAAAATGCGCCTCTTGCATCACTCAGTCACCTGTTGGACTGCTACCGGCCATTTGCTAGTGGTTTCTCATTAGGATACTGACTTTTCTCAGTTTTTGCTGCAGTAAATAAAGAGTTGGTGGAGAACAGGTTGAAATGAATGCATAAGTGAAAATCAAATTTTAGCATTTATGTGTTACTCACCAACACAGCAAGACCTGCGCCATCACAGAAGATGGTAGAAGCAAAGCCTGTGTCGTATGTCGCTTGTACCCACCCCCAAAATGCTGATTTTCATTTCATCTGTCTGATAAGCTGCCCGTTACTCTTGTGGAACCAGGTGATAATGACAGGAAAGAGATGGCAAGAGACACAGATGGGCAGTCACAGAAATAGCCAGGCATGCAGAACCTTTGTTTATGTGTCCCTGCCTTGTAATTCCACTAGAGGAAATTATTCAACTATTCAGCAAACTCGCCTCTCTAAAATTAACCATTAAAATGCATTAGTCTTCTCTATTATCCCATCTTGTTACTGTCTGCAGAAGCTAACATGAGCTGACACATACATATATACACATACATACATACATACATACATACATTTTGGTACTGATATTTAGCCAACACACCCGCATGGAGCATTCACTTTCATGTGAGTTTGCACTTCAATGATGTGCAGTCCCTGGAATTAAGTCTGTCATTATCATGCTAATTATTATCTATGATTTCTCTTCAACTGTAGAAACCTTACTGTCTACATTCTGATGTCCAATTGCCTCATTCCTCTTCCCTACGTGGGCTTTCCCTCGTTCCCCGCCCCCACCCCAGCTCCTCTGGAAACTGGGAGGCTGCAGGCAACACCTGGTGCACTAGGGGAATGTGTTTGTCTCAGCCCTGCTCAAAATAGCATCTGACAAGGCTGAATCACACAAGTTCGGAAAAAACTCACAAGAAATAACATAAGAAATCTATAGCTGCCTCCTCCAATTTCACTCCCTGTCTGGCTCCTTATTGACTTCTGCAGCCTGTATTGACAACATGCAACCCTGGTGCTGTCTGCCCGCTCCTATGCAGTGGTAACTTAAAAACAAAAAAAAGAAAAAAGAAGAAGAAGAAAGGAAGAAAATAGGAGAACATCACAGTTATGATTCATGCTGAAGACGCTGTTCTTCAATCAGGCACTATCCTGAAATCAAAATGCCCAACCAAAATGAGAGATGTATTAGAAGGAAAATATCCGAGTCCCCTTCCTTCCTTTTACTCCTCCTCCTCCTCCTCTTCCTCTGGGCCACATAGTTCATCTGGCTGTCTCTAGCCTCTGCCCCACATTTAACCTTGCAAATACCACTTCTGCCCTATTAAAATGTGCCCAATAAAAGGAGAAAGGGGTAAGCCCAACCCGCTCCGGAACTCACGTATCTTTTAAATTTTTTTAAAAGTGAGCTAAAAGACTTACCTGCCAAGCTCGAGTTAATCTCACTGCAGAAATGAAAGTGCAGAGTACATATCCCTGGGAGATCCCAACATCAGGGGGACAGAAACAGCGGAGAGAGGGACCACTACATTCCCCAAGTCCTCCAGTCCTGTCTCTCTCCCGGAGCAGTTGATAATCTCACTAACACCTACAACAGTGTGCAGGGAGCTGCCTGCCTAACACCGCTCTCAGTGTTCGTGATTTTGCAACTCTCTCACCCTTCAGATCTTAGTGCAGCACTGGCAATTAGAAACCTGCACACATCTGGGGCCTGGGACAGGGTGTTTTGTGCATACACAGGGAGCTTCAGCCAGCGAAGAGGACTCTCAGCATCTCCCAGGGGATTTATCTGAAGCTGCAGATTGTGTCACTGCCAACCTGTCTCCTTTGTCGGTATGAATCACTGAGAGCTGACTCAGGAAGCCACGGGGGCTCAAGATTCCCAGAATATGAGCTGTGTTCTGGGAAATACCGGGGGCATCTACTCTATTAGACACAGCCTTTAAATAAATGCTTGCATCAGAATGTATGAGTAGAGAAGACATTTTCAAGCCATGCAACTATTGCAATGAGCAGGGCACAAGTCAAGGTAAAAGCTAGTATTTTTTCCTGGATAAACAATTACTTGGGACCCCTTCTTCCTATTGGCTGACTCAGAGGTTCTAGGCTGCTGTAAGTATTTGGAATGTTCTGGAATAAATAACTGTAGTTCTTTAAATCACCTTGGTTCAGACCTGAAACAAAGTCCTAAATTCTTTACCCAAATCCAGGTGTATCTAAACTGCTTCAACATATTTTGGACTGAAACTGTTATTTTTATCTTTCTGGTCCCACCTTAGAAAAGAAGCCGAAATTATAAGGTAGGACCTTATATATGGAATTGTCATCTTGTGATGCTAACAAATGTAAACTAGTCATTAACCATAACTTCTTATAGGGAAAGAACATCATTTTAAGTTACTTCTTATTTTTAGTGTTAACAATTTGAATAACAGAAGCAGTTAATTTTTATTATGTTGGAGGAACCATTCATAGAACTTTTCATGCAATGTCTCATGTAATATTTCCAAAATTTTATGAACTATGTGTAATTAGCATCCTTCAATTTCAAAATGAGCATATATATAGATATCTCTAGATATCTATATATATACATTTATGTATGTGTGTGCATATATGCATATAGATGTGTGTGTATATGTAGGTATATGTGTATGTATATATAGTGTTAGAGACATCAAGTTGAGTCACCTAAGATCACAAGGTTCAGAGAGATTCCATGTTTGGAATTCTGACACACATGATTCCAAACCAAATAGCTTCAACTGCTCTATTCTGCCACAGTGAAAAGATGCGCAAAGTAAACCCTAAATCATTTCTTTTTTTCATATTTGAAATCCATGACCATTTATATGGGAATCACCTTTAGTTCAGTCCTCTGTAATTTGAAATGGCTTGTTAAGGAACATCACCCTATATTCAAGATCTTAGATGGAAAAATCAAAGTTCTTCAAAAAAACTGCTTTTAAACATTCAGTGCCTAGCTGCATATAATTCACATAACTATCGATTTCCCTAGGAATTATCGTATATTCAATAAAAGGATCAGTTAATCCACTTAATAAGTCATTGTTCTCAGCATTGAATGTGATTTTTACAACTCTAAGTAATCACATTTTGTGATGTTTAACAAGTTTAGGTTTTTCTTACTTTCAGATAGGAATACATATTTGTAAACCTTTTCTTCCTAGATGCTGGTTTGTTATTACTCATAATATCCTTAGAGGAGAAAGACAGCACCATTTCCCTCGTCCTCTCAGTATTCGGAACAACGTGCATAGATCATAAGCAGGTCAGTGGTGCACAGCACACAGCGTACAATGCAGAATAAATCACACCACTCAAAACAGCTCGTCATCCGGTCAGTGAAGCATCACTCACCACGTGCATTGAGAAGGAACAACATTTTAAAAGGTACAGCAGTTCCCTATTTCAAGTTCTCTGGCATTCAAATCCTGTAAATCTGCAATCAAATCCAGGCTCTATAGGTTATAGTTTGAGCTGGCCAAGGCAACAAACATTTTTAAAACTAAACACTTATAAATGAATTATTATATTCCTCTGTTGAATATTGCCTACTGGACTGTGCTGCTTAGTTTAACTATTCAAATAAGAGATTTAGTGTGAGTTATAGTCATTCACACATGGGTCAGTTAGCTTCATGCAACAGACAAAGCAATCCATTGCCTGAGACTGGCTAATTGTACAAGCCCAGGAATGTAATTCCTGCCTTTGCTTTGGTTTGATGCTTGTACTTCCTCCAAAATTCATGTTGAAAACCACTATTGTGGTAGTAGTGAGAGGTATGTTATTTTTAGAAGTAATTATGGTATGAAGGTGCCACACTTGTGCAATATTAGTGTCTCATAAGTTCCAAGGGGAACTAGCCAGAGCCCTTAATGCCCTTCTACCTAGCCCTATGTGAAGGCACAAGCTTTCATTTCCCAAAGTGTACACAGCACCATCTTGGAAGCCAAGAACAGGGCACTCACCAGACGTAAGAATCTGCTTATACTTAATTTTGGACATATAAACCTTCAGAACTGTGAGCAATGAATTTTATTGCTGATAAATTACCCAGTCTTGGGTATTTCCTATAATAGCTTAAATTAAGATATCGCTCATCATGAAACATGGAGGTAGTGTGTGAAGTCCAGGAAACAGTCCATCACCAGTAAACAGAGCAGCCAGAAATGATGCCTGGCCTGTCAGCCGTTCCACCAGCGGCACACATTCAGCAGAGATGGGGTAGGCTTATTAGCACTGCACGTTAAACCCCTCCTTGGAGCACCTGCATCAGAATATGGAAGTGCTTGGGTTAGAGTCCTGTCTAATTCCTGATAGGAATTTCTCTTAAAGGGGTAGGATGTCTTCTGTCACAACTATATCATCTATTTTCAACATTCCCAGTAGAATAAAGTAAAATGTTTAACAGTTACTTCTCTTCAAATGCTCAAACCTGAAGGAGGAAGGAAAGGAGCCAACCTCAAGATGGTCAATTATTTCATTTTCTGCCCATTATACCTTAAAAGTTAATAATAACAAAGAACTACACAGGAATGGTTCCAGGAAAATCCTCTCTAGGTATTTCAAATTACAGCTGTTCTCAAAAACAGCTTCTTGAGAAAAGTTCCTCTCATCCGCTCTGCATTTTCCGAGAGCACTTGCTCTACCACTCCACAAACAGAGTCACTCAATGGCTAAAGGGAACAGTGGCACAAAAACCGAAGCCCATGACAGTGTGGACAGGTTTTCTGGACTCTCCCTAGATTCAGTTGGACTGGGAGATGGCACGAGTGGACAGCAATTTGGTTTAAAGTAGTTACACGACAGCCAGTTATGAAGGCTCATTTTTAAGCAGGAGTTCATCTGTGGCAGAATAAGCCCGAGTAACTTGCAGTAGATATCAAAATAAGACAAAACAGCAGAATGATTCTTGCAAATGTGAGAGCTTCAAAGACACTTTGGCACCATGGGCACACCCCAGAGTTGTGCTACATTCCTAAAATCATTGGAGGATGGACCCACCATCAAACCAAATGTCCTTATGCATCAGTTCTACTTCAAGTGCAATGTTTTGTCAAACAAATGGACAGGAATTACACACTACTTTAGTTTTCATAGTTTTGTATTGAATTATTACACTATTTTAAAGTTTACATGAGTAAAGTCAAGTATATTTCCATTGATTATTATGTATAGCCTTTGTCCATTTTCCTCCTGGAAAGTCTTTCATTTTATTTTTTTGCCTATTGCTTTAGTGGCACCATTAAGCCCTTCATCAGGATGTCAAATAAAAACATGCTATCTTAAAGAAATTTTAAAGGAAGAAAAAATGGCATATATTTGTAAAATATTTTAAAGTTTCAAAACTAAGGCATAAAACTGTACCTAGGAAAATATGGTTTATTTATTTATTCCAATTCTTTCTATTAAGTACAACACAAACGTTATGTATTATAAGATATAGGAAGACTGAAAGGTACAGAAAAGATAAGACTGATTAGGGTCCTTGAGACCTAAGTAATGAAACAGGGTTGTTTTGTTTTGTTTTGCTTTCCCTGCTACATCTCAGACTGGGTCCTGGAGAAATTCAAAATGTGGAAATACAACTTGGTCTAATTTAAAAAAAAAATAAACAAACCTCAAAATATCTACTACCTCCAGCCAGTGAACAGGAAAGATCTAAGAACACAGATCTACCACTCCAAAGGGAAGCATCACACTTCATCCACCTAAACTAAACAAGACCTTATAAATAAAACGTCAGTCAAAGAAGTCCAAGAAAATCAAATCCACTAAACTGAAGAGAAACAGAATAAAATAAGACATAATGTATTATATCTCAGCTAACAAAATGCTGAGAGGGAAGTGTACAGCTTATATTGGGAAAGGGGGAAAGTATTAAATTCACAATCCAAGTTCACAACACAAGGGCTTAGAGAAAGAACAATACAATTCAAGGCAAGTACCAGAATAATGACAAAAGGAAAAGATGAAACAATCCAGAAAATCAGAAATTCAAAGACATTATTTCTTGAAATTATCAATAACACTGAAACACCTTTCATAAACCTGAAACAGGAAGAAACAAAAAATTGGCAATGTCAGGAATAAAACAGAGTGTGTCATTATAGACCCAACAGAAATCAAAAGGATAACAAAGATATACAGTTGACAATTTAAGTTTAACGCCTCCAAAATGCTATCCGCCATAAGTACCCACCATCAAACCAATCATTTGAAGTCACTTAACCACTATGAAAATCAAACACAGAAGCAAAATACTTCCTAAAATACAATCTTCAGGCCAGACAACTGCACTGATGAATTCAACCAAACATCGAAAGGATTCACATTAACTTTATGCAGTAACTTCCAGAAAGTAGAAAAGGAAATATCGCAATACATTTTAGGAAGGTAATGATTCCCTGACACCAAAAGGAACGAGGCAGAAGAAAAACAGAAAACTATAAATCAATATTCTTCACAAATATAGGCATAAAAATCATTCACCAAAATTCAGCAAGCTTAATCTTCCACTAAATAATGAATCAAGTAATAAGTAGAAAAGCACTGTTCTTCAAGAACATAAACAAGGGATATTAACAATCAAATCTCAAAGTGTCAATTTTACTCACATATACTGCTTTTTTGGACCCTGCATATTAATTACCACAAACCAAGGAAAATCTTTGATACTTGTCTTCTCAGGACTGGCCTACACCAAAAGGCTAATTCATAAAGGAAACGTTGACAAGTCAATCTTTAGCATTACACAGTCTCCTTCTACGAAACAGCTTACTGAGGAGGACAGGGCCAACAGTAGGCACAGTGGTTCATATACCACGCAAAGCATCCACATCTCTAGGAGAGTGCAGGGTTTGAGTTCTGGTTCCTGGGGTTCAGATTCTGCTCCTGCCACTTCACACCCTGGAAGCAGCAGGTGTTGGCTCCAGTATTTGATTTTTTGACAACCACAGGGAAAAACAAGATTGAATTCTTGCCTGGTTCCTGGCTTCAGCCTGGCTGCTTTGTGCATTTAGGTAATGTTCTTCTCTCTCTTTGGCTCTCACTCACTCACTTCTCTTTCCTTCTCCCCCAATCTCTCTCACTTTCAAATGAAGTGAAAACAAACAAAACTTCAGGGGTAGGTACTGCAATAAAGAGGTTTAAAGGACTGTTTGAGATGCCTACCTCCCATACTGGAGGGTTGGGATGAAAGTCCACCTCTACTTCCAATCAAAGCACCTGGAACACAGCAGGTGATGGCCCAAAGTGCCCAGGTCTCTGCCACTTAAGACGGGATCCACATGAAGCTCCTGACTGCTGTCTCTGATCTGACTCAGTGCTGGCCATTACAGGCACATGGGGAGTGAACCAGCAGATGCAAGATGTCTCATTTGTCACTGGATCTTTCAAATGAATAAACTTAAAGCTTTAATTGAAAAGAAGCAAATAAAAACTTTATAGAAAGAGGATGAAGAGACAAGCTACAGGAGGGGAGAAAGTATTTGCAAATTGCATCTCTAACTAAAGACGAGCATCAAGATTATAAAAAGTGCTCTCAGAACTCAGTAGTTCTTTAAAAAATACATCCTTTAGAAAATGAGCAAAAGACTCGAAGACACGTTTCACTGATAAGGATTTACAGACATCAAATAAGCACATGAGAAGAAGTTTGACATCATTAATGATCAAGGAAATACACAAATTAAAACCACAATGAGATAGCACTATGTACGTGTCAACATAACCAAAATAGAACACGGTGACAACACTGCTTTTGCCAGGCAGAGACAGTGTATCACTCACACACTGCTGGTAGGGAAATAGAATCATACTGTAAACCGCCCTGGAAAACACTCGGGCTTTTTTTTTTTAACAGAACACAGGTCTATAATTACCTAGGAATTGCACTACTACATATTATTCTAGAGTAATGAAAATGTCATGTTCAGACACTCATACAAGTACAAATACACACAAACTGTACAAAATTATGTATAGTAGGGTTTTTTCAAAATAGCTAGCTTTATACATAAGACCAATATCTTTAACAGGTAACCATTTCAACAATACTGTATATTTTTCTGAATAAATCAATCTGTAAGGTTCTATAATATGTAATTACATTTACTTGGTATCTTGAATTGACAAAACTATGGGAATAGGAAGTGGATTAGCAATTTATAGTGTTTAAAAAGGGGGTAAGGTGTGAGGAAAGTGGGTTTGGATATAGAAGAGCAAATCCAAGTATCTTCCGCTGATGGCAAAGTTTGTGTATTGACAACATCTAAGTCAACATCCTGGTTGTGACAAAGAGTGGTGGTTTAGCCAGGTATTACCATGGAGGATATTATATAAAGAATAATTGGGCCCGGTGGCATGGCCTAGAGGCTAAAGTCCTCGCCTTGAATGCCCCGGGATCCAACATGGGCGCTGGTTCTAATCCCGGCAGCTCCACTTCCCATCCAGCTCCCTGCTTGTGGCCTGGGAAAGCAGTCGAGGATGGCCAAAAGCTTTGGGACCCTGCACCTGCGTGGGAGACCCAGAAGAGGTTCCTGGTTCCTGGCTTCAGATTGACGCAGCACTGGCCGTTGTGCTCACTTGGGGGAATCATTGGACGGAAGATCTTCCTCTCTGTCTTTCCTCTTCTCTGTATATCTGACTTCGTAATAAAATAAATAAATCTTAAAAAAAAAAGAATACTGTTTCACTCAGCATAGAAATGCAACACCGTCAGACATCATATTTGTTAACTCCTTATAGTGGAGCCCTGGATGGTTAAGCCCTTGTGTCTTGCAGAAAGATACTTCAAAACATTGGTGGGAAAACGGAATTAAAGTTTCAGAGTGAGGCAAATACTCTGAGACCCAAGCATCATGCTGTTTATTCAGACATGCCCTGTGAACATTTGAAACTCCATTTATCTTAACGTATTTGTCAACATGACAAAAGCATTAACTTCTTGCTAAAAACCATCAAGTACCATTTCTCAATCAGTGGGTTTCTGCACTCTGCTGTTTCAGTCCCCTTCTCCTCACTCTCTCCCTCCTCACTCACGCTGCCTCTTTTCCTGAACCTTTCACAGCTTCAGGGAAATAACTGTTGTGAGACTGAGAAACACCCACCTCACCCTTTCATTCTGAGGAGCTGGAAAATGATATTAGAAAGACTCTTCCGAATACTTGATTATGATGAAAAGTTAGTTAAGCATCTGCTTGCTGACGAAAACACACTTTTTCAAAACCTTTCCTTCCCGTGTGTGTGTGTGTGTGTGTGTGTGTGTGTGTGTGTGCTGTGCGTACACAGGTGCATAAACAACATTTCAGCTGTTCCTGCAGCCTCTTGCGGGACTCTGACCAGGTGTAACAATCCTTCCTAGCACACTGCTGTGTGCATAAAAGAGCACTCCGTAACATACAAAAAGAAAGCTAGCATTTCCCACTGAGATGTGCCAGAGCTTTAAAAATGTCCTAAAATAAACAGCCACGCAGAGGCCTATGTGTTCTCTGTGGGAAGCTGTCTGTCCTTATGGAGATAGGGTTGTTTAATTTCTTTCAGATCTCCAGAAGCCCCACGTTAGTATTTTTCAAGTACTCCACGAGCCCGTAGCCCACACCCACCACAGAGAAGCATCGTGGCAGCCTCTTTTAGCTGCACCAGGCCCTTGAAATAGCAATCTTCGTGATCTCTGCTGCCTTTCATGCCCCTCCCATTAAAGCACCTCAGCCTTCAGCTAAACCAGACATAGAGGGAACTTCTGCATTTCTGGGTAAACAGAGAGAAAAAGTGATGAGATCATCAGGGCAGTGGATTATCTCGAATTTAAAAGCCTATGAAATAATTTTCTTTCAGGCAGTATGTCCACATGGCAGAGTTTAATTTGTTTATGGTAACAGTGCAGAGTAAAACCACCATGAAGTGATCAGTATTATAAAGAGAACAGAAATTGGAAAGAAACATCTGATACTGCTAGAGCAACAGAACTAATGGGAAGGCCTGATGCAAAGATGGTGTTAGTTCCACCTTGACTTCTGCTGTACTAAGAAAGCAAAGGTAGAGATACCATACACTGAGCAGAATCCAAAGCTTACTTGACATCTGTGGGGTATCCCAAGAAGTAGCTCCTGTCCACTTGAATTAATACTCTAAATCTATTAGCTCACAGGTCACCAAGCTTTCTACAAAAGAAAATAAAAATAAAAATTCTGGGCCTGAGGTCCAGACAATCACAAATATTCACCTCTGCCATTTTGTGCAAGTGACACATGGGAATAAACACAGACAAATGAGTATTCCAGTGTTCTAGTGATATGTCATTTGCTTTATTTGCAAAAATAGATGGGGAGCTACATTAGAATCCTGGATCACAGCTTACTGACCCCTCCCTAGACATTTGCTGGTGAAGCCTAATACACACATTTTTAAAACAGAATGCATAAAAGAAAAATTAATGGAGGACCAATCCTATCCATCTCAATCTGTAACTGTAGGACTAGATTAAAATAGTGTAACACAATTAAAAGTACCACTGAAAACTTCAACACAATAGAGAATTCAGTATTTTCAGAAGTCTATGTAACAGAAATCATCATCACTTGTCGAGGGATAAGATGAAATACTAATGAATGGTGTCAGCAATATCTGCAATTTAGAAAACAAATGGAAGCTATTTAAATTAACACTTACATTAAAAATAAATTTCACAGACATTTCAAAACGTCAAATTTAAAAAGAAAATGCAAATTAATGCTTATCTGATATCTGATTTGGAAGAGTCTTTCTGCATATAGAAAAAGCCATTTAAGAGATTATAAAAGAACATAATCAACAGTTTGTGCTTCAAAAAATCCTGCCCTTCAGAGAACATCATAAAAAATACTTGAAGAAAAATTAATAAACATGTTTTTCATGAGTATGTATTTATAATACCAAGTGGCAAGACAGACAAAAAGCCCACCAAAATAAAGGAAAAATTTCTCAATTGAAAGTGGCTGGGTGATACAAATACTTTATGGAACAATAGCTGAAGTAAAGAAAATGTTCTCTTTGCAAAGAAATCAGGTTTCAAAGATAAAATGACCACATTGAACATTTAGAATATTTTTGAGACAGGCATTGGATCCCTTGCTCATCTGACAAATTGGGAGTGTGTTCAAAGAACCACCCCAGAAGCAATGCTCCAAAACTTTTTGAGAATCTTAAACGTTTTTGTATCATTAAATCTGATAATCTCGGGCCTGGCGCAATAGCATAGTAGTTAAAGTCCTCGCCATGCACATGCTGGGCTCCCATATGGGTGCTGGTTCTAATCCTGGTAGTCTCGCTTCCCATCCAGCTCCCTGCTTGTGGCCTGGGAAGGCAGTCGAGAATGGCCCAAAACCTTGGGACCCTGCACCCACGTTGGAGACCCGGAAGACCTCCTGGCTCCTGGCTTCGGATTGGCTCGGCTCCAGCCGTTGTGGCCACTTGGGGAGTGAACCAATGGATGGAAGATCTTCCTCTCTGTCTCTCCTCCTCTCTGTATATCTGCCTTTCCAATAAAGATAAATAAATCTTTTTTTAAAAAATCTGATAATCTCATTCTTGGGACTTGATGCCAAAGGAACAATGAACATTTTGTTCATCAAAAACATTATAATAGAAATAAGTAAGTTAATTACCTGTGAAGAAGAAAACTGATAGAGAAGAGTATATTAACACTAAGTGGGACTGATTTGCTATACAGGGTCAATCCACAGTCCACAATGCCAGTCTTTCACATGGGAACCAGTTCAGTTCTGGCAGCTTCACTGCTATTCTAGATTCCTGCTATTGCGCCTCGGAAAGAAAACGGTCCAACAGCTTGGGCCCCTGTCGTTCACAGGGGAGACCCAGACAAAAGCGACACAGTGTTAGCCTCAACGCAGCTCTGCCCTGTCTGCTGCAGCCATTTGGGAAACAGAGCATCGGAGCAAAGATCTCCCTCACTCACTCGCTTTCTCTCTAGTTCTCTATAATTTCTCCCTCTACAACTCTGCCTTTCAATGAAATAAATAAAATCTTTTTAAAAAAAGACTGAAGAATATGATTCAGCCATTTAATGACTAGAAAAGAAAAATACAGAAATAAATATAGAAAACATAGTTGGAGTTCTTTCTGGGTTGATCATTTTCTACTACATTCAAGCTTCTCTCTCTTTTTTTTTTTTTTGCAAACTTTTTAAGTCAGATCAAACTGTTTCTGTTACAGGTTGGATAAAAATATTTTTAGTTTTTTGCAAGTCATGGACTCGATTCCAACTACTCAATTTGGCTATTGTAAAGCAAAAACTGTGAGAAACACCCTGGAAAAACATGCACATCTGTGTTTGAATAAAACTTTACATACAAAGGCCTATATGTACCAACCAACTGTATAGGAAACAAACTGCTTAAAATTATTCTAGGGTCCGACACCGTGGCTGAACCCCATGTGGGTGCCAGTTAAAGTCCTGGCTGCTTGGCTGTTCCAATCCCCATCCTGCTCTCTGCTGGTGGTCTGGAAAAGCAGCAGAAGATACCTCAGGTCACTGGACAGCAGTACCCACATGGGAGCCAGGGGGAGACTCCTGGCTCCTGGCTTCGGATCAGCTCAGCTCTGGCCGTTGTGGCCATTTGGAGAATGAAAACAGCAGATGCTAGACCTCTACCTTCTTTGTCTCTCCTTCTCTCTGTAAATCTGCCTTTCAAACAAAACTAAATCTTAAGAAACAAAAATCATTGTAGGAAAAATAAACCAATGTCGTGGCCAACATTTTGCCTCCCTGTTAACACACAAGCACTAGTTAAGACCTGGTTCACGCCTTGTAACAGAGGGGATGAGTTCACTTCTGACTCGCGCCTTCTGCTAACGTCAACCTTGGAATGGTGGCTCCTTTCAACGGGTTCCCGACACAGACGTGGCAGACCAAGAGTGCTTCTTCCCGTTTATCACATTTTAAATTACAAAGAAAGGAAGCCAACAGCAGTTTTAAGGCAATTAAAAAACAAGCACCTCAATGAACTCTGAAAGTAAAACAACTAACGGAATGTAGACCTGTGGCTATCATCATCATTTCCATCTGTCCATATCTATCTACCCACTTACTATCCTCCCATCTCTCTTTAATACTGAAAACTTGACATTTTCTTTTTTCTTTTGCTCATTACATCAATAAATGTAATGACCTTATTGCTCATGACAGAGTAAGGAATGGAAAACAGAGGACTTTCTTTCCAGTTGTTCGCCAACCTGCATGATTTTTACAGGATGACAAGGTATATGTGTTCTAACAGGAATCATCTACAATCCTGAGGCTCAGCCCAGAGGGTGGACCCGTGCAGCATCTAAGGCCACAGAAAAAAGAGGGCGGAAGCTTAGGCATGTAAGCTGAATCTGCTACTGGCCTATACACATCTGCATCTAGCCAAACCCACAGTAGCCAAAACAGTTGCTACATTCCTAGGTCAGTAACCAGCAGAAGGACCGTTAACCATCTCATGTACAAAATGTTTTCCAATCATTGGTCTTTTGTCCCTGGAAGTATAAGGCACATTCATCATACTCAGAGGAAAGAGGTCCTGCTGTGCAAGTTCAGGGACTGTGGACACTCAGATTTATATCTGTGCTGGCTAACCGAGCTTAAAGTCAATAAAATGCTATTTCTAAGGCACGATTAATTTCAATTTTTCTGCTGACTTAATAATCTTTTTAATTAACTTAATTAATTTTGAATGAAAATGAACCCATTTTAATAACATTTTATAATAAGAAAGTGATGTGTATGTGTGTTGCTTAAAGTTCAGAAAATAAGAAGAAGCAATAAGAGTCAAAATTATTAGCCAGATGCATGTGTGAAATTACATGGTGGTGGTAAAATATTCTGCCTTTTCAGAACAAAGTCCCTGTTTTAAGTGATGAGCAGATTCTTCTAGATTGTCTGCAGATGGGATAACCTTTGGTTCATAGAGTGACATGTAAAAGAAAAGTGTAGTTTCCAAAATGTTTTATTTTCCTGACTCAATTTTTTAAGAGAAAAAAAATTAGGTTCAATGAAAGTTCCTAATTTCTTACATATTGAGTTTAGATTCAAAGTCTTAAGGTCTAGAATGGGAGCTAACAAACAGATAAAATTCATAGTATTTTAAATCTTGGAGCCAAAAAATTAAATATCGAATGGTACCTTTGAAGGGTTTCTGAGCAATTGCAAAAGCTAGCAGTTTTCAAACTTCCTGAACTCTGAAAGATAAATAAGCCCCTCCCCCCCCCACCCCCGCCAGGAGCTTCCCAGCACTGACAAGGCAGAGGCAAGACCAAAAGGACCCAAGGAGTGGGGTGACTTTAAGACGGGGTCTAAGCAAATCTCTCTTCCTTCATTGTGCCTTCCCCCCAGTCTAAGCAATCCCCTACTTTTAGAGATGCTTTAACATCAAGTATCTAAGTAAGATTTCATTAAATGTAAAAAACAAAAAGTTAAAAATTACTGCTGTGGTCCAGACCTCTTAAGTTACAGAGAACTTACACCACTGTAGTCACCATATGCGGCTTTCCAGGAGGATAGCAAATCATGGAGGATACCTTCCATCAACGGCTAACTGCATTTCACATTTCTCAGATTCACCCTGCTTTCCATAACTAAATGAACATAGCTGGAGTCATGAGCAAACCTTGGCAGAGCAGCCTGAGGAAGCAAAGACACCATGCCAGCATGGCCTCCGGTCACTCCCAGTTTGCTCCAAGCACAGATGTCCACCCCGAGACACCAGCATCTGAGGGCACAGCCCAACCCCTGACTCCCATGTAGCAGGGTTGTTCAACACAGAGTCTGGCACATGAAATCCTTGACTGGAAGGAATTTGATTAATCATTCTCATTACCTTTCAATTCCATGCACCTGAGCTCATTCATCCTCTGCTTAGAACCTGCATTCGGTGGCTTAAATGGCACAAGAAAACTCTGGCTGACCACGAAAAGCAGGTGAAAACACCATCCTACTGCCCTTGTAGTATACTCTGAGGTCAAAGAGATCTTAGTGACTTCACAGCACTTTATCAAATCCCTCTGTCCTGCCTCAAGGATGCCAGGAGACAGCATCTACCTATATACCCCCAAGTACTGCTGCCTTGGAATCCGAGCTGCAAACTGAAAACAAGTAGGGAGGATCAGGAGCCCACTGAGAATCAGTACCATGAGCACCTGGCAATCCAAAATGGGTAACAAGGCAAGCCAGGTTTGTTGTTACTGATAATTTTATGTATGGCCACCTCTCATTTGATTCTTCTATCATCACTGCACACTTCAGGTAATCTTTTTCAAGATTACCAATAATCACAAGGTTTTTCTAACTTTGACTTAAAAACTGTAAAGCTAGATCTACATGACTCAAACTCACTGCAACATCATAGGAAAACCAATACATTGCTCAAGAAATTCTTCCTCCAAACAAATGCAAAATATATCTATCGCTAACACAAATCCTCCTTTCCTATCTACTTTCATTCTGCCCCATGTTTCTTCTACGGTTGTACAAATCCTCCCTTCCACCCCAACTTATCCAATTCCTTTTTTATTTCTCTCTGTCTTCATAGCACTTCATTATGTAGATCAAGGACAGCGAAGCAGTACTGAACGGGAGATATCTGGCATCCACATGTATTCTAGGTGACCAAAATGGTATATTATTATACTGAATTAATTAGGCATTCATACACATCCTTTAAGAAATAATATAGAGATGTAAAGCATTTGTTATCCAGTTTTGCCCAGTAGTGACATCCTGAAGTACAATTGCAGATCAGAAATTGCAGAACCACCAAAAAAATTTCTGTCTCAAGGTACTTCAAGTAGACCTTCCCCGCTCCTGGATGTTACAAACTATTATTACGTTAATTATTTTTCATTTTGCTATTGTTAAACACTTATTTATTTGTGTGAAAGGCACAGTTACAGAGAAAGAGGGTAATCTGCCAGCCACTGGCTCACTCCCTGAAAAGCTAGCGTAGCCAGAGCTGACAGTGGCTGAAGCCAAGAGCCAACAACTCCACATAGATCTCCTATGGTAGTTGGCAGGAGCCCAAGCATTCAGGTCATCTTCCTCTGCTTTCCCAACTATACTAGCAGAGAGCTGGATAAAAAGTGAAGTAGCCAAGACACAAATCTGTGCTCATTTAGGATGCTAGCATTGCAGGAAGAGGTTTAACCTTCTGAACCACAATGCCGATCATCATATTTTCTTAAATAGAAAAATGAAATCAGAATGAATTATATGTACCTCCACCTTCACATCACCTGAATTCACAGTAGTCAAGATATGATATCCATCCAGACATCCAGCAGCTGGTGACTGGATAAAGAAAATGTAGCATATACACATGATTGAATACTATTCAGCCATAAAAAGAATGAAATCCTGTCTTTTGCAATAAAATGGGTGAAAGTGGAGACAATTGTGCTCAGTGAAGTAAGCCAATCTCCACAACACCATATTTTCTCTTATTTCTGGTACCTAATATGAGTACACAAAAAGTCAAGCATGTAAGAGTGAAATTGACATCTTATGATTAAATTATTATTTATAAACCTTGGATGTATTCCTGCGAACGGTGGTCGGTCTACTTTTTATTTGAACTCTATATTTATTGGCAGTCTAAGCCTGTGATTATAAAGTAAATTGGAAGTACGCTATTGTAAAAGGAAAAAGAAAGAAAGGAGGGAGGGAGGGAGGAAAAGGAAAGCATTGTTATAGTCTTGGAACTGAACCTTTGAAATACAGGAAATCTGTTCCCTTCATGTTCATTTTAAGAAAAGAACTATAAATGGAATCATACAATACTTAACTTCCAAAATTTGCTTCTTTTCACTCATCAGAACTTTCTAGATATTTATTCAGGTTGCTGCCTAAACAAATTTTCCTTGCTTACTGGAAATTATTCCACATATAGACATACAGGGTTTTTCCTTAGAAATTTTATCGTTTTCACTTCACATTCATGTCTATGATCCATTTTGAATTTATTTTTGTGTAAGTTGTCACAGGTTAATGTTTGTACTTGACTCATGAATACTCAATTGCTCCAGCAACATTTCATGAAAAGGCTGTTTCATATGACTGTGTATGAAGAACTACACTTTAGTAATGATTTTAGGGGAACTTTGGTGGAGGGGGGGAGTTGGGGAGCAATTAAGGGAAATCCCAGGGCCTATGGAACTATATCATAAAATAATAAGAAAAATAATTAATATTTTTAAAAGGCTGTTTCTTTCACTGTTGTGTTTACATTTTTTCACAATCAGCTGGGCATATTTAAGGTGTTCTGCTTCTGGGTGCTATGCTCCATTCATCTATGTGTCAACCCCTTTGTCAGTGTTGGTGGCTTAAGACAGAAAAGTATCTTCTCACTGTTCTAGAGCCCAGAACTCTGCAATCAAGAGATCATCAAGGTCTCAGTCCCTCTGTAGGTCCTAGCACAGAATCCCCCAGCCAGACTCTTCCGGCTTTTGACACTGAGACGTTCTAGGCTTGTTGCTGTACCTGCCTCCATCCCACCTACACACTGCCTTCTCTGTGTTTCTGTTATTCTCTGTGTGTGTCTTACAAGAACATTTTTCTCTGTCTTTATGCTCACTCAAATAATCTACGATGACCTCCTCATGCCAGGATTAATTAATTATGCCTGTAAAGACTCTGCAAATAACATTCACAGAATCCAGGATTTAAAATGCAGACCTACCTATAGCTACAACCTGAACATCAGCTGGGGAGAATTAAAATCTTTACTATTTTGAGTTTTCCGATCAATAACACAAATGCTCTCCACGTATTGACTGCTTTGATCTCGAAGTATTCTGTAGTTTCAGCATACAAATCACGCACGTTTCATTAAATTTACACCTAATTATTTCTTTTTTGAGCATATAGACTTTTAATTTTGACATCCCTGTGTTCGTTTCTAATATACAGAAACGTAGTTGATTTTTTAAATGTTTATATTGAACCAATGCTGTAATTGTTAGCTCTATGAGTGTTTCTGGTAAATTTCTTGGGATTTGTCTATGCAGGTAACCATGTTCTTACCAACAGGGACAGTTTATTTCTTATTTTCCCACTTTTTTTTTCTTGCCAATTCCATCAACTCTGTTGAATCAGAACAAAAGGATCAGGAACACATGACCTGTCCCTAATTGTACAAGGAAAGCATTCAGGCATTCATCATTGAGTTTACTGTTGACTGTAGGTGTCTGTGAGACACTGTTTATCAAGATAAGGAAGTTCCTACTTTGAGAGTTCTTGTCATGAAGATGTATTAACTTTTGTCAAGTGTCTTATCTGCACCAGTTGGTATGATCATATGATTTCTTCTTTAGCCTATTAATACAGTGAGTAATACTGACTGATTTCTGAACAATGAATCTGCTTTGCATTCTTAGTAACCTTCCCCTATCCTTGGTCATTGTATTTATTTATTTTTATGTAGTACTGAGTTTTATTTGCTAATATTGTACTAAAGATTGTGTCATATTTATAAAGGATACTACATTGTATTTTTCCTGTTTTGTAATATCTTTGTCGGGGTAGCAAGGTAACACTAACTTCATAGAATTGAGAAGTGTTCCCTCCTTTACTACTTCCTGAGAGATAGTACACACAATTAATGTTAACTGTTTAGTTTGGTGGAACTCTCCAGTGCAACCATCTGGATCTGGGGATACTTTTTTGAGAGTTTCTAACCTATGTATTCAAATTCCTTAACAGTTGTATGGTATTCATATTATCCATATCATATCCATTAAGAGACTATTTTTTCAAAAAGTGTTACATTTCTCCTAAGTTGTCAAATTTATGTGTTTAGTGCTACTTTATGATATAGCCCTATTATCGTTTGTTCTTCATAGTATCTATAATGATAACCTTTCATTCTTTCTATTGGTAGTTTATCTTTTTGTGGTTTTATCAATATATCCAAAGGTTTTTCAATTTTGTCAATATTTTCAAGGATCATTTGTTTCAATGATTTTCTAGATTATTTTTGTTTTCTTACCTTAATTCTTCTGCTAATTTTGGATTTACTTCATTGTTCATTCTGAAAGCTTTCGAGGCATGAGTTTAGATCACAGACTAGTGACTTTTCCTCTTTTCATATGAATCATTTGGATATACATATGTCCCTCTCAGTACTTCTTTAGCTGAGGCTCACAAAACTTGCCTTTCTTTCCATTCAGTTCAATATTTAATTCCTTGAAACCTCCTCTTTAGATTCTGGATTCTCGTAAAGGTTCACATCTAGCTCACAGCCTGTGGAGATTTCCTGTTATCTCCTTATGATTAATTTCTAGCATGATTCCATGTTGGTCAGTGAGTACATTCTGTTTGATTTCAATTGTCCAGGCTTCTTGTCATTTGATTTTATGGCCCACACACTGTATTCATTTTGTTCCATGGATAACCTAAAAGTGCATTCTGATGCTTTGAGTGGAAAGTTCTACGAATGTCAATTAGATCAATGAGATCCTGTTGGCTGTGAGTACTGTTGAGTCCTTTTATAAATATTACAAAAATATTCAAATGTTGAACCCACACATTTTTACATTGACTGTCTATTCTCCATTGAATGTATATTTGACTCTAGGGCCTTTGAAGAGTCAATAAAGGCTAAAGAGATTTTAAGGATGAACACATCAGGGAAGAGCAAGTGTCCAGAATAAAGGCCAAATGAAGGCCCAACAGGTCATCTACAAGACAACAGAGAAGGACTCCAAGAGAAAACGAACCTTGGACTTGCAGGCTCCAGAAGCTTGTGTTGTTTATCATTAAACAATGCTTCTCTCTGTCTCTGATAAATTGCTGTAAAACCTAATTTATCTTGATGTTAATATAACTACTCCAACCATCATTGAATTGTCATCCTGTCTGTGTATTTATTAGAATTTCTCACAAATAATGCAGTTGGATCATATTTTAATCCATTGTGTCAACTCATTTTTTACAAAGATTTATATATATATGCTACATATGTTTGTATGTATGTATATATACACATGTGTACACACACACATACATATATATATATATATATATATACACATTTGAAAGGCAGAGTGACTGACCTCTTTCATCGGTTGGTTTATTTCCCAAGTGACTGCAACAGCTGAGCCTGGACCAAGCTGAAGCCAGGACCTAGAAACACTAACCTCATCTCCCAGATGGGTGGCAGATGCCCAAGGATTTGGGCCACCATTTGCTACCTTCCCAGATACATCTGCAAGAAACTGCATCATAAGTGGAACAGCTGGGATTCAAACCAGCACTTTGATATAGCATGCTGGTGTCACAAACAGCAGTTAACCCACTGCACCACAGGCTAGCCCCACTCTCTCTGTTAATTGATATACTTAGAATATGTTAATTTAATTCCTGATACCCAGGTCTTGCTAAGTTATCTCATTCTTCTTCTGGGGTCTAGTACAACATTCTTTAATCATCATCATCATCATTATTATTATTTGTCAGTACCCATTAAAGTTTCATCGTTTCGGCTTCTTTCAGTTTACATGAGATAAAATAAAACCTAGGGACTGACCACAGTGAACCTTATGGGGTTCCCAGGCTCTTAGATGATTTCCCTTTTTTATCACACTTTGTATGTTTTT
This sequence comes from Ochotona princeps, assembly GCF_030435755.1. Taxonomy (NCBI): domain Eukaryota; kingdom Metazoa; phylum Chordata; class Mammalia; order Lagomorpha; family Ochotonidae; genus Ochotona; species Ochotona princeps. The sequence goes on from NC_080857.1 coordinate 15,932,846, forward strand.
GTGACTATTAAAAATCCTGAGGTTGAAAAATCTATAAAGGAGAAAGGTTTATTTGGTTCCACGTTTCAGGGGTTCTCAAAGCATGGCACAGGTTCTGCTGAGCTTTTGGTGAAAGGCCAGTAAGCAAACAGAGGAGGAAAATAAGAGGATGGTTTTTTTAAAATTTTTAACTAATTTCTAAAAATTTATATATTTAATTGTATCCAGTTTCAAGTCAAAGAGAGATCTGTCTACCGGCTCACTCCCACAAATGTTCACAATGACTGGGGCCGAGCCAGGCCAAAGCCAAAAGCCAGGAAGTCCATTTGGATCGTCCACATGAGTGGGAAGGTTACAAGTGTATGGACACAGCCCGGCGCCATGGCCTAGCAGCTAAAGTCCTTGCCTTGAAAGCCCCGGGATCCCATATGGGCGCTGGTTCTAATCCCGGCAGCTCCACTTCCCATCCAGCTCCCTGCTTGTGGCCTGGGAAAGCAGTCGAGGATAGCCGAAAGCTTTGGGACCCTGCACCCGCGTGGGAGACCTGGAGGAGGTTCCTGGTTTCCAGCTTCAGATCGGCGCAGCACCAGCCATTGTGCTCACTTGGGGAGTGAATCATTGGATGAAAGATCTTCCTCTCTGTCTCTCCTCCTCTCTGTATATCTGATTTTGAAATGAAAATAAATAAATCTTTTTTAAAAAAAAGTGTATGGAGAATCCCCACTGCCTCCCAGGATCTGCACTAGCAGGAAACTGGATTGGATGCACAGGTAGGACTCAGCATCAGACATTCTACTAAGGGATGTGTATGTCCCAAACTGGTACTTAACCAACTATACCACATGTCCACCATGAACCAACTCCCAGTATAATGACTCTCAGTATAACTAATCTACTCCTGCAGAAATTAATTAATCTTATCATGAGGGTAGAGCTGCCATAATCTATACACCTCTTACAGATTCCTCTATCTCTCTTGGGCATAGCGCAATGCCTTAATTGGCTCATCTTACCCTTGCAACTCTCTGGGATCCCATATGGGCTCCAGTTCATCCTGGCTGCTCCACTTCCCACACAGCTCCCTGCTTATGGCCTGAGAAAGCATCGAAGAATGGTCCAAAGCCTTGGGATCCTGCATTCACATGGGAGACCTGGAATAATCTCCTAGCTTTAGACTGGCTCTGCTTCAGCTGCTGTGGCCATTTAGGAGTGAACCAGTGGATGGAAGCTCTTTCTAACTCTCCTTCTCTGTAGATTTGCATTCCAATAAACAAATCTTTAAAGAAAAAAAAAAGATCCTTCCATCTCTCAAGACCCACACCTTAGCAGTTAAATTTTAAAATGAATTTTAGCAGAGACAAGCCACATCTGCACACTAGCTGCCCTCACCTTTTCAGAGTATTCTTATATTTTATACATGATGTCAAAGGTTTGCAGCTACACTTAATGAGAAGAATGGGGACAAGCATGTCTACCTCATCTTTCTGAAAGTGGGAGTTCCTGTGCAGTGTTTTTAAAATTAGAAAATCTCCTGTAAAAGCCAGCTCCGTTACTATTCCTGAAAAATCAGGACATATGGTAATCCTGGGTTTGCATAATGCATTCCAACAATCTGCTGTGGCAGAGTAAAAGCTGACCTTTCTAATGGGTTCTAACCACCGTTGACATTGTGGCCCTTTATGACATTTTATTTCAGCCTGTGTCATCCATTCATGTTATCTCTAACACCTGTAGAAATCTGAGTTTACAATGTCCAATGATAACTAAATAATAAACACAGCCATTTTCCTTCTGCTACTCTATCTTCTCTTAGTGTTTCAATTCTGCATCACAAAATCCAAAAGAATGATCTGGCAGAGATGATGTATATTTGGGAGAGGGAGGGGGCAGAGAGAGAGAGATGCAGGAAGAGAGTGTGTGTGTGTGTGTGTGTGTGTGTGTACATGCATATATATGAATGTTGAAAAGGAGAAAGTTAACTAGTAAGAAGGCCAATTTTCAATGAAATTTTAAAGCTTGTATTAACATAAAGACAACAAATTTTATTGGTACAATTATAAGAAAATAACTATTTTTCTTCCCTCCCTTAATCTTCCTCCTTCCTTCCCTTTTTTTCTTGAATCTATGCAAAACTATAATTTAAATCTACTCTATAGTCATGGGAACCCGTTTGGCTGAGCTTTGTTAAGAGTTCCTTGGCAAACTCAGCAAGGGAGGAAAATTATACACAGCTATCCAGCAGCAACTTGAATCACCTCATTCTGACACTTCAGCCTCTGTAACGGTCACTTCCCTACCTGGAACACTCTTCCTGCAACCCCCTGAAGGGCGCCCAGGCCTCAGCTCACCTGCCGCTTAACTTTCACCTCAATAAGCTATGCAAAAGAGGCCTGAGGCAGGTGTGTGGTGCAGCAGGTCCTGTGGCTCCCCAGATGCCTGCATCCCCTTTCAGAGTATCTGTCTTGAGATAGTTCCTTCACTCCCAATCCAGCTCCCAGCTGACAGGCACCCTGGGAAGAAGCAAATAACAGTTGGAGTCCTTGGGTCTCAATGAAGTTCCAGTCTCCTGGCTTTCATTTGGTCCAGCAACACATAAAAGATTGATCTCTTCTTTCTCTCTCTCGTCAAAACAACCATCTCCCATCAGTGACTTTCTTTTTACTCTACTACATTTTTCTTTACAGCAGCTAACATTACCTGAAAATACATTATGTATTTATTTGTCTACTTGTTTATTACCCATCCCTTTGAGTATAGAGAACTTGTCTTATTCACTATTATAGTCCCAGTTTTTGGCATTTAACAGGTCCTCATTAAGCCTGGATGAATGGCTGAATCATGTCTTATTCAGTGAGAACTCCGGCCAACCTGTCAAGTGTCTAAAAAAGTATGATGAGAAGTTGACAGCCATGGAGATTGGCGATGCCAGGAGGTGAGATTTGCACTGTCTTTGAACACTTACGGTTTCATTGACCGAAGCACAGAGTCGGTAGATAAATGTATCTCACATGCTCCAAACAGCACATCTATCACAACTGACAAGGAGACAAAGCCTCACCTACCATAAACAAAACTTCCTCATTGTTAGAAACTCTTGACAGGGAAACACAGGGAATTCCTTGTCATTGAAGCATTCTGAACGAAGACTAGGTCTTCCTAAGTGGTTGGACTTCCAACGAATCCCCACTCTGGGAATTTTGACCAGTAACTTACAAAACCTAAAATCCCAATTATTATAAGGGAAAGCAGTTTAACTTTCACTTTTTTCCACCTTAAGAGGCCCTACAGGTATAAACTGAATTGTAGGAAGTTTGGGAAAAATCAATCTATCAAACGGGTCAAGTCCCTACTAACACCAATTTGAAAGAACTGATTTTTACCTAAATATATGTTAGCAGTTTAACTCAATGGCAGTTACATTTCTCGGAAAGCTAAGATATACATCTTGTCATAATTGGCGAGGGTATTTTCTTAATATGACTCAGAGTTTTACATGGTGACTGTTAAGGCTATTTTCTCATAGATAGTGTGAGGTGACTACCAAAACACCTTGGTTGTGACTATGAGCCTTATCTCCAATGATTAAATAACACAACCTTGTACTGTTAGTAGCACAATTTTTCTTCAAATTACACTTCTAAGAGGTTTGTAAGTATTGAAAATATTTAAAATAATTTTGAACTGTATTACAGAACACAGTTCTTTAAGGAAAAGAACAAGATAGTTTGTCAGGATGTAAAGAACTACAGATTCTCAAGTGTGATTTGGAAAATGATCCTGCATCCTTTCTGTTAACAGGAAAGCAAAGGGAAGTGAGTGAAGCTTTCCTATTTAAGCACTAAACAACCTAAAATTCAGACTGAAGAGGTCCTTGAAGCCCAAGTGGGTTAACACTGTTGGTTCAACCTAAAGCAGTCCAGATGTTGTCTGTCTCAACTGGAACATGACCGATGCACCCCATATATCAATATCTAGTATTTACAGTACACACTATTAGCTATTCTTAAAAAAAAAGATCTGATGGGTTGATTGATTTTTCTATCCATTAGTTCACTCCCCAAATGCATACAACAGCCAAGGATAGTTCATGCCAGAGTCAGGAGCCAGGAACTCCAAGTGGGCCTCCCTTTTGCATGGGAGAAAACCAGGTACATGACCACCATCTGCTACCTCCAAGGTGCATTAGCAGAAAACCAGATCTGCTCAAGATATCCAATACTCAAACCAGGCATTCTGTGATGTTGGCATCTCAAGCAGCAGCTTAACTTGCTGCATAATCCCTTTCCTCTAATTAATTATTATAATGTTCACTGTAACTAAACATGTATCAGTACGTGGAGAGCAGCAGAACCTACTAAATGTTTTTTTTTCTTCCAACCACTCCATTTTCCTGAGGATTCAAATTGTCCAACTTCTATTTTTTAAAACTGAAAATCTCCATAACATCCAAACTTAGTGTTTAATTAAAGCACATGTTCAAAACCAATATTCTGAAAACGAATATCACAAATACTATTCTGGAAGCTCAAGCTAGGAGCCAGTTTCAGAGTTAAGTGAAAATCTTTTATATGTACATCTTTTTTCCCCACATAGACAATACAGTAAATATAGAGGTTGAATTCTCCCACCTTTCTTACCAATTCCACTTCCACGGTTTGGTATGTATCCAGGAGGGCTCCATATCATATTCGGATGGCATTAGAAGGCCCTATCTGCCTGGCTTCTGCATCACAACACTGTCTTCTGCTTCTACTTCCAACCTCACACACCCTACAATCCTCCTTTTGCTGCAGTATCATCACCTCATGGAGGGCAGAACAGGCAGGTATTTGATCCAGCCAGAATATGCATGATGCCATATAAAACAAGCACTGTCTCAGTGAACTGCAATTTTCAGGCACCACAGAAAGGCTACACAATCACATGGCTTTGCCCTTGGTTTACAGATTCCCAGTGAGAGTTAATGTATTGAAATATCCAGTTGTTACACGTGAAGCTATCTCTATGCAGGTGAAATATCAACTCAGCTACTCAAAAATACAGACTTAAAGACAAGCCAAAATGTTCAAGCTGTAGGCATCTAGCACAATGGTAAAGATGCCACTCAGGATGCCTACATACCATATGGGTTCTGGTTCCATTTGTGACCCAGCTTCCTGCTAACATGGAACCTGGGAGGCAGTGTTGATGGCACTTGAGTCCCTGCCACCAATGCTGGAGATTTGGATTGGTTTAGTTCCTTCCTAATTTTGGTTATTTCTTTTTCCTGCTAATCTTGGAATTGCTTTGATGCTGTTTTTCGAACTCCTTCAAATATATGGACAGCCCACTTACTTGTTGCTTTTCTAATTTCTTTTTCTTAAAGATATTTTTATTGGAAAGGCAGATATACAGAGAGGAAAGATCTGCCATCCCCTGATTCACTCTCAAGTGGCTGCAATGGCCGGAGCTGAGTCGAACTGTAACTAGAAGCCAGGAGCCTCTTCCTGATCTTCCACTTAGGCGCAGGGTCCAAGGCTCTGGGCTGTCCTCAACTACCTTTCCAGGCCACAGGCAGGGTGCTGGATTGGAAGCAGGGCTGCTGGGAAACAAACCAGTGCACGTATGGGATGCCAGTGGATGCAAGGCGAAGACTTCAGCTGCTAAGCTACCATGTTGGGTCCAATTTTTCTAAATTTTTAACATAAGCATTGATTGAGATGAACTTTCCTCTTAACGCTGCCTTGATTGTGTTCCATTAGTCTTGATGTGTTGTATTGATGCCTTCATTTGCTTCAAGTGATTTTTTAAATTTCCCTTTTGATTTCCTCTCTGACCCCTTATTCATTTAGTAGCATATTCTCCAATAACCAGGTCTTTGTATCTCTTCTGGAGTATTATGCGCTATTAGTCTCCAGTTTCACTCCATGATGGTCTGAGAAGATGCATGGTGTAATTTTGATTTCTTAAAAATTTGCTGAGGCTTGTTATGTGACCTATAACATGGTCAATCCTAAAGAAAGTTTCATGTATTGATTTTTTTTAAAGTGTATTCTTGCTCTGTAAGATGAAAGGTTCAGTAGGTATCAATTAAGTAGTCCATTTGTTCTGGTATCTGGGTATGCTCTATTGTTTCCTTGCTGAGTTTCTGTCCTGTCAATCTGTCCTTTGGTATTACTGGGGTACTAAGTTCCCCCACTATTATTGTAACGGTGCCTATTTCTCCCCTTAAATCCATTATTTATTTCACATAGCTAGGTGCCCTGGTATTTGGCACATATACATTTATTGTGGTGATCTCTTCTAGCTGAATAGATCCTTTGATCATTATGTGGTGTAATTTTTATCTCTTTTAATGTTTTTCATGTCAAAGCCTGTATTATCTGATATAAGAATGGCTATGCCAGCTCATTTTTCCTTTCCATTAGCCTGGAATATCTTTTTCCATACTTTAATTTTGGTTTACGCCTATCACTGTTGGTGAGATGTGTCTCCTATGGCAACTGATACATGCATTCTGCTTCTTGATCCAGTCTCTAATCTATGATGTTTGATGAGTTTAAGCCATTTACATTCAGGGTTTATATGGATAGGTAGTAATTTGGTCCTGTCAATTTAGCAATGGGTTGTTCATTGCTTGATTTAGTCCTCCATTGTCATTTTTCTGGAATGTTCTTCACATTTGCCTTTGATTTTGGTCGGTGCTATTCCTTTTCTCTGCCAAAAGAACATCTTTAAGCATCATTTTTAGGGCATGTCTGGAAGAGGCAAATTCTTTGAGCTTTTCTTTACTGTGGAAGAATTTTATCTCATTTTCAAAGATTAAAAAAAAAAGCTTTGCTGAGTACATTATTCTGGGCTGACATTTTTTCCCCATTAAAATCTGGAATATGTCACTCTATTCTCTTCTGGCCTGTAGAGTTTCCTCTGAGAGGTCAGCTGTGAGTCTGATTGGGGTTCCTCTAAATGTTAACTGATTTTTTCCATGTGCATTTTCAAGGATCATTTCCTTATGTCTGACTGAATAGAGCTTGATTATCATGTGTTGTGGCTAAAATTCCTTTTGTTCAATTCTATTGGGATTTCTGTGCCTCTCCTGGATGTTGTTTCACAATTCTTTCTCAATATTACAGAAGTTCCCATTTATTATCTCATTGAAAATATCTTTAAAGCAAGCGTCTCTTTCTGTGCCTTTTGGAATTCCCATAACTCTTATATTTGGCCTTTAATAGCATTTCTTAATTCTTGAATACATTTTTTTTGGCTTGAGTCAGATCCAACTGCAGTTTTTGATTGTTTCCCCATTGTGGCAAGAAATACCTCCCACTTCTGAGGTTCTCTTTCTCTGCCTCACTCATCCTACTATTGAGGCTTTCCACTGAATTTTTAATTTGCTCCAATGCATTCTTAATTTCCGGTATAACACATTCTTTAAATTCCTTGAACTCCTGTATGTGCTTCTTATTGTTGATAAGATGCTTCATAACAAGTTTTGAAAATTCTTTATTCCCCATTTTCTTGATGTCTTCCTCACTTAACTCTGAGTTTGACAAAGACTTGCTCCTTTGTAGGGGAAGCATCAGTAATATTCATTGTACCTCTTTCTCTTTTGCTCTTGGTTATTGCTATTTTGGTCAGCAGATTTCTCTCCTTAGGGCTGGTTTCTAAGCTGTATTGCCCACTGCAATTCAATGTTATTGAATGCATTTTGTACCAAGTTCTTCGTTTTCAATCACTTGTGCCACTCCCTCCAGCTGTGGCCACACCCTTGTCTGCAAAGCCATTCTCCCAATTCCAGCTGAAGCAATGCCAGGATTAGATGCTAGCTGTCCTAAATTACTGGGTGCTGGTCTTGCTGGAACCTAGTGGCCTTTCGATCTGAGGGCCACTGAGACCTGCTTTGGTTGGAACCCATAGGATGCCAAGTCGGTACTAATTTTCCTGTGGGACCAATGCAATGCATTGAGCCGAACTAATTTTGCTCCTGGCTTAGAGCATATGCAGCTCACTCTTGTCCCAACAGTCCTGCAGCCTTTGCCACAGTGTACAAAATGGCTTCCGACATGGGTGGGGGTTTAGGCTATGAAATCCATCCTGTTCCTGTATTGCTGCTTGGGGAATGCTGCTCAGTCTCTGTAGTCAGATCAAATAGATCAGCTCGACGGGTAGTTATTTGCCTTGGTTCACCTCCTAATTTCCTGGTGAACTTTCCCTCCCACCTGGTCATCAGTAGAGCTCAATTACTGATCACTGCCAGCTGATCACCCCTGTGCTACCTACTCACTGCAACACCCCTCTACTGTCTCTGCTGCTTCCCTGTGTCTATGGCTCCCTAGATGACCCTCTGCCATTGGCCTGTCCTCTCCTATTTCCTGAAATCTGTCTTCTCTGCTTCACCCCGGTTAATGATTCTCTGTCAGCTTAAACCTGTCCTCACCTAAACTGCCATCTTGCTCTTCCCCATTTTCTATGATTTCAATGAGGATCAAATACGCTAACAAATTACACCTCAAAATAGCACCTGATGCATATTAATCATAGCTGTAAATCTTGTTTCCAAGATGAGTAAAAGCTCTTTAAAATCAGAGTAATGTGCTTGTTTATATTCACATTGATATCAAAACTAGGTAGTATTTTGAATTAATTATCTTATTGATGAATGTCCTTTACATTATTTACCATGTGATGTGGAAGCAGCTATGTCTACTCTTAGCATGAGAATCACTCTTACCAGAATTTGCAGTGAAGTGCAATCTACACATCCCGAGATAAGCAAGTTAGACCAGTGATTCACATTCTTTCCATTATATTTCTTTTTCTACATGTATGGGTAATTGAATTGAGTATGATATATGAAATCTAGTGTGACAAGAACAGCACTATTGAAAATTAAGAGTGGTCTATAATTGAGATTGATCATTCATTCATTGGCTCATTTGTGTATTCAAGAGACACAGGTTTTGTCTTGTTTTGATTTCCCTAAGGACTGTGTATTTATACAAGGGAAAACCTAGAGTCTAGAGGTGAGTCAACATAAGTACAGCAAATAATCACAACAGAATGTAGTAAGTACTGAAACAAATGGAATAAAAGCTGTAAGAGTTGCTTGACTGTTTCAGGGAAACATCTCAAGGGAGTAACTAACATTTGAACATTGTCTAGGATGCCAAGGAAGCACCAACTAGATAGAACATAAAGAACATTTAAGGAAAACATGTACAGCATACAAAAATAGTGACTCTGGGTAAAATTAGGAAGCTCTGCACAGCTGGAGCATGGCAAATTGGAGCAATGGTGAACTTCAAGAATTGAATCTAGAAAGTTGAGGAAGGAGCACACATCCCTATGTTAGAACAACTGAACAAGGAAATTGGTCAGAGAAACAGGCAACTGTCACAGACAGCTTTTTGCTGTTACAACAAAATCCTGGAGGCAGGATAATTTTAAAGGGGTGTGTTTAGTCTTGTGTTTCCAAAGGATCATTAGCTACAACTGGACAGGTTCCATTGATTCAGACTGCAGCAAAGGCCCTTAAACTGGCCAAAATTCAAGATAGCACAGGTTATAACATGGAACATGTGTCTGTCTGATTATATCATCTTATTATATCATCTCTTGAAGCCACTGGGACCCAGTTATGGAGGTTCTAACCTAACGACCTGATCTTACCGTAAGCATTTTCCAAAGGTTGTGTTCTATGCATCGTTACTAGATAAAGTGTTCACCTCTTCCGTACAATTAAACTGTAACTCTAACTTTGGGGCTTAAACATCTGCCATATGCAAAAAATAGTAGCAGGATAATGGCCTAACTTCAGCCTTAGTGTTGTGACTAGAGAGGAGAAAACTGTTTTACGAGTTCCTCAGATTCTGGTGGCACAGCAAATGAGCCAGGAGGAGAGGGCCAAGAAAGATGACCTCAAACACTCTAACTTGCTGGTTTTGGTAATACACTGAACATGAACAGACTCAAATTGAGTTTTTTTTTAACTAGTGTAATGAGCACACAAAACCACATTTTAACTATTGTTTAAAATCTGTAAGATCACAGCTGCTGTGTGGCACAGCAAGTTAAACCATAGCCTGCCACACTGGCATCCCATATGGGTGCCAGTGTGCCAGTTTTGTGTCCTGTCTGCTCCACTTCAAATCCAGCTCCCTGCCAATGCACCTAGTCAAGGATCAATAATGGCCCAAGTCCTTGAGTCACTGAAGTAATGTGGGAGACCAAGATGGAGTTCTAGGATCCTAAGATCAGCATGGCCAAATTCCACATACTGTGGCCTTTTGGGAAGTAAACCAGTGGATGTCTGTCTCTTTTTATCTCTCTTCTGTCCTTTACTCTTCTTTCTCTGTGTCTCTCACTCTGTAACTCTGCCTTTTAAATTAATAAATCTTTTTAAAAGATTTACTTTTTTATTAGAACGACAGAGTTATAGAAATAAGGATCGAGACAGAGAGAAACATCTTCTGTCCACTGGTTAACTCCCCAAAGGGTCACAATGGCCAGAGCTGAGCCAACCTGAAACCAGGGGTTTCTTCTGGGTCTCCCACATGGTGCAGGGTACAATGCTTTGAGCCACCCTCTACTGCTTTCCCAGGCCACAAGAAGGAAGCTGGATGGGAAGTAGGATACAAGCCAGTTCCCATATGGGATCCTGGCACGTAGAAGCTAAGGATTCAGTCCCTGAGCCATCATACCAGGTCCAATAAACCTTTTTTTTTTTTTTAATGTCAGGCCCAGCATGGTAGCCTAGTGACTGAGTTCCTTGGCTTGCAAGTGCCGCGATCACATATGGATGCTGGCTCATGTCCCAGCTGCTCCACTTCCCTTCTGGCTCCCTGCTTGTGGCCTGAGACAGCAATGGAGGATAGTCCAAAGCCTTGGGACCCTACACTATTGGATCATCTCAGCTGCAGCCACTGCAGCCCCGCAGGGAGTAAACCAGCATATGGAAGATCTATTTCTACTTCTCTTTGTAAATCTTACTTTTCAGTAGAAAAACAGTATCTTTAACAAAGAACTTGCCATCTGAAATTACTGAGCCTTGCGGGGCTGGCTCAGGCCAGCAGTAGTCCTATGATCTCCCTGATAACTGGTTTTACATTCTACATGGTTTTTAAAGACTCTGGTGGTTTTCCCTGTGTAAAGCATTTTCACTTTGCATATTCAGTTATAAAATCTCCTAGCATATTTAACTAAATAAGTGATAAGGAAGCCCAACATAATTTAGTTAAAAAAAAGACTAAATAATGGCATTTAACATGTACTTTCCTTAGCTTTCCATAGGTAAAGCTGCCAAAGCACTACCTAGTAAAATTTTGAGACAGCCAGCTTCAGTGAAAAGATCAGACAAGCTTTTAATTAGCCCGGAGGTTATGTGTAAGAAACAGATACTTACAGCACTGTTTGAAGCCATCCCCTAGACTTTGGCTGAAAATATACTTTGTTGTAGAAATAAGAAAAACATTTGTCTTTAAACTGTTAAATTAGTACCCATCTCCCCTGATAGCCACCTCGTTGACATTTTCCATGTACATTACCCAGTCCTTGGAAGAGGGCCTTGGAGAGACAAAAGCAAACTTCAGCTCAGAGCGGGAAACATCCAAATAAAATCAGAATCAGATTCAGAAAATGCAGAGCTGCTCCCAATGCACCTGTGCCAACTCACTCCTTTCTTCCCTGGCCCAAAGCATTCCTGAAACCCCTCTCCCCACCACAGCTCTTCCCTAGGGAAATTTAGTTTCAACTGTATTAAGTTCCCAATCCTGAGATCTAATGATACATAATCGCACCTCTAAAGTCTTCCATAAGTTCATGGAAAATTCTTTTCATGAAAGAAAACTTATGCATGGACTTCAAATGTTTTATGCTAAACATACTTTTTAGTCTGTTATTCCATATCATTCTTGAAGAACTCCTCTGAAAGACTTCACATACAGGACTAACACATGAGCTGATGCTCAAAAACATGAGAGTCGTGAGCTGTGAATATACAGTCAATACTACTGGAAGAGGCACATAAGGCCACTAATAGATCCTCTCAAACACTGAGCTGCTCCCTCAAAAGAAAAAGGCTGATGAATTGATTTAATTAAATCTAACCCATAGAGGTTACTAACTTCTGGCTGGGAGGACAGGTTTGAGATCAGCATAAACTAAACAAGAAAAAACCAGGAAATTACTTTTTTTTAGTGACCATGCATATTTTCATGAAGGCACTGGGTACCACTAACTGCTGAGAAACACAGAGCAAGTTGAAAATGCTGGTTAGTAACCAAGGAACTGAAGTTCGCAGCATGTTTAAATAAAGAAGTTGAAACGAGACTAGCCCGCACCATGGCTCAACAGGCTAATCCTCCCTCCTGTGGCAACAGCATTCCATATGTGCTCTGGTTCATTGCCTGGCTGCTCCACTTCCCTTCCAACTCCCTATTTGTGGTCTGGAATAGCAGCAGAGGATGGCTCAAGTCTTTTGGACCCTCTACCCGCGTGGGAGACCTGAAAGATGCTCCTGTCTCCCGCTCAGCTCAGTTCAGCTCTGGTTATTGGGACCATTTGGGGGAGTGAACCAGTAGATAGAAGTCCTCTCTATCTCCTCTTTGTAAAACCGCATTTACAATAAAAATAAATACATGTTTTTAAAAAATGAAATTCTGCAGAGAGATTTTGAAAGAAGAATCAAACAGCTACAAAAGGCCCATTGGATTAGGGGAAGAACTACTACTGCTCCTAGACAGAACCTCACTAAAGGACCCCACTTTGGCAGGAATCAACACCTGAACAGCCATACCAAGTCCTCAGTCTGTGTCCTTCTAAGCCAAGTCCAGGTAAAACAGGTGGGAAATACACCAACATGATTAACAACACTGTGTTTGAATAGAAAGATTATAATCATAGTGGGTTTTCTTCTCATTCTTCTGTATTTCAACATTTTCAAGAGACAAGCATTAATCTTAACACATTATTAAATATGCATTATGAGTGTAACATATTTTCATTTTTAAAAATGTTAACTACTAAGCCCATCAACTACCTGATGGTAAGAAAGCAACAGGAGAAAATTTCCTCAGCTTGACCTCATTTTGACCAATAATCAGCCTAGATAACCAGTATAAATAATGACATCATCATTCCCAATAACTGCTTTTATTGGCGCCATTTTCAAAACTAACACTTACTGAAAGTTTATTGTATGTTGGGGCACTATACTAAAGTCTTCATGTTTATGTTCTTATTCTCAAAACATTGTTACATCGTAGGCACTATTATTACACCCCGCCCCCCAATGACAGAAAAAAGAAACCAGGGCTGAGATAACTAGGTCAGAAAAGGTGCTGAGAAAAGTCACATGGCCAGTAGGTGACTATCAAAACCAGAATATAAAGCCATATTTGTCTCTGAATCCACAGTTTAAAATCACTTTGTTTAAATCACCTCTTACTCTTATTTCCACTCTTGGTTGGTCCTAGACTCATCTGAGCATCTTTAAACAAATCCTCTCAAATGTTACCTTTTTAGTAAGAATAAATTTGTGTCTGTTTTGTTCACTAGCTATTTTCCCAGAGCCAAGAACATTCATGGCACATAGGAGAGCCTCAGTAAACATCTGTTGCATTAACAAGCTCCAGTACATCAAATCCTAATCACACTGCTTGAATTCTCCAACTCCTGTGCCACAATAGCCTCCATTTGTTTCTATCCCGATCAAGACGAGTTAGCTGTTCTCTACCTTTCTTTTTCCTACTGGACAACATTTCCCAGCTTCCCCTGCAGCTGGAATAACACTCTTGACTGAGTCCTAGCCTATAAAATATGGACAGAAGTAAGGTACTCACTCTCAGACCCAGCCAGGAGACACCTAATCTTCCACATTCTATTCTTTCATTCATTGCTGGCTAAGTGACATACATAAAACAACGCAAGGTTTCTAAATATTTACATGCAGTAAGATTTTACATTATGCAGTTGTCACACCAGGCTAAAACATAAACAACAAATAAATCCTTGTGAAGTCATATCTTAGAGCCAGTTGTTAAAACAGATTCCTTGACACTAACCTAACTGAGAATATTTTAGAAAGCTTACAGAAACATATAATTACAAAATAAATATTAATAGAGAAAAATTTGAAACCAATGCAAAATATTTTTAAAATAAGGATTTTCCATTAACTTTTTGAAGATGCATTGTATTCATGCATGTTCATGCTTTTCAAATATTTTTCATAAAGCCTTCCCAATTGTGTGTTTTATGTAAATGATCTACAGCTACATTATTTTAATTATAAAATCTCCATAAAATATCAAATTTAATATAATCAGATACAAATGAAATCATTCATTTCTTGCTAACCATGTTGGTTCAATTATGTTATCAGACAACTTTCCAGGCATACTAGGATTTGGGGAGACATTTGTAGTTAACAAGTCTCTATATTTACATTAAATGGTGTTCTTAATGACTGTGAACAGTTTTTGTCAGTTGTAATAATATCTTCATTGTTTACACCCCATAAAATTTCTGACAAGGGGGCCTAGGGCAATAGCCTAGTGAGTTACTTCCCAACTTGCATGTGCTGGGATCCAACATGGGCAATTGGTTTGTGTCATAGCTGTTCCACTTCTTTTTCATCTCCCTGCTTATGGCCTGGGAAAGCAGTAGAAGATGGCCCAAAGCCTTGGGACCCTGCATATGTGTGGGACACCTGCAAGAATCTCCTGGTTGCTGGCTTCAAATTGGCTTAGCTCTGGCCATTGGGACCACATGGAGAGTGGACCAGCAAATGTAAGATCTTTCTCTGTGTGTATTCCTCTCTCTGTATATCTGCCTTTCCAATAATAATAATTTTTTTTTAATTCTGACAAGGAACTCAAACTAGGAGTATAAGTAACAGTTATGTCACTTTGTTGTTTCTCACATGTAATACTGGTATTACTTTCGACCTACAGTTTCTTCAAAATCGTTTGTGTTAATCATCTATTCCATGAAAGCTGTGTCATAAAATTTACCTAATATAATTCATTCATTGACTTACCAACACAACTGAAATACATTCCAGTAACCCAAGGCCAAATAAAACATAACAGTACCAAGAGCAACCCTTCCTCTAGGAGATGTGACTACCACTCTCTGACCCAGGCAACCATCTCACCGCAGGTCACTAGAGGATGTCAGTGTCGATCTATGTATCCAAAACGATTTAAAATCAATTTTCCATTATAAGGAAGTGGGATGTTTCAGCATGGATGATCTCTACAAGGGGCATACCCTGTTTTTTAGACAATTTTTAGCAGGTGTTTTTGACATACAAATCCTACTGTTAGTTTCTTAAATTCTATCATCTGCCTTCCTGGCTATACATAAAGAAAGCTGAGTGATGTCACCTCACTTAAACCCTTCACCTCTGTAACCTCCCAACATACCCCCAAGGTCAGAGTTCTTTCTGTATACCGAGTAAAAGCCCTAGTCTGTTTTCCCAGTGATACCGCAAGCTATAATCCAAGTTTTCTTGGATTTTCTCCACTCACATGCACCCATACAGCCAAAGGTGACTGGCAGGCAGTATGATGTGACATGTTGGTAGCACCACCAGCTGCATTATCCACATTCTACCTTCAATGAAGTCAATGTAGTCCTTTGTCCTTCTAAAAACAACAAAGATATGTGGAAGAAGGTAGCTCGGGACCCTGGCTCTGAGTTGGTTGTGGAAAAGCTCCACATAGCTAAACTGGGCAAGATTTCAAGAAAGGAGATTCAAAACCTATGAGCATTTTATCTGATGCTGTCCTCCAGGAAGACCTGGAGTGAGGATTTCAAAAACCCTAGAATACCAAAAGCCCTGAAATAGTTTAGAATTATATGCCCCAATCATAAGGCTTGAGAAGAAGATCTCACAGTGGATAAGGAAGAGTAAGGCCGTCCATTCACTCTGAGGGTAAAACACACAGTCAGCTCTTTAACCAAGTGAAGAGCACTCTGCCAGGATTGCAGTGGAGCCTCACACCAACCACTGAATTCCAAGTGAAGCTCTGACACCAACAAGCTGTATAACAACAGTCACCTAGGCTGTGCCTCAGTTTTATCATAAGTAGTGATGCTAAAGCCTACTTGGTGTCACAAGAGGAGGACTTAATGAAGCAGCAGCTATGCCTGATATAATCCAGGGCCTGGCACAATACAAGTTCTCAGTAAATAGCTGTCTTCTTCTGAGTCATTATTATTCATTCCTGCTGTCTTTGCTTAGTCCATTTTTAAGAGGAAAGAGATGAGGCTGAGGTAACATTTGCCAAGTACTTAAGAGTTAGCCTTGGCATGCACTTATCAATTTCAGGGATAGAGAAGTGCTTCGTGGCAGATCATGCAGAGTGGATGCTTATGCCCCTGAAGATCTTGCCAAGAAGACACAGGTGATGAGCAATAAAAACAAAAAAACAAACACCAGCCAGGTGGGAGGCAGGGCAGCTTGTAGGCAGCTGGCAGCAGGCATGACCTTACCAACTCAACAATGCCCTACATAGAGTAGGTGAAAGGCAAAGATGAAGCAAGAAGTCTTGGCCAGCTCAACAAGAGTCTCTACTTCTTCGCTAAGAAAGAGAACTCACTTTGTCAAATCTATGAGAATCAATTGAACTTCTTGTGCGATAGCTACGGATTCAGGCAATTACTCAAGCATCCAGACTTCTGAAGATTCACCTTTGCCAAATGTCTTTGGAAAAACAATCAATAGGTTTTCCTTGGTAGTGGCTTGCACTACCACAATGACTCATGTAAATATAGCATCATTTCATCATACCAGAGGGTCTTATAAACTGTTTATCAAGTCCAAAATCATGTGTATAGATACTAAAGAGAACAATGACATTCGTTTTACTCTATAACCATGAATGATACCCTCCAAACAAGACCATAATTCTTACCAAAAAACTTTTTTTCACAAAAGCACCCAAAGAGATAAAGTACATGATCATTCATATACCCCCACCTCATGAACAGATAGCTGCAAATGCTTCTCTACTTAATGGGAAGCTCTGCTCAAGAGTAATAAGATGAAAAATACCCTTGTTGTATTTGTGCATGTTGTGTTTGAAGTGCTCTCATTTATTTTCTTTGGGAAAAAATTAACAAATTCTTCCTGGTAAGAGGAGAGGCATTATCTCCTTAAACAACGTAGTTATTGACTTTTTATAGGCAATAGCTAAATGTCCCACCAAAAAATGGGATTTTTAAATATGTATAATTCATGTCCCTGAAAATGAAATAGATGAAAACACAATTCCAGAGTTTAAAAATCAAGTATATTTCAAAGGGGAGAAATCTGGAAGAAGTTATGAGCAAGTGGGAATAAAAGTTTCTTTTAATGATTGTCACTTGGCCTCTGAAAAGCATATTGATGTGATTATTATGCTATTGTAAAGTATAAAAGCTTCACAAATAAGTGGGGGTATTATTTCAGCAAGCAGAGATGACAACAGAACTGAAGCCACAAAGGATAATATTCATAAAATACTTTGTAGACTATGCCACTTAATCAAGTATTGAAAAAGGGTTCAAGTTTTTTCCTGACTTCAGTACAGTTAATATAAATGTTCCAAGTCAATAAATCTTGGTATTGATTAATCTACAACCCCCTTCACCCAACTCTATTTTTTAAGACTCACCCGTTCCCCAGGCAGAAGGGGCAGACATGACAATAGCTATTTACAAAATCAATATAGCACAGGAGATCTAGAGGAATTAACTATAGGAGAGATGACCCTTTAAATCACCCTGTTTATCCCCCATCTCCCTGCTGGCTTCTTGCAGTCTACTCCCTTTCAATATACTTGAGCCACTTCAACATCCAAGCAAGTGGGTGAGGTCAGTAGCTACAAGGACTTGTTCCATTTCCCAGGAACTTAGAACCACTCCCCATCTCCCATGTCACTCTGCACATGAGTGATTCTCAACTCTGCATAGTAGAACTAACCACAGAGCCCTTGTATACACTAATTCCAAGCTTCAGGCTCAGAGAGTTTTATTTAATTGATCCTAGGTGGAAGCTGGGTGCTATTTGGTATGTATATTTTTCAGAATCAACTGATTCAAATGCTCTGAAAAGCCTGAGAATCAGTTCTTTACAGTTTCAACAGCCTTATTCCTCCTTGTCATAGATGAAAACAAATCCATGAATCTCAGTCAGCTGAGGGGTCCTAGATGACAATCACTGCCAGGAGAAATAACGATCATCTATGGGAGTATAACATATTGCTCAGTCAGACTGAATCACCTCAAGAAAAAAGTGGTTGAGGGCTGTGGCTTTAAATTCACTGGAAAAAGCAACTTTTCCAGGCAAACATATCTGTAGTGCTTAACTACATAGAGAGTTGCCAAAGCTCACACTATTTGAAGTTTGTTGTTAATCTTACCTTTAGGAGGAAATAAAATCATATAGATAGATAGATAGATAGATAGATAGATAGATAGATAGATAGATAGAATTTATACATATAATTTATATATATATATATGTATATATATATTGTGCAAGTATTATAGTTTGTTTTCTGTAATTATAATAAAATATCTGCTACCGGGTAACTTATGAAGAGAAGATGTGTTTAGCTCACAGCTTCTGGGGGCTTAAAGCTCAAGATCAGGTGGCCTCACAGGTTCAGCTTCTGTTGATGGCGAAAGGATGATGGCATGGTAGGAGCACATGAGAAATGGAAAGATCACATGGTGAGCTATGGAGCCAGAGACAAGAGCAAGTCTCATTCTTTGAGCGTAAACCTCTCTTGAGAAATAACCAGAGCTCCCCAAAAAACTACATCAATTCCTTCCAAAGACAACAGCCCCAGTGATCTAACTACTTTGCACCTAGAACCAGTTTTAAAGATCTCAATACCTCTCAACATGACCACACCTTAAACCAAGCTTCCAAAGCAAACACACACACATCCATGGGGTATACATGCAAACCATTTTCAAACCACAACAGCAGGTACTATTCTAAGTGCCTTACATATGTTAACTCACCTAAGTCCACCTTAAAATGGATGCTATTACTATCCCACAGAAAGAATAAAACTAAGATCCAGGATCATGAGTAGCAAGTAACAATACTGGAATCCCAATGTGGGTAGAATGGTTCCACAGCCAAGACTCTTGATCAATTTATCACAGTGATCCTCTGGAATGTACAAATTTGGCATGAGGCAAACATTTGGTATTAGAAATCCAAGGTGGCACACTGAGCCTTGTATGGGCTGGGATGCAATTTATTCATATCTATAAAACAACAGTGTCAAATATTTGTGTGCATAAGCATCACAAGAAGAGATATGTAAAACAATGACATGATCTCTACCCCTAGAGATTTTAATCCAATAGTTTGAGAGGCTAACGAACTTTCTTTGATCATAAGGTGGGAAAGTTATCTGACTGCATCAATGGTCCCCAGAGAATGTCAGGGTGGGAGCTAAGGTGAAACCTTGTGGAGATCCTTCCAGAAGGTTGTGGTGGTGGAAGCTGAGTTGCAAAGAGAGGAAAGCAATGGCTCTGAGGAGACTGAGCCAGTGTCAAGCAGCTCCTGTTTCTAAAAGCATTTGGTGAAGGGTAGTACATTGAGGGAGAGTGCCAGAAGAAAAGCAAAAATTAAAAATTCAAGAGGAAAGGGGGAAATTGATGATGTAACGGGCTCTGGACAAGGCAGGAGGGCATGAGCAACTGCAACGGGGCCACTTGCCAAAGCTTCCACAGAAGAGAGGCCTGCTTAGAAAGACAGGCTCACACCAAGCCCTTGGCGTCTGATCTAGTAGCACAAGTGTGCTTCTCAACTAGTACTTGAGAACAAGGTTAAGTACTATCACAGGAACAAGATTTCCAAAATCTCTTTAAAAAGAAAAGAAAGGACTGCAGGACAAAATATTACAAATGCATCATCCAAAACCTTGTGGTTACCAGTTCTTTACTCAACTGACATGTTGCTACTAATAGTATCACGAGTTGGCATGTGTGGAATTATCTCTTATGTGAAGATGCTTCTTTAGTTTAAGGGCTCTCAGTTCTGGCTGCAGAACTGGCTACATGAATTACAGAACTCAGCACAAAATGAAAATGTAAAATGCTTTAGTAGGGGAATTATTAAGAATTTGAAGATGGCAATGCCTGAGTATTAATCCAAGGGCAGGGCCCTTCTGAACAGACACCTCTGTGGTGTGCGGGTGCCTGTCCATAAAGCTAGCCTTGCCTGCTGCATAGCAGAATCACCTGAGGAGCTTTTTAAAAGTGCCAATGGCCAGGCCACACTTGCACCAATTAAAAGCAGATCCTCTAGGGTGTGAGAATTACACATTAGAATTTCTTAAAGCTCTCCATTGATTGCAATGTGCAGCCAAGTCAAGAACCACTATTAATTCAACATAGAATACCAGTTTTGAAAATCATTTTCTTTAAATAAAAAAATCCGTCTGAAAAAAATATATATAATGGTCCTACAAAATGGGCCATAACCCCATTTACACAATGGTGATTCACATTTTTCCACCTACCCATTCCTATAAACTAGCTCAAAGTATTAGCATAAAAGAAGAATGTAACTATCTTCCTATAATAAACACATGTATTACCATATAAACCAAAAATATAAGACAACTTGAACAAGAATGAACACGACCAATTCCTTTAAGGCCCTTCCTGAATTTTCTTGGCTCTACCTGATCAGTTCCTCCAGGGTCTGGTCACTGTCTCAGAACTGGTGCAACCTTCTGAATAATGCATGATGCGAGATCTTTCCAAGCAGCAGGGATCTTTGGACAGAAGGCTTAGTGAAGGTGAGGGAATCTGACTGTCACCATGTCTTTCGCTTGAGGTTTTCCTAAGGGATGGGATTAAATGAGGAAGAGCATCCAAGCAGCATACCTGGGCAGCAATCAGCCCAGTGCATAGTTACCCAAGCCAGAGTGAAGACATCCCCACAGCAGCCTAGCATGTAATGAGAAGCCAATCCCTTGTGTTGATCTAAGGTAAGCAGTTTTACAGCCTGAAATTAACTATACAGACATTCAAAGGTAACCCCTACATACAAAAGCAACTACAAAACTGTTCATTCAAATTCTGTCAGCAGCAAAGATATAAGGAATGCTTTAGAACCCATTTCATGGACTAAAATTGCAACTCTATCAGCTAGTAGCAACCTGACTTTTATGAGCCTTGGTTTCCTTGCCAGAAAAATAGGGCTAATATAGGAAGGACATCAAGGACTTCTACAGAGACAAGAGGAAATATCCATACCTGGTACTTAGAGAAGTGCCTCACACATTGTAGGCACTCAGTGTTAGCTCAGCCTTTATACTCATTATCAACATAGCACTCCTTTCCAATTCTGATCAAATGAAATAAGGAGCACCTATTTTTTTTCATTTTTATAGCAAAGGTAGATTTTATAGAGAGAGAGAAGGAGAAACATACAGGCCTTTCAACTGCAGGTTCCCTTCCCAAATGGCTGCAATGGCCAGAGCTGAGCTGATCCAAAGCCAGAAGCCATCAGTTTCTAGATATGCCATAAAGATACAGGGTCCCAAGGAGTTGGATCATCCTCTGCTGCTTTCCCAGGCCATAAACAGTGAGCTGGATGGGAAGTGAAGCAGCCAGGATATGAAATAGTGCCTTTATGGGATCCCGTTGCCATGGGGAAAGGATTAACCTGCTAAATCATTACACCAATCTCAGAAATGAAGTTTTGGAGTATTTTTTAAAGATCTATTTATTTTTTATTGGAAAGGCTGGAGAGCAGGATAGGCAAAGAGAAAGATCTTCCATCCACTGGTTCACTCCTCAAATGACCGCAATGGCCAGAGCAGAGCCAATTTGAAGCCAGAAGCTAGGAGACTTCTTCAAGTGTCCCACAAGGGTACCGAGTCCCCAGATTTTGGGCCATCCTCTACTACTTTCCCAGGCCACAAGCAGAGAGCTAGATGGCAAGTGGAGCAGCCAAGACATGAACTGGTGCCCATATGGGATCCCAGCATTTGAAAGGTGAGAATTTAGCCTTCAAGCCATTGCACCAGGCCCCAGAAATGAAGTTCTGAAAAGTTCAATTAACTGGCTCTGGGTTGGTCCTGTGTGATAAATCTCAAGCCAGTAAGAATAACACCCAAAACTGGAGTTGATTTTCCTCTTATATTCTCAACTCCATCATCTCACTTAACTTGTAAGAACTAAGCAGCAACCTTTTTTGGGGCTTTCGAGCATTTTAGGCAACACAACTATACCTTACTTTCAATGACGATGAAAGATGATAAAGGAGTCTCTGACTACTGTAACCGTATCGTTATTGTTATTTAACTGATAAACTTTCAGGAAAGCCCATGCATGTTTCCCATATCAAACATACTGTGGATTCACCCGGAAAGCTGCCTGTCATAAGAAATCCAATAGTGAACACTTCAGTGAAAACAGGATCCTCCATGGTAAGTGATTTGTTTTGATTGGATGATTCCCTACATCCAGTGGATGTTTCCATATAGTTCCTCTGCTTAAAAGAAGAAAAGCCATGCTTACAAGCTAGCATGAGCAAGAGATCAGGGCAAGTTGTACTTAGGAAAAGAAGTCCATTTCCAGGAACCTATAGTGCCACAGCCTTAAAAATGAGCATTAAAAAAAGCCCTCTGCATCATTTTAAGATCTGTTTCGCCAAAGAAAGTTTTAGAGCATCATGTCAAACCAAACTCAAATTTCACTGTTGACGTTCATATTGGCACAGCTCTCTAGGTTGTTGGTAGGGCCATGGGCAGCCACTCTGGGGAAAACTTTCTAACTAATCAAATGGCATTAAATAACTGCATTTATTTTCCCATCCAAGTGATTGTCTCTTTCCGAAAGAAACCTGCCCTGTGGCACCAATTTCCCTCTTTTGCTGAGTAGACTAATAAAAAAATGTAAAAATAACAATGAATCCATGACAATTAAACTGGCACAGCAAGAAAGCCACAGATACATAATTACCATATTCCACTTGGTACAATACACTCTGGAGTTGCCAAAGACTGCCCACTCTGATAGCAGTTGCCCTTCTGCAGGCCCAGGATCTGCAGCTGCATCTCAATGAGCTCCGGTCGGCTGCCTGGGATGGTTTCCCTGGTAACAAGGTTCTGGCTGAGAAGGGCATTGATTACCCCAAGGAATGAGTTTCCACTTGGAAGGAGACTGGGTGAATGCAAAAGCAGTGAGCTTGGAAGGGAGGAGGGTTCACAGTGGGATGGCGTCATGGAAGAACCAAGAGACATTCACTCGAAGGGTGGCCCTTCTGAGCTAGAGGAAAGAAACACAAAAGTGGTCCTTGAGAGCTTCTATGGCAAGACCCAGAACTGAACATCCTGTCTTTTGAATCACCTTTATTCCTTTATCAGCAACATTGACCTGGTTGGCAAGACTTGGAATCTAGTCCCATCTCTCACTAATTCACTGGGTGAATTGGGATAAACCAAATTTATGTAAAATCAAGAGAACTAGGAACAATAAGTTTTTCTAAGGCACATGAAAAATGGGGGTAACAGGTTGGCCAAAGTGTCCATGAAAGTCAAGTAAGAGAATTTCTATCTTTTCCCTTGATATCTGTATTTCATAAAATTATCATTTCTCATATACAACATATTTTCTACAATTATTTCTAAGGCTGCTTCTGAAATAAAGCTTAATGTTGTTTCCAAAGTTGGCCAATCTGTTCTACAAATGAAACAAAAGTGAATGGTTCAATGGAGCAAGAAGCTGCAGTGTGGCCCAGGGCTGGGAAGCAGCTGGAGCAAGCGCCTTTCCTGTAGTGATCATGTGATTCTGTGAATGGCTCAACCCTCCTCTCCTATCATGCATTAATGATTGATGAATGATAGGCTGACTGAGTGTCGGAAGGAGGAGAAAAAGAAGAGCATTCTAGGTACAGGAAACAACATGTGTCAAGAATCTGTGACTAAAGGAAGAAGGCTCACATGGAGGAGGAAGATATGCATGTGCCAGGATCATGCCGGCTGAGGGAGCCCTGTGAGTGGTACTGTTTTTATTTCAAGAGCTTTGGCAGCTATTACCAGGAGAGAAAGGTGGTGGTAGCATGACAAGATTCCATTTTGAAAACGTTAATTGACTTAAGGACATGTTGGAACCATTTAGGAATCCATTGACATGACCGGAGCACAGAGATGATGCTGATAAGATGGATACTTTTCAAAAAGAGGGAAGGGCTCACATGTGTGGTGGTTCCAGCTCCTCCTTCTGCATCCCCTCACATCTAATTTACCTGCCTCACTTCATTACATATTCTCTCCTAGAACTTAGGTGCTCCGCCAATGTCTAAACCCAAGGAACAGATGCCCTCTGCTTCTCGAAGGAGTCTCCATCTCTGTCTTCCTACATCACACCCCATTAAAAGTCTGAGACATTCCTAGTCCCTGTGCACATAAACTCTCTTCATAAATTTCCATCTCACAATAGTCAATTATGATACACAGAAAACATTTAGCAAACACACATATTAGGCCTGGTAAGACAACAATAAAAACCTGAGAGAGAAATTTCTTTCTTCTCACCACTAGATGTCCAAAAGCGGTATCAGTGCATCTAGAAAAAAAGGAAATCTGGTTCCAGAGTCTTTCCAATGTCCAAAGTATGCAAAATCTAATAATTTTTGTGACAACTATCCCAGTGACCACTTAAGAAAGTCTCTGTCTTGACTGAACACTGAGTCTGTAGTTGAATGGTTGGGGAGCCAGAAGACACATGGAATACTTTGTACCCATCTCTCAAAGATGAGTAATAAAATGGAAGACAACGGATGTGATGCAGTGTCACTTTCTTGGCCATACTCCACACTCCTACCGTATCTTCCTCTTAGAATACACAAAAGTGTCAATGATGATTTTTTTTGTTTGTTTCATTTTACTTGAAAGGAGAGACACTTGCCATACACTTATTCTCTCTGCAAATGCCCACAACAGTTTTGGCTGGCCAAGACAAAACTAGGATCTTCTATGTATACAACAAGAGACCCAGGCACCTTGGCCATCACCTGCTGCCTCCCAGGGCAGAAATCAGCAGCAAGTTGGAATGGAGGGTGAAACAGGACTCAGGCACCCCAATATGGAATGGGGATATCCCACGTGGCATTTTAATTGCTGTTTTCAAGGCCTAAATCTATCTGACTAGTATTATTTCAAATGGATGCTTCCTGTATTTTACTAATAGTGACTCTCCTCATGGGCATAACTATTAGATAGCAAGAAAAGCATCCAAAGCTAAAACATGAAATAATAGTGTGACTCAGTATGACTAAGAAAACTGTACTGGCTAAGGTCTGATTTACAAATGGCCTTTCAAAAGAATGTAACTAGAAAGTGAAGGTTATCTACATAAACTTGTCAATAAATTCCAAGTGCTTTTTCTGTATGAGGAGAAAGAAGTTCAAGATTACTGAGGGCTTATTTTATTCCCTTCTGAATTTCAATCTCTTACCTCCCCTGGGGCCTGCTTCTGAGGATAGAGAAATTGTCTATTTCCAGGTACAAACACTTTGGAACTGCAGTGCCTCCTTTAGTCCACGGGGGAAAAAAAAAGAACTTTCAAATGTTTTTCTTCAAATCTTTCCTTCTACAGTGCAATTACAGAACTTTCAGTCCTTCTTCCCTACACATTCATATGTTGAAACCTAATCAGCATTATAATATTAGGAGATGTTGATTTAGGCCAGGAAGAAATCAGCTGCATGAATTGATCCACCCCTCCCACCATGTGAGGACACAACAGGAAGGTGAAATCCATTAACCAGAAAGAAGGTCCTCACTGGGTACCAAATCTATTGGTGCCTTGAACTTGGACTTCTCAGCCATCAAAACTGTGACAGATGGGCTATTTATTTATCCCTTCTGTGAACTGCAAATCAGCCTGCATGGACTAGTACACAGCTGTTGAAAAGGGCAGAAGAGTGAAAAGAACTTGAAGGGAAACTTGTTCTTGGTGCTTTCTCTCACTCTCCCTTGCACTGTACCTCGACCAAGCAAAGGAATGCTTCTCCATCTCACTCTCCTGGCAGAGATCAAACATCAGCTGGCAGAGTCATCCAAACCCTAAGAAGCTAGAATTGGATAACTTTTGGTGGGGAATGGGATCTGGGCTGCCTGGTCATGACTTTGGAGGAGAGTCTGAAACTCCCAGTCCAATCCAATTGATTGTGTCCCTAGGTTAAGTTCACTGACTGAAGTCCAGCGCAAAGTAAGATTTTAGACCATTATATCATCCCCTTTCTTAAAAATATTTCATTTATTTTCCAAAGTTAGAGTAACAGAGAGAGAGAGAGAGAGAGAGAGAGAGAGAGAGAGAGATCTTTCATTCACTGGTTCACCTTCCAAATAGCCAGATACTGGGGCTAGGGCTGTGCAAGGTTAAACCCGGGAAATTCTTCCAGGTCTCCCACTTGTGAGCATTAGTGGAAAGCTGGATCAGAAATGGAGCATCCAGAATACTGGCACACAGTAGTCCCCCTTCACATAATGCACCACAGGGCCAGCTCAACCCTCCTTGAAGAAAACTGGGTGTGTGCTCCAGGAGTTTTGTCAATACAAACCATAAATACATGTACAGTCACATATAGGTTTGAGGGTGACAGAAACTGCTTATCTTCCAAAACTACAAAAGATGCTTCTCCATTTTTATAGCTTCCCAGAGCCTTCCTGGGGACAGCAAGTCCCCCAAGGACTGGTCCAGCTGCCAGCTCTGTGTTCTCTGCCCACATCCAGACCTGACATGTCACAGATCCAGGAACCACTGGGCTGTTTCCTTCTTAAGTCCTCACTCTCTTCCACAAATGCAAATCACTCTTATTTTATCTGGAGACCATTTCTAAGGCAATAGAAAAGCCAGATTTGCAAGCACTGGGTCTCTGACAGCACAGACAACAAACTCCCCCAACCAGTCCAGCTAGGGGACCAGGTTTCCCCAACAACAGTTCATGATGGCCTCAAACTCAACTGGAGCTCTCTGGAATTACTGGAAGAAGTCAAGACAGTGTCGGGTTGGAGTAGGGACTAACATGATGGTTTTTAAAAACACCGTGATTGTTTCCTCAGAGGAAACACAAAGATTAACAACTAAGAAGGTCCCAAAGAGATGAACACACGAAAAAAAAAAGAGAGATGAATAAATGTAGAAAAGTAAATTGTAAAACAAAGGGAACACTATAAGTCACTTAATGGGGGATGCATTGTTAAAGAAGTAGGGGGTAAACAGCCTTTAAAGGAGGAAGATAAACCAACAGAAGCAAGTTCCCCACCTCTCCCATTACAGACAAAATGCATTCCTGTTGTATTAGAGACCTAAAGGTCAAAAGCAAATCTATAAGACCATTGAGAGAAAATACTGGGCAAAGCCTCCCATCTTATGACATCTGACATAGGAAAATATTTCTTAGATGAGATATTAAAGAAACAAGCAAAGGTTCCCATTTATACATTTGCCAACATGAAAAGTTTAATAATATAGGCATGTAAGTAACCATAGAGTACAGTAAAATTTGAACATAACAAGTATATAATCCTCTCCAGAGAAAAAATTGGTATTCAGAATACATGAAGAATGCTAACAAATCTATAAAAAATAACAACCCCAAAAGAAAATGAACAAGGGTCTGAGTAAGGAAGCCTGATAAAAGGAAATATTTAAGGTTGAAACACACATGAAAATCTCTCTGATAATCAAAGAAATGCAAGGGAAAATCAGAAAATCACTTTGGAGCATTCTGAGAACACTAAGACATGAGTGGCAACCACAACCAAATAGTGTACAATGGAAAGCTAAATTGAATAATTCCCAATTTAACATTTACATACAGAGTTTCTTGAAAATAAGCAAGACATAAAGATTAGGAAAGAAGAGAAATGGGGAACCAGAAAGAACAAAAGGGTAAAAATTAACTGATACTCATTCCAAATATCCCAGCTGATATCCTGCAGGGAGTAATCAGTACAGTTTGGACTGAGTCCAAATCAGGTTAGGGTCCACAGGAAGACTGTCAAAATGCCCTATGCCAAGGCTTAATAATTTAGGGAGAAAAGGGGTTGGCATGAGTGGGAGCTTGACCATACAACCCCAATCCTACCCCTGTATCAGATCTCTGCTGTTCACATCAATATTTGTTAGCAGGCAGAATGACTTCATTTCATGCATGTTTTAATTAGACAATGGAGATGATTACAAAACACCTGCAATGTTTGTCATCATTTAAAGTAATGAGAATCAGTATTAGTTTCCAAAGGCACCATACAGTAAATGTTCATTCTGCGCGTGTGATCCCACACAGACTCCCAGTACTTCAAACCCGATCATTGCCATTTTTTGATTTGTAAGAAGTTGTCCTCTGTTAAGCCACTAGCTGCTTAGGTGCCATCTGCACAATGACCACCCTATGTTAGCACTTAGTTGTAATGTGGTATCCATGACCACTGGGGCACTTGGTGTCTGATGCAAGGATACACTCAGCGTCAAGTGTCTTCCAATCTTCTTCTTTGGCCCCCTCCCTCCCAGCCCCAGGTCCTTCTCTGCTGTGTGATTTCCAAGCCCCTGAAGTAGTGCTGCCCAAAAACACAGTTCTGGGTCCCACCCTCAGAGTTTCTGAGTCTGCTGGCCTAGGCTGTGGGTCCAGGAGTCTTCATCCCCAACAGGTTCCCAAGTGGTGTAATTGCTGCTTTTGGTCTAGGGACACTAGGAGAAACACTGCTCTGAGGGATGGCACTTAGCCTTCCACTCCAACTTAATACCTTCCCCATCTTTAACAACCATACAAGACTGAGAAAGACTTCAGTGTCTCCCATAATCCCTAAGGAAACTTACAGACTGTATCTGGTGAGATATTCAGGGAGCATGCTACAAGGTGTGCTGAGGCAGACACTACAGCAGACATTTCCACAACGTACTTAATCCTTATCACAACCTCAAGAAAGAGAAAACTGAGGTAGAGGCCAAAATAGCCAAGAGTTGAAGTTAGATTCCTACAACATCTTTATGTACTTAAGACCTATCTCTTGTCCACAATGGAGAACTGTCCACATGACCAGAGAGTAAATATGGGCTTCACCACTCCTCGCTGGTCCCTTCATTGCATGGGATCTTATAGTCTGACACAGAGAGTACAATGTTGTAGAGTCCACAACCAGTAATTATTCTCCACACTTTTCATCTGCTCATAAACTTTCCTATCCAGTAAAAACTCCGTGCATAACCCTTTTTGCTTCTACTACAGAAGTGTTTATGAAGAGCCTGGAAGTTTTCTGCCCTTTGTGATCCCACCTTGACGGCTTGGCTGGGGGCTGTGTGGATTCTAGGCCTGACACCCAGCAGGACACCTGGCAGGTCACGTAGGCAGACCACTGCTCAGGAAGGAGGTACCTGGTGTTTGATAAGATCCACCACCCTATAGCTCATCGATTTGTGCTTTTTGAAAGTTGCTAGTTTCAAATCCACCAATAGAAGCCTGCTAGATCATGACTGTATAATTAATAGCCTGAAATGTATAAAAACTGGGGAGCTTGGGCTCTCGGGGTCTTTCTTTCCTCTTGGGGCTCTCTCTCTGGCTTGCGGGCTTGCTGTTTGCTAGCCCTGCGGATTCTGCAGCGGCTGCCCCTCCCCCGCCCGGCCATGCTGGGCTCGGGGAGGTGGCTGGGAGACCTAGGTTAGTTTGAATAAACCACCTTTTTGCCTTAACACGGACTTCAGGCTTGATGATTATCTGGGGATTTCAGAAACCAGCACAACATTTATCAACATTTATTATATGTGGGAGCAACCTAGGAATCTTATGCAAGGGAAACCTCTGAATGCATAGTTCTAGTTGAACTAAGAATTAACAAACCACACCTCTCCTAGGGGATGTTGATAACACACAGAGGACCTCGTGCAAAGGAAAACATGAGCCTTGATGCCAACTCCATGACTCAACTTATGGCCAGTGTTCTTCCTAGAGTGATTTAATTAACCAATCAGTTTCCTCGGCTATAAAATGGGAATAGCTACTATTTCATAGAAGCATGAAATAAACAAGAAATAAAGAAGTGACTTCACAACATAGCATCATCCACTTACAACCTCCATGTGAACCTACACAACTACTGCAACCTCAAGTATCTCCCTTCTCTCTTCCTATCCCTCAGCTTCCCAAGCCCAGGATCTCCGGCAAGGAACCACACATTTCTGCTGCATTAAACACAACCATGGCCACCGCATGTTTCACAACACAACCGTGGACTCTTAGTTTCCAAAGTCTTGCAGTGTAAGGTCAAAGGGGGCACACCACAATCAATATCCACAATTATATTACAACAAGTTCATGTGAAAACAAAATTAGAAGGTAAGTTTATGAGGAGGGTATTTGGTATAACAGTTGAACAAACACATGGGATGGCCATATTCCAAATGGGAGTACCTAGATTCAAATCCTTGCTCCACACTTAGTTCAAGTTTTTGCTAATGCCCACCTTGCAAGGCAGCAGGTGATAGGTTAAGCACCTTGGGTCCCTGCCACTCACATCGGAGACTGGAATGCAGTCTAGCTAGCTCTGCTTGTTGAGGGTATTTGGTAGGTCAGCTAGTGGGTATAAGCTCTCCCTGGTGGGTAGAAACTGTCTCTGCATTTCAAATTAAATCAAAATAACTACAATTTTAAGTATAAGCTTATGCTAGGGCAAATAATTCTGAAATCCAGGCAACCAACAAATCTGCAAAAGTAATCGATTTTTTTAACTGTGAAAGCACTACCTAATACAAGTTTTCGGACAGCTGGCTTGAATGAGTATCTCAGATGGGGCACTAAAATTATCTACCAGCAATAGGTTTTTAGGAGATCTTTTAATGCCATCCCCTAGACTTTGGCTGAAAATATACTTTGTTGTAGAAATAAGAAAAACATTTGTCTTTAAACTGTTAAATTAGTACCCATCTCCCCTGATAGCCACCTCGTTGACATTTTCCATGTACATTATCCAGTCCTTGGAAGAGGGCCTTGGAGAGACAAAAGCAAACTTCAGCTCAGAGCGGGAAACATCCAAATAAAATCAGAATCAGATTCAGAAAATGCAGAGCTGCTCCCAATGCACCTGTGCCAACTCACTCCTTGCTTCCCTGGCCCAAAGCATTCCTGAAACCCCTCTCCAAGTCCCTTCCTTAGGGGGGTAGGTTTGGATTCCATTGTGTCCAGAGATTTTTGTCTTAGGAGATAATGACATAATTGCTCATAATGTGCACCCTCTATCACATTACTACTCACACACAAATTATTCACAGACTTCAAAATTTTGTAGCAAAGCGAAAGTAACTTATTTTAAAAAAAGATTTCCTTTTTTTTTCTTATCAAAAGGCAGAGTGATCAATTAAGATGGAAAGAAATCTTGCAACCACTGGTTCACTTTTCACTTGGATGTAAAGCTGAGGGCCTTTTACCCCAGCTTACCTCTTGCTATGGAGAAATAAAAGCACTGGGGGAGAGAAGGTATGTGGATAAAGTGAGTGAAGCCACTACCTGAGTGGCTTTCTGCCATTGTACCTGGGAAGGCAGCAGGTCACTCGAGTCCCTGACTCGTACATGGGAGGCCCCTGGCAAAAGTCCGGCCCAGACCAGGTACTGCAGCCATTTAGGGAGGGAAGATGTAAGATCTCTTTGTGTCAGTGTGCTTTCCAAATAAGTTCCTAAATCATAATAAAAGCAGATGGAGACAGAGGGACTGTTTTAAGAGAGATGGCTTAGCAAGCCATTGTCCTAGTGCACCTTCTCTTATCTCTGCTTGGGGCTCTAGAATCATACAAAGAGCGACTTGGTGAAATACTTCTTGGGATGATACACTAACACACGGGGGCATATCTTAGCCGCAGGCAAAGTGCCTGGAGACATGCACAGTATCAAAAGAAAAACTGATAAAAACCACAAAAGCATAAGTAGGTATAATGGGAAAGTTTGCTCACGTGCAGGTAAATTCACCAGGATCCCTGAGAGCATCCTTTCTTCTTCCTTTGTTGTTTCAAACACCTAAGACTGTTGTTTTAAATCATCCCCATAAACACTGCCTGTTACAGAATCTGCAATCATGATACTTCTAGCACTGGCATTTGTCACTGGGCTTGTAATTCACGGCGATTCATAAACTTTTTCAAAATGCTGTGAACGTAACTTCAGGGGGTTAATAAAACAGCTTTCTGCTCCTCTGCTTCTTTCCATTGATAACTTATTCAAATTGTAATTGCCCATAATGTGCACCCTCTATCACGTTACTACTCACGCCCCATGCAGTTCTCCACACCATCCATCACTCCCAGTTGTCAACAAAGGCCTCATTCCTGAGAACAAAAGGGGGGGCAGGGCGCTGCTTCACTTTTCAGATTTGGTGGACAAGCCCCTGCCTTCAGGCTCTGACCCACTGGTGTCCTCGTGTAGGATCCCACTGTCCCCTGCCCTTCATGGGGACAGGCATTTAGTCCCAGGGCTGTCTTCATTCCAACCCTGTGTCCCATAGCATCAGGGCTTCTTGGCTGGCTTGGGCTGAACTATCTGAGCATGTGCTTAAAACATAGTGCAGTGAGTCTCTACTGGACAAGGTGTGATGTTGAATGGATCACAGATCCACAAGTCAGAAAACCCCCACCTCATCACAGCAGTCTCATGTACCTTGTGTGTCAACACAGGTAATCATCACTTCTCAGAGCCTGTCTCCTTCCTTGGAAACTGTAAACCATGTATCCCTATTCCACTGGATCACTCCAACTGTTTGAAGAAGCCAAGGAGATTCTTTCCGAGGCTCTCTCTGACTCACACAGAATTTGACATTCCCTTGTGATTCTTCCCAGGCAGAAATCTGGGTTATTAATGTCCCAGTCTGGTGGCCCTGAGATGGGCAACAGCAGCAGTAAAGCCTATAGTCAGGGATCAGCTAGCAGCCCTGGGACAACAAGGCATCCCAAGGCACTTGTTTCCCTACCACCCTTGCCTCAACAACAGGTATCATCAATTTCAGATACATTGTTTCTCAGCCAGAAGCAATGGCTTCCCTCTCTCCCAGATTTCACAAAGGCTGGAGCCACAGCCTTCCAGGCCCTTCCCATGTTAGAATAACCCTGTCTTCTCAGAGGTCCCCTAGACACATCCAGCCTAGGCCCTTCAGTCTCCAGAGTAGAACACTCAGCCTTCCCAGAAGATCTGACTAAACACAAAGCAGCATCTTTGTTCCCTGTGGCTCTTTCAAGCCTCACCCATCCTAAATCTTGTTACTATTCCTGCAACAAGTGGCAGCAGTAGGTTGGCCCAGCAGGTGCCTGAATGTAACCAAGAAGAGGGGAAATTTTAGAGATTGCCAAGAGACCTCCCCAGTCCCTCATCATCCCAAAATGGATACCTCTTTACAACACACTTGGGAAAGCAATTGGCTTCCTCTACCAATAGAAACTGAGAAGTGGCTATGAAAGGGAAAGAGGAAAAAGTAAAGCCTCTCTCTGAATCCCTCAGTCAAGCCTTTGGCCCATTGCCTGCACCCCCCCTGTGAACCCTAAGTCCCTTGGGAAGAGGCAGGTGTAGGAAAATTCTTTTCTGCAGCTGCTACCTCTTAACAGAAAGCATTATTTCATCTTCTTAGCTAGCTCCAAGTGTATCCAACGCCATAGACTGTTTTCTCAATGTCTTAAGACTTAACATTCCCTGGTAGGACTTCTACCCGAACAAGATTGCCTTCCTTGTGAGATTTACATTAGCAGAGAGTCTGTTATTAGTCTGATATTTTATCTCTGACACTGTGAGAAATATTGCTGCCATAAACCCGGGTGCCCTTAGTAAAAGCTGAAATACTTGGCAAAAGCTAATAAAGTGAGGAACAAGGGGAGCAATTGACTATGAATAGCTGAGCAGCAAGCACAACAGTGCCCCACCCCAAGTCAGGGCAGCAGGTCTGTGCTTTTGCACACATACACCCTTGCTTATCACACTCCCTACACACTGCCACAATTTCCTTTTCTCTTGACTTCCCTGATTCATTCCCTTCCACCACAATTCTCTCCAGGGCAAGGGTCTCACTTGCTATATACTCCCCTGACCTGGTAAAACCAGCTCTCTGAACAATGCCCAAGTTGTTAGTGCAATGGTTTTCAGATTTAGAAGGCACAGGAAACAACTGGGAAGCCTGTTAGGGTTTCCTATTCCCAGCCCTGACCGGCCTCATACCTCCTTTATGGCTTCTAACAGCAGGATGGCTAGGAATCTGCTTTTATAATGACCACTCCCAGGAGATCCAGGGAGCCTGGACTACAGTGAAGCTGCATTTGGAGATGCAAGGTGGACAGGAAGACAAACAGTGCCATGTCTATACACCACCATTCAGGAAAGCGTGGACTTCAGAACAATGCAAGATAGGCTCGGTCCCCATGGGAGAAGACTTGGTCATCAAAGTGCCCCAAAGACCCTCATGGAGTGGCACCTTCCTCTGCACTCATTATTGATGCCACAAAGCTTTAGCATTTGTAGCCCCAGGTGCAGGGGAGAGGATGCCTGCTCTGCTGCACTAACGAGCATGTGCTGTGGATGCACTCCAAGGAATTCGAATCTAGTCAGCATCTCCTAGTCTGGCTTCGACTACATACTTAGGAAAACCTGTCCAGTGAGAGACTCTAAAGGATAGTTTCTGGAGTAGGAGTTGGCTAATGCAGCTTCCTAGGAGGCAATGTTGGCCCAAGTATTTGAGGTCCTGTCACTCATGTGAGAGACCCAGATGCAATTTTGGGCTCTTGGCTTTGCCCTGGCTCTTTGAGGAATAAACAAGCAGATGTAAGATCTCTTGCTCGTCCTGTTCTTTGCTCCTCCCCAACCCCATCTCCATCTCTTTCTCTGTTTCAGTCTCTCTCTCGCTCTCTCTTCCTCCTTTCCCTCCTTCCCTGGCTCTCTCCTTTCCCTCCCTCTCCCTGTCTAGTGCCCAGGTTTTCATGTAAATGAAAAATAATCATTAAATCAAATTAAACCTTCCCAGGTGACTGTAATGTACAGCCAAGGTGAAGAGTAGCTGCTCCTGCTGATTTATTGAGAACATTGAATTTTTAATTGAGACTGAATTTAAGCTTTGGTTTTGTCACAAAGGTACAGCTCCAACTTCAGCAAGTCACTAACACTAAAAACTTCAACTTTTTTAGAAGTCTCTCTGCTACAACTTGTGCAAAAACTAAGCAAAACCACCTGAAAATATTATAAGAATAGAGAGAGTGTTGGGTCCCACACTCAGAAGTAAATAACTCAGTCTGATTTCTAATTTCAGTGAGAAATCAAGAAACGCATATTTTCAGCAAGTTCCACTTACTGCTGGTCACAGGACCATACTTTGAGATGTATCGAATTTTTGTTGTAACAGAACTGCTCTGCACAATGACACAGTCATTACAATGGGGTCAGCAGGGTGGGGGCAGTTGTGGAATTTCATAATATGGGAGAAAGATATGAACAATGTAACAATGATGAACTGTCCTCTCTCCTTCTTAAGCAGTTAAGGAAACAGCCTCCATTAAACACAGACACACACACCCCAACTGTGTTCTTGCCACAATAAAAGGCACCACAGGAAAGGGCTCTCAGAGGCTATAGAGAATCTCATGAAGGGTTTTAGTGCCATGGACTCATGAACGACTAGGAACCCAGGTCCTGGAGGTTTGAGTCAGATTAGACTAGCTACGTGCCTTTGGATAAATCAACACAAGCCTTTAAACCACAATTTAATTATCTATAAACCTGAAAAAAAAAATAGCAGTACCTAGTTCACAGGATTGCTCTGGGAACATTTCAGTGAGATAATGAATGCAAAACACACTAATTTGCTTAGCATACATTAAATCCCAATAAGTGTTAGCTATTACATGAATATCATCATTATTATTAATTCAGGCACAATCTCCTACCTCCACCGTCCCCATCAGCAGACACCAGCTAAAAGCCTCATCAGGTAAAAATGTCATGAAATGTGGCCTCAGCAGCACTTCCTAACCCATAGATAGTAGGCACCAACCTAACTGTATCCCCAGCATCAGTGCCTTCTCAGGGTACAGATGGCATGTCATTCTTTTACCCAGGAAAAGTAAAACATACATTCCTTTGCTATTCCTCTAATCATTTCAGTTTCCCAGAAATATCCTGTGTTGTCACTTCCACTCTCCTGCAAGAAGTGATCCTGAAGGAGGATAGTGGGAAATAAAGGATGTTTGTCAGCATAAAAGGATTTCTGGTTTGGGGATTTTGATATTTCAACAGGGAATCAACAATTAGCTGAAGACTAGAGGTAATTAGGAGCAGAGAGGGATGTATATATGGTGGTACAGAATTTAGGGCGATCCTCTATGAACTCTGGAAACTAGACTTCGGATCCAACTCTTCCCTTCCCTGTACAAAAGAGTACATTGGAATCACCTAGCTCATAGATCAATAAAGGACAGCCTGCTATGAACCAAATCCTGGCCACTGTCTACTTTTATAAGATTGTTTACTGGAGCACAGCCTTGTTCGCCTGTTTACATATCATCTGTGGCTGATTTCTTGATGCCTGCCAAGTGCTGAGTGGTCACAAAAGAGGCACTACAGCCTACAAAGCCAAAAATATTCCCCATTTGGTCCCTTCTGGACCTACCTTCTTCCTGTTCAAACGTGGTTTGTGGATATCACCTAGGATCATCATTACCTTCTTCGCTGTCCCTGGTATTGACTGCTCAGTGGACTCCAGCAATAGTTTGAATATGCTCTGTTCCCCAAGGCTCATGTGTTGACATCCACATACAGGTCTCAAGAGAGTAGAGATTTACCTGTCATGTTTAGACAGGGCCTTTGGGAGGGGAGTAAGGAGCACAGGGGGTTCAGATGTGGCTACCTGTTCCTGAGAACATGTCAGGACCAGAAAGGACAGCTCACCTTCTGCATCTGTACTACACACGGACAAGTCTTACATTCTTAGGCATCAGCTCCTGGTGTGCAACACAAGGAGCCAAGGATCTCTGTGTTAAGACCTGCCAAGTGCACACTTGCTAACTTGAAGCTCTAAAGAACTGTCTTAGAGCTGCAGTGATGGGAATCGTCCTGAGACCACAGGTGTTGACCTGGAAGCTGTTGACAAGAACAGCTGTTCCGCAAGAACAGTCAAGGTGTGTTTTGTGTTGTGGTAGCAAAAATACTTCAGGCATAATGATTTACAAAATAAAGAGGTTTATCTGGCCCACAACTCTGCTAACCAGTAACTCGGAACAGCATCAAGTGCTGGTGTCTGGCAAGGACCCCTTGGCATTACAGAGTGGGAGCATGACTGGGGACAGTAAACACAGTGAATACAAGAATCTAGTGCAGTCTTGTTTCTTTCAGTTCAAAATCAAGTCTGGTAAGGCAGCCACTACTCTAGGCCAACCAAGGTAGCATGAGAAAAGGAAGTTCCTTAGCAAAGGGATAATTAACACCGATCAAGCTAATGTCCAGGTTGCAGCCTCTCTCACAATACCAAATAGATGGTCGTTTGTCACAGTGTGGTCTCTAGAACCATTCACCTCCAAAAATAAAGAAACAAGTGACCTGGATCCTATACCCAACCTCTGAATCAGACTAGTGAGGTGAGGGGAAGTAGGAACCCTGGGATCTGAATTTCATTTGCTACCCAAGTCATCCAGAAATGCTCTGGACGTGGAAGACTGCAGTTCCAAAGTGCTGTTTTTTGTTTGTTTAATCCACTGTGTGGAATCCTTTTTTAAAATGGAAAATGAGAAGGTTCTTGTGAACCCAGGCAAAACCTTCAGACTTTGGGTTCTGGTTACCTTAACAACACTCTCTACAGACTTTTACACTGGCCCTTTAGCCACACCTGGTTGCCTGTGCCTTCCCAGGGGCTCCCACATTTACATTTCACAGAATTGGAGATAGGGCTTTCCTTTAAGGGAGTTTTTTTCTGTCTCTGAACTGCTTCTTGTCACAGTCCAAAGACCTCAGTTGACCCCCAAGAGCCTCTTGTAACACTTTCCCCGCAAACTAAAGCCAGGCAGGAGACAGGGAAGCTGGCTTCTTTGGAGGCTTTTGGCTATTTTAAACTATTAAATCAATGTTCTCACTCTTTTTCATTGAATGTTTAAACCTTTTGAAGTAATGACGCTAATAATCATCAGTCGGTCATTTTTAAACAGCCAATACGAGTGGCCACATTGGAAGGGATGTGGAAGTCCCTGAGACAGATTCCTGGTCCTTCACATTGTTCTCATCTATGTTGAACAATAAGAGATCTGGGACCAGCACAGTGGTATAGTTGGTTGGGTACCTGCCTATGAAGTTGGCATCACAGGGGGGCTGCTCTATTTCTGATCCAGCTCCCTGCTGATGGCCTGGCAAGGCAGAAGATGCTTCAAATGCTTGGGCTCCTCAACTCACATGGGAGACCTGGAGGGGCTCCTGGATTTGGAGCAGTCCAGCTCTGGAGATCTGGCTGTTGTGGCCATTTGGGGAGTAAATCAGCAGATGGAAGCTCGCGCGTGCTCGCTCTCTCTCTCTCTCTTTCTCTCTCTCTCTCTCTCTGCCTTTCAGGCAAAAAAATAAATGAATCACACATATACATGTGTGTATATGTGTGTGTGCGTGTGTAATGGGAGATCAACCCATGAAGGGATAACTAATAAGAAAGAGGAGTTGACCACATGTCCTAGGACCTTAGAAACATGGGTGAAACATGATGGTTAATGGGTGAAGCGAGAGAAAAGAGACAACAGGCTTTTCCTCCTCCTAGGGGAGACTTTGGAATTTGACATTGCTCTATCGCTTTATCCTTTCAAATGAGAATCATGAATAGAAGCGTATTTCTGAAAGCCAAAATGGATTTGGAAACAAAGAACTTGTGAATATCAGACAGGGAGTTTGATGTCAAGAAGGTGGAGCAGAGGATGACACTTTCCTGGTTTATACACGAACAGCATCTGGTGGAATGTGAAGTTGTGCAACGGTGTCACTCGGTGCCTACCAGGTTGCTTCCCATGCCCCTTTGTGGGGTGATGCTCTGGTTAAAACCAGGACTTTATTTGAGGATATTACATTTGTAAAAACACACCCTGTACTCTATCTGGCCCTCGTAGGCGCTCCAAACAGCGCTGGGGGAACTTTGAACAGGATTCTTATCTGCAACAGGCAAAGAACGTGTACCTTTTTTTCTAATGGGAATAAAAAAAACAGGATTCCCCTATTATTGTCCACCTGTTTTACCAGCCCAGACTGAACAAAATTTGTACTTCTCTTCATTCAGGTAATGATCTGAAAACTCTTTAAATCTCCCACCTTGTTAAGTAAGAAGCTTCTAAACATACATTCTCAGTATATGAATGGCTACTTTAAATTGTAATCACGCACTGAATATATTATAAGCCAAACACATACACAATTTAAAAGAAAATCACAACACAATGTAATTACAACACAATGTAATTAATGAATAAATTTAATTAAAAAAAAAAAAGAAAATCAAAACGATCTACTGTGTTCTTCTTATCCTGACATTGCAGGGAGACCCTTCATTCTGAACACACCCAACCCAACCACTATTAATCTCAGGAAGACTCCCATATGGGTGTCTCCAGTCTGATCCTCTCTGCTAAACTGCAACCCCCAATCCATTGCCCCCCTCACCATCTCCCAGGATGTCAGACTTAATATGATCACGCCAGACTTCTACTTGTCCCCTCTAAATAATCCAATCCCTACCTTATTGATCCCCATCTCAGCAAACAGCTCTACCTACCTGTTACTCAGGATAAGCCTCATGGAGTCATCACCAATCCCTCCTTCTTCACATCTCCCTCCGATGCAACGGCAAATTCCGGCAGTGCTGATGTTCAAATGAACCCAGGATATGGCAATTCTAACCCTTCCTCTGCAGCCACACTGGGCCACCACTGTCCTCACATACCATCATCTAGATTCCTGCAGAAGCCCTATTGTCTGTTTTTTATACAACAGCCAGAAAGACACTACTACAATGTGAGATCTGTGCCAAACCCTCCAGTGATACCTCACCTCTCCCAGGGTAGAAAACAAGTCTCACAATGACCAGCAAAATCTTATCATCTATGCCCTTCCTCTACTTCAACCAGTCTTCATTCTGATTCCTCATCTGCAGATACAACAATCTGCCATCCTCATTCGGCATCCAACCTCACCTTCTCAGGGAGGTCTTTCCAATCACAATGCATATATTTGTGTCTATCCATGTACCCCTAATAATATCTATAACAAATATAATGTTGTCACTCTTACTATCCTTTATCATCCTTTCCCCCTCACAATAGAATGGAAAGACCACAAAAGTAGGAATCCCTTTTTAGTTTTTTAAAATTTTTCTGCGTAGTCTCAATTCCTAGACAGTGCCTGGCACGCAGCAAGCACTCAAGAAACTTTTGCCACATGAGGACTTGTAAATCACAGCAGAAATCCCTTAAGGCACCAACCTCATGGGCTTCACTGACCATGAACTCCCCAACAACTCCTGTCCCTACAGCAGCCTGAATGACCAATCTCCCCAGAGGCTGGCAGAGCTTACCGGTGTCCACAAGCCTGCCAGTCTGATGCCTAGCAACCCACATAGAAATATTCCTGCCTCAGGTTTGGATGTTCTCCAGAAACAACCAGATTAGCACTTGTAAACATATCCAGGGACCAAATCAAGAAGTACAATCCCAGGGAAAGCCCCACGCAATAAACTTACTAATGAGCCACACGCCATCTCACTGGCACACAGACCCTTGGCATGGTGACCGTGAGTTATTCTGACCTCTTATTAAAGCAGTGTTGGAGAAGCCTCCACTTCATACACAGACTGGCTTCCCAAACAGGTAGAAAAAGACGACATGAGGTAAAGGGGGGAAATACTCAGAAAACTTTAAAATTGAAATACCAAGATTCTCCCACCCCTGGAAAGAAATACCATCTTCCATTTAAACAAGCCAAAAACTAGAAATTCTGCCATTATGGATTCATTTCTTTAGGTCAAATGACTTCCCAGTTTTCCCAAAATGTCTTGAAAAGGCAGTAGGAATTACACTTGGGGGTTACACAGTACCTCAAGACTCTTACCACACAGCTCTGTGGACGAGGCAATGTGACAGAGACTTGAGTGCTTTTCACTCAACTTCATTTTATTTGAAAGGGAGAGAGACAGAAAGAGAGACAGAGAGAGAGAGATCCTTCATTTGGGTTCACTCCCCAAACGAACCAGGATTGGGCTAAAAATGTAGAACTCAATCTTGGTCTCTTATGTGAGTGACAGGAACCCAAGTACTTAAGTCATCAGCTGCAGCTCCAAGGTGTGCGGTAGCAGGACGCTGGTTCAGAAGCAAAGGACAGACGGGACCTGACCCAGGTATCCCATCCTGAGACAATTAACCACTGCACCGAACACCTGCTCCACAAAACTCATGTTCATTTTGAGTTTGCATGCATCGCATGACACATCTGCCCCTCTGCGTGCCCCCCTGGTCTCCAGGGTGCCAATCATCACCCTTCAGCTGCCTTCAACTCAAAGCCATTTCCCAGGAAATGAAGTGCTCTTTCCCCCTCTGTGTGCAAATCCCGGAATTCAGAAGCTACCTGTTCTTGGAAGCACAATTTTCTAGATTATATTCAATTATAATTGGTCCTTTCTGGGAATAAAGGGTTTTCAGACTGAGTAAATACAATGCTCTTTGATGTTGCCGAGGTTAGGGGTAGCATGCACAACTCATTCTCTCTACCTCTACAGCCTCATGCTAGCCATCTCAGGGTCTTGCAACATTTTTAAATCTGTGTTTTCATTCCAAGTTATTTTCCTGCATTTCACTGTCAACATCTTAAATGCTGATGAAAGCAAATTTTTGTATCTTTTGTTCAGGACAATTCTTTTGAAGACAGTGTTCAGTTGCTAAACAGGCAGAAGGCACAGGATAGGAAAAAAGAGAATGGTCATGCCCGGTTCTCTAAAACCCCAGTCAGTTTTCCCCCAGTGTTTAAGATTTAATTGTGCTCATTTCAACCCCAGAGGATCCACTTTCAAAGTCAACTTATACATTTTGGTGACCTTTATCAGAATGAGCTTTGCAAATCCTGGTGGTTATTATTTGACATTATAGGCTCATGGTGAGCAAAATACCTTGCAAAATAAATAAATAAAAATGCAAGAGCCAGTGTCCTGATCCTTTAGCATTTGCATGCTTAAACACAAAAGCAAACAGATGCTCACTCCAATCTTTAAAATTCAGGAGCACATAAAACTTGGAACATTAGAAAATATAAATATACTGGTATCTTTTATTCAATAAGAAAAAATGGTATGCATTCACACAATAATGTTGAACTGTTAAAATCTATATATGTCATTCCTTTTGAAAAAATATTGACTAGCTAATAACATTCATAGTAAGTATATAAGCAAAATGTCTAATTGCAAAGTTTCTAAATAGTTAATATAAACACTCTCTTGGTTCTAGGCATCAGCCCATTAATATACTGAATGATCTTCATCCCCCAGGCGTAAAGTGGAATACATATGGGAAATTCAAACAAAACAGAAGTATATCATCATAAGATAATGGCTTTAATCCCATGGTACAGTATATTCAGATTGAAGGCGTTCTTCACCTAGCAGTTAAGATGCCCAAGATTTTACATCACATTTTGTGAATTTGATATCTCTCTCTGGTTGCTAAGTTCAGATTCCTGATAATGCAGATCCTAGGAGGCAGTGGTTGGGCTCCTTCCACCCACATCACAGACCTGAACTGAGTTCCCTGCATCTACATTCAAGCTGGGCTAGACTTGATCGCTGACATTTGAGTGTGAGCGGGCAAATAGAGATCTCTCTCTCTCTCTCTCCCCCCCCTTAACCCCCTCTCTCTCACATAAATGAGCAGATTTCTTTAAGTAAACTATGCTATGGAAAGAACATAGGTCTGAAAAATCAGCCTGAGTTTTAGAACAGTTCTGAGACTAATATAAGATGAGGAACAAAATGTTATTTCCTTAATGTCATCTGAAAAGCTTTAAAATCGTTTGGAGAAGGAGTTGGAGTTGACGAAGAGCTTACCAAGGCCACGGACACTGGGTGGATTCATTTTATGTAGAAGGAGAGGAACAGTTTCATGGTGTTCTGGAGGAGGCAGTATTACAAAGAGAAGAGCGAAGAAGATAAGATGAGAATTCAGCCACTGGCTCATCTAAGGCCATGCTATGGAGGAGTGAAGCAGAGCTCCTGCTGACACACTTAGGTTATACTTCCTTGTTGCTTAATCTCTCAGCTTCACTAAAATGGAAGGGAAGAAGATGGAATTAATGATCTCTAAGCTCACTTAACCATGTAAGATTTTGAAATTGTCCACTTAAGTATGAGACGTAGAATACAAAGAACACCCAACTATACAGACATCATTTTTGGACCTTCCATTAGTAGACAGTACACCAAATACCACCCAGTGAGCATCACTGTGTTGATGCCGAGAATGGCAATAATGACCAAGGCATGTGTACTTGAACCAAGACAATGAAGCACTCT
Organism: Ochotona princeps; assembly: GCF_030435755.1. Taxonomy (NCBI): domain Eukaryota; kingdom Metazoa; phylum Chordata; class Mammalia; order Lagomorpha; family Ochotonidae; genus Ochotona; species Ochotona princeps. The sequence goes on from NC_080857.1 coordinate 15,976,357, forward strand.
CATTTCTGGTGTTTCTTCTTGTGAGACCTCTGCAATCTTATTCTGAACAATGGGAAAATGGGCTTTCTATTGGCTCCCTTCATTCTGTCTTGCTATCCAAGTGACAAAAATGAGAAAATATTTTTGGGATTACAGCTGCTGCTCACAACAGCCATAAAGAACTTGAAGCAGAGAGGTAGCTGTCTTCTGTTTGGACACAGCTCACTCCTTCCTACTGGCTTTTCCCCACTTCTTTTTGGCCTAATGCACAAAACTGCCAGAAGAATGAGAGACATTTGGCGGTGACTGCAAGAAACAACTGTGCATTTTATAACAGTCCATTAGCGCAAAGCTCTTAATGAAAATGAAAGCCGTTAATGAAGCCAAAGGCAGTGGAAGCCTGCATTCTGGAGAGGGCAATTAGATAAGAGCAGGAGGGAGAAAAATAAATACAAATCCAAAACAAGGTACTCTGTGATCAAGCACTACACATGATGTGATCATTACAAATCAGCCGTTTATGTCTTCTTTTAAAGAGATATACACAAACATGGAACACTGTCATTCTCCAAGCAGCCACCCTCATGCATGAGACTCCCTGTCACAGAGTGATTCAAGCTCAAAATTGTGGACCCATTGACACTTTCTAAATGCAAACAGCAAGTGGTTTTTTAACTCGGAGAAGGCTTCCCTGTAGAGCACCGTGATTTAGAGCAAAGTGAGTCACGAAAGTGAACTTTGTAATTACTATATTATTTTTATAACTCCTATGAATCAGAAGCTCTTATTATAACACTTGGTAGACAAAGGCAAAGATTGCAGATAGTCCCCTGCCAAATACCCAGTTTCTGAGTAGGATACTTCCTGTAAAAAAGACAAGTCTCTAGAAACGGTGTCACTTCTCAGATATTCACCCAAAGACCTCAGGTGTCCAAAGGACGACAGAGATGTGCGAGAACCCTGCCCCATGCCCAGCCCAGTTGCTAGCTGTATTTCTTTTGTAGCTCAGACTGGAGACTGTAAAATGGCATCTTGCTTTGTGTAGATGTCAGCCCCTCACCTCCACCGGATGTTCTTTGAGAGTGGAGGTATCATCTTAACCACAGGTAAGAAATCATGCTGGTCACCAAGTCTTTCTGCTTTGCAGATCGGCAAACTCAGTTTGCGTGTGTGACATCTCCATTCCCGGGTGTGCTTCTGATTATACTGTGTAGGAAATACATACCTAGGAGATTCTTCATCTTAACAAGATGTAAATATTTATGTATGTCCAGCCAATAAAGTGTCTCTGCTAAGCGTGAATATTTGTGAAAGGAGGAACCAAATAAATGAATGACCAAAAATTCAGCTGGGGTTGTCCTCACACTTGGATAACACTTTTTTTCCTTCCCTGTTTTAATGTCTCAGGGAGAAGCTCTTGTTTAATATTTTTATTTTCTGATACATGGAATAATCATGTCAATCAAATGCTACTGCGTCAAATGGCTGAATACGCTACTGCAGTTAATGATGATTGATGCAATCAAAATCTTCCTCCCCAGGGAAAATAAATCAAATCTCCTCACTATTAACTACCATCTGGGCACTGCAGAAACTGCTGGAAAACCAAAAGAACCTCACGGTGAGAAAGAGTCTTAGCTGAGGGTCATTGGCCTACTGGACCAACAACCAACAAGGTCTCAACAAGACTCTCTCCCCAGCTTCCTAGAACTCCCGACTCACCTGTCCCCTATATTGCCAAATATCAACTTGCTGAGCTCAACTGTATTTTACAGAATACCCTTCGCTGAATGCTTCTGCTTGGAATAGGCCCCAGGAGAGATTTTCTTGGAATATCTAGAGGAATTTTAAAGTTTACTTATTCCTTTCAAGATTTATTTATTTTTATTGGAAAGGTAGATTTACAGAGAGAAGGAGAAACAGGGAAGGATCTTTCATCTGCTGATTCACCCCCCAAAAGACACCTCTGGCCAGAGCTTAGCTGATTCAAAGCCAGGAAGCAGAGCTTCTTCCAGGTCTCCCACACAGCTGCAGTGTCCCAAAGCTTTGGATCATCCTCCACTGCTTTCCCAGGCCATAAGCAGGGAGCTGGATGGCAAACAGAGCAGTCAGGTCATGAACTGGCACACCTATGGGAGGCCAGCACTTGCAGGTAGAATATTAACGAACTGAACCCTCAAGCTGCTCCCTATTTATTTAATTTCTTTCACTGAAAATGGCAACAGAGAGAAAACATCTAGAGCTCACTCTCTCTACTAGCTCACTCTCGTAAATGCTTGTAACAGCTAGGGTTGCGCCTGGCCAAAGATGGGAGCCTGGAACTCCACCTAGGTCTTCTACATGAGTGATATGGACACAGTACTTGAACAATCACCTTCTGCCTCTAGATGCTAATTAGCAGGAGTCTGAATTAGAAGCAGAGTGAGACTCCAACCAAGGCACTCATGTACAGGATGCAGGTGTCCCAGAGTTTCACTCACTGTGCCGCAAGGCCACCTTCTACGATAGCATAGCAGTTAAAGTTCTCACCTTGAACGCTCCTGGATCTCATATGGACGCTGGTTCCAACCCCACTGGCCCTGCTTCCCATCCAGCTCCCTGCTTGTGGCCGGGGAAAGCAAGGATGGCCCAAACCTTTGTGATCCTGCACCCATGTGGGAGACCCAGCAAAAGCTCCTGGCTCCTGGCTTTGAATTGGCTCAGCTCCAGCTGCTGCTGCCGCTTGGGGAGCGAACCACTGGTCGGAAGATCTTCCTCTCTGTCTCTCCTCCTCTGTATATCCATCTTTCCAATAAAAAAATAAATCTTAAAAAAAAAACAGGAGTGTGGTCATTTATTTTGGTGCTGCATTAACCAGCCACAGTGGCAGAAACTGGGTGCAGAAGGCTTTGGTTTTTGTTTTGTTTTGTTTATTTTAAGGCTTTGAAGAGGCCTCAGACCACAGGCACTTTGCATGTGGTTGTCTTCATCTAGGATTCCCTTCTCCCACTCCTTATGAATCTCAGCCTTAGCCAAGTGTCACCTTTAGGTTGGTAGTAAATTGCTGTAATCTTAATTCTCCCTTTCACCTGATTTTGCCTCTTATGTTACCTTTTCACTTTAAGGATCACTCTGCTAAGCCTCATTTTGATGTATTATTAATCACAATAATAACTAGCATTATTGAAGGATTACTTTCTGGAAAGTCCGGTATTGAGCAGTTCAAATTCGTCATCTATCCCTAACAGTATCATGAATTATGTGGCAGGTGTTCTTCTAAATGTAGTAAATACATAAATCGGTTTAATTTTCACCAACTTCATGGGCAGGAATGATGTAATACTCATTCCATGGCAAAACACACACACACACACACACACACACACACACACACACACGGCACAGAAAGTTTTGCAGCCTGCCCAAAGCCACACAGCTCATCAGCAGATGAGCTGGGTTGGACTTCAGATACATGCTCTTCATGACCTCACACGCTGCCCATACTGAACAGATTACAGCGGAAAGGAGACAGATGCTGAAGAAATCTTTGATGAATTGAATGCATAACTTGAGAGTAACTTTTTGCTTCCGCCCCCAGTCCTCTGTGGATGTCGTGTCTCATCCCACTCTCTGTTCCTGGATTCTCTACTTCCCTTCTCTTGCCCTGCATGCCTGCACGCGCACCCCACTGCAACATACAACCTTTTGTTCTTCTCTTTCTTGCCTTCAATTACTTCCTTTAGCTTGTCAATCATATGGATGACTCCCTCACAGTACCCTTCAACCTGTCACCTTTTTGGTCCCTGAGGAATCCAAAAGCTAGCATGTTACTCATTGAAGACAGAGGCATGGAAAATAAGACCAAACACTTTTTTCAGGTTATTCTTTCTACAGAGGAGCCTCCCAAAGACTGAGCCTCTGAAACAGTACCCTTATAAAACTCATGGCATTCCTTTCAGCACATGGAAGATGCCAACCCTGAGTGGAAGCATTAAGTGGGACATAACAGAGTCAGTATAGATAGGAGATGTGGCCACAGGGGTCCCTTCATACTTCATCATGCCTTTGATTAACTATGAGAGCAAGCTCTGATTATAGTCCACTCCTCATGAATAATGTTGGGTGGCTTTCGGAAGATGTCGACTGCATGCTCAAGGCACCACAGAATTCTTGTAAACGTCCCTGCAACACCCCTAGAGTCTGCCAATTAACCCCTGTGCAGGCTGACCAACCACTCTGATCTGCCTAGGACTAAGGGAGTTCTTAGATGGCAGGATGTTCAGTGTTGAAAGAGTTTAAGCCAGCTCCTACTCTGCACGGCAATCACTGGCAGAGAATGGGTCTGCAGAGTGTGATGGGTTTGAACATGCACCTCGAAAATGACAACTTCAGTAATACAAAGCTCAACCTTCACCAGTGAATGTGGATTCGTGGGCATTTTTAACCTAGATGGGACCTCAGCAAACACGGCAGAGGGGTAAAAGAACCAATTCAAGGTCATTTACAACAGAGTATAGGAAAGGCTCCAAGTCCCAGCACCTTTTCTCTCTCCTTGAATGTACTAGTAGCTTCCCAGCTGTTCTCCGGATGCTTATTCCCCCTACATTCTCCAGAAGGATCATTTGCTGTTTGAGTGGGTGAATGCCATGCATATAGGGCAATGCTGAAGATGATAAAATGATACATGATAAAAAGGAATATAAATTAAGCACCTACTATAAATCAGGCACAATGTTGGCATACTACGTTTATCTCATATAACCCTCAAGGAACGCTATTAACTTCCCATTTTTAGAGATTAGGTAATAGAGACAGAATATACATGTGCCCATGTGTATTCACTTTTAAAGAGGTCAGTGACTGAACAGCAGAGTATTCTGACCTCTGAGAACATCACACTGAAGAGATAAAGAAACTCCATCCTACACAACAGGATAACAACTGTGAAAACATCTACCACTGCTCAGGTTCCATCCTATTCCCTGGGGTTCAGTTCAAATCATGAAAGGATAAATCACTGAATAGACAGCCTTGGGCCTTGGTCTCATTCTTCAAGTCCTAATGCTAAGATATGTGTGTCTTACAAACATGTGAACATCCATGTGTGCATGCCATGAGTGTATGTAGCTTTAAATGTTTGCAAATTATTGTCAAGGAAATCCCCTCCACTACAGCATGCCTGCACCCTCAGCAACTGTCCCTGCCTGCCTAGCCTCCTGACCTTGACTGCCGTCCTCTTCTTCTGTGCTTGCTTCACAGCCATCACCATGGCACCTCCCAATTTACCATCACGTGTGAACATCATTACCCAGAGCTCAGTCGTTCTTCCAGATCATTAAGTGATGATGGCTGAATTGGGGCTTCTCACCTGACCCCATCACATCTTGAAAGCTATGGCCATTTATCACAACACCCTTGGCTCCCATCTCCTAGCCAGTTCTTCTGAGTGACATTGCCCACCCTCCAATACTCCCAGCCAGTCTGAATTAATTTCTCCAGCAAGATTTCAAGCCATTTCTCCTTCAAATGATTTTACTAAAATCTAGATATATTACATTCACTGCACTCTTCTCACCTCCTAGAACTGATTTTTTTTATAGCAATCAGAATGTCCTGACACGATTCGTCCTTTTATAAGTGCACTCTCTTGGCTTTTCTCTGTTTGACTGTCTTGGTACATTTCCCACATTGCTTAATCTTTTAATTTGCTTGTGTTATTTATACTTGAGAATGGAGGTGGATTTAAAGGGCAGTGGCTAGCCATTAACAAGTCTTCTGGTTTTCTGAAAACAAAGTGTTCTTAGGTTGTTGCGTGTTAGTCTTCCCTTGACAGCTTACTCTAGTAACAAATTATTGCTACATTGTAGCTTTGAAGCAAGCACCCTGGGTATCATGCCCTATTTTGCCCTAGCACCCATAGCTTGTGAAGTGCTGTCAATATTTATACTGCCATGTTTATCATGCAGTGAAAAAAATCTTCCCATTTCCAACCTCTCACCAGGCATCCATACACCATGTAAGTGGAGCTAGTCCCATGACACAGATGAGAAGTTTGAGTCTCCAAGAAGCTAGGTATAACTGAGCAGGCTGGTCAAGAACTCGGGCCTGGACTCCAGCTCTTTGTTTCTCACTGCTTGATAACTTTGAGGCAGTCTCTGTCTCTCTGAGCCTGTGTAATCATCCTTTGTAGGAGAGCAACAACAGATGTTGTTGTACATCCAGTGTATAGAGTTGTTGCAAAGAGGAAGTGAAGTCATGGCTGTGAATCGTTGGCATACCCTGCAACTGGGTATGCCAACACTACACTTGGAAAAAGAATTGGGGGCCCTAAATACAGAGTTGGGACCACAAGCCAGGTCTGATGCTAGTTGCAGTGGTCACACTGACATTCAAGACCCATCTATAGTAACCATGGTGACTGGCATCATTAGGACACTGGACCTAGACTCCTGTTTATACCAGGCACAGGCCTGGTTAGGGCCCATGCATCTTACCCTTCCCCCTCACCCCCTCCAGGCCTGTGGAAGACCTTCCCTGACACGAGAGTATTTGTACAGATGCAGCATCACCGCAGGGCCTGCACCTCTGACCACAGGCTCCTTCCAGTCTGGTCTCATCCTGCTTGTCACAACAGACCTATCCATCGATCCATTCCCCTGCCACAGCGTGGCTTGGGGAGGATTCAGACAATAAATGATGATGCTGTTTATAGTAACACCACCTCCTTCCATTCACAGTGCACTTCACAGTTTACAAACTGCTTTTTCATTTGCTTTCCCAACATACCTGCATAGGCAAGGCAGGATTATAATTTCCTCTTTTAAAATTTTTTTATTTATTTTTATTGGAAAGACAGATTTATGGAGAGAAGGAAAAACTGAAATATCTTACATCTGCTGGTTCATTCCTCAAATGGCCATAACAGTCCAATTCAAAGACAGGAGCTTGTTCCAGGTCTCCTTAATTGGTGCAGGGTCCCAAGGCTTTGGACCCTCCTCTACTGTTTTTCAAGGCCACAGGCAGGGAGCTGGATGGGAAGCAGACTAGCTGGGACATGATTCAGCACCTCTATGGAATCCTAATATGTGCAAGGCAAGGATTTAGCCATTAGGTTACCATGCTAGGCCCTCTAATGCCCTCTTGACAGAGGAGGGTCTAAGCATGCTACACAGTTCGAAATGCAGAACTGAAACCTAGGGCTCCTCATTCTATACTCAAGGCTCTTTCAATTTTTTCCAAGTCACCTCCTCCTGTTTTGTTCTTCCTCTTCTCTCCCCACTCTCAATTTGCATAGCCCTTCTGGTACCCTATCTAATCCTCAAAAAAAATGGAAAATTCTACTACCTTTATTGGACTCAAAGATTGAGATTGGGAATATAAAAAATTCACACTTAAAGTCTCAAGTTCTTTGCCTATCTTTTGATCATGTACTTATGCTGGCACTATCTTGAACTTTGTGCAACAACACTAATTAACAAGTATGACACATCCCCAAACCATCCTATACCCATCTGCAAGAGGTATGAGGATAGTCTTGGGGTGTCTGACCTCCAAGAGTTTACAGATACATTTTAGAGTCATGAAAAGACATGAACTGCAGAAAGGGACATTATTGGTAAGCACCCAGTTCATGGTCCATCTAGAAATCACTGTGGTATTCTAAAGAGCAGAGATGACCAAGCAAAGTGTCACAGAGGGAGTGAAACGAATATCAGCAGACAGCTAGAAACAGAAGAATATACCCAAGACAAAGGCAAAAAAAAAGTGTAAGCAGAGACAAGACTGTAACCTGGGTATGTTTTAGCAGCATCTAATGCTTTACCTAGCGGGATGGGAGTCGAGGCCACACCAAGCGTGAAGTACCGAATGTCAGGCTAAGGAGTGTGGCCTCCTCTAAGAAACAGAGGCAGCTATCAAAGTCTTTCTCTGGAAGAGTGTAGGGAAAATGTATTCGTCCCACAGAAGATAGTGTACCAAGGCAGCCAATGCAACAAACACAGAGAACAAAGAGAAACGTAAGAGGGTTAGAACATAATGCAATATGGCTGTAGGAGTGCATGGACTCCAGGGTGTCTTATAACAGACAAGCAAGCACAGAGATCACATATAAACAGAGCTAGAATCTTGAAGAAATGATCCCCCGCCTCTTCAAATAATTAAGGGGTACAATCATCTTGGTCTGCTCCCCTAGAGTTTTTCTACTTCTTTGCTCTATTACCCATGATTTTCCAATTATATATATTTGAGAGTCATCTTTCCCAAAGGTGTAAGAATATTCAGAAGATGAGGCCAGGCCTATTTCACTTACACCCACTAGCAATCCATGGGCTCAATAAAACATGGGAATATGGATTACAGTGAAATTCAAGAGCCAATCAAAGCTAAAGCAAGGCTTCTGTTTGGATCAGGGAAGGTGTGTGGCAGAAAGGAATGAGAGGTATGGAATAAAGAAGACTATAACGCTAACTTCATTGGAGGTGGTAAACACCAAAAATGAAGTATGTGTTCCACAAGTGCCCTGCCTTACTTGGCTTGGAGTCCCTCCATCATGGGAGCTCAAGATGTCCCCTAGTGAATAACTTGGTTATCAAGGTACAGTTTCCCATCTCTATGCCCAGAACATGACAGACACTCAGCAAATGGATTTGGGAGTGACAATCAGCAATGGTTTGAAGCCTATGGAGCCAATAAAGAGAAAAAACACTTGCAAAATATTCTTTTTCCACTGGCTCAGAGACCCAGAAATTTCAAAACTACGAAGAATGTGGGAATGCAGTGTGTTATGCTGCTGCTTGGGGTTCCTGCTTTTCATATTAGAATGCTGGTTCAACTCTACTTCCAATCCACTTTCTTGTTAATGCACCTAGGAGGCAACAGAAAAGGGCTCATGCCAGTCCCATGGGAGACCCAGATGGAGTTCCTGGTAGGCATTTGGGGAGTGAACCAAAAGATGGGAGATCTCTCTATTGTTATCTCTCTTTATTGTATTACCTTCAAATACATAGATAAATATTCTTTGAAAGAAATCTGTTGAGGGAAGACTATGGCAGCCTCTTCTCCTCTATCTCTGCACTGGAACCATGACCCCACCTTGATGACTACGGACAGAAAATGTACAAAGCATCTATATCTACCATGACTTGCTTTAGGCAACTTCCTCAGAAATAGTTGAGCAAGCAGCAACAGCTGAATCTTAAAGGGAATCTTGAATCTTAATTTTTTTTAATAAAGGCTCATCGTGTTCTTTAAAGAGCAGAGGAGAGAAAGATTCACAGACAAGCACCTGTGAGTCTGGTAAGAAGCTAAGGGGCAAGCCAAGAGGAGGGGTAAACAAAGAAGACATCTTGTTCCGTCTCTGCTGGCAACTAGAATTCCCATCCCACACAGCTATTGGGAAAGTTCCTACACGCTTCTGTTGTATCTGCTGCCTTGGGACAGATGGAAAGTGGCAACACACCAGGGCCATGGGACAAGCTCAGGTTAGGGATATGAAGAGCAACTTGCACCAGAAGGCCAGCAAGAAGTGTAACTAAAGCCTCGGTGATTTTCGGCGAGATACTGGATCTTTTAAAAGTCACTACTTGCCTCATCAGTGAAACGGGAGCACCAGATGCTCAACCACTGGATTGCACAGATTCAATGGACAGGACACATTCCGCAGGGGCTCAAATTCAATCCTTGTACCCATTTTAGGAGACCAAAAGCAAGGCCACTTCAGCTTTTTCTGAGAGCTTCCCTCCCCCCTCAGTTCCTCTGGGAAATTGGGGATTAAAAGAAACCACAGATACAAGCACTTCTGACTCTCATGATGGCAGGCTACATCAACATTCCCATTATTCTTCTGAACAAGGTAACGGATCTTATTTGGATTATTCTCAAGGCAATTTAGCCAAAGCTGAGGTGTCTGGCCAGGAGGAGATAAGGTCAGATCCTGCACAGGCGACCTCAAGCCTAACCCAGAGGCTCCTGTTCAAAAGAGATTAACATCCACTGCAAGCTTGTAGGACCCCAGTGATGGAATACATAATTCATGCCCTGCCATCTTGTTCCTCTTGCAGTCTCAGTTCAGATTCAAGTTTCAAAAATTGCATTTGTAACTATAATAACCAAAGTCCCAAGGAAGGCGCATCCTCTCAAAGTGGTATGGGTTCTCTCTGACTCTCCTGTTACTGTGTTAGTCTCCAGGAAACCCAGAGATCTAAACGTTAACCTTTGTCTGAGGAGACCAGTAGCCAACTCTACTAACAGATCTTTAGGCAATATTCCTGAAGACATCAGGCAAACACAGAAACGCAGGCCAATTGGAAGAGGAACCAAGCCTGCCTATGAATCTGCTATCTGGTATATGCACAGTCACCCAGCTACGAAATAACAGCCTCCTAACTCACTTTGGTCCCTCCTGCAACAGCCCAGTCTCCTTTTATTCTTCCTCTCTCTGGACCAAATAAAACAACACAGCCAATCAAAAGTCAAACAGCCTATTCTGTGACACAGATTGTATTTCTAAGCATTTTATCTCTTTGTTTTTGCTTACATCTGATTCTTCCTTGGGATTAATACAGACAGGAAACAGGGGAAGCGGAATAAGGATGAATAGCACACACTGTATTTTTAGAATAAAATGAATCATTTCCTTGTTTCTGAAGGACTCTACTATTGTAATAAAATGGGTGAAAGTGTGGGGAGAGGGAGAAGGGGGAGGCAGAAAGGTAAAGCGGAGAGGAGAACCTCTATACCTATAAAATTGTATTATGAAAAAGAATACAAATTTTTTAAAAGGGGGGGAACAAAATGAATTAGGTCATATGCTGATGACACTACCCAGTGCTAGCTCTGCTATGACGAAAACGTGTTGTCACACCTGTGGGCCTCCCAGGCCATGGATATCACCAACGTGTAAAGGGAAGCTCTTTGGAATGTGGGTAAACAGCTGAGACTCGGGTTTAAGACATGTAATGTTCCTACTTGTTGATAAGTACAGCAGCTAACTGTAGATAGTTAACAAATCATGCAGAGCCCCAGAACTGTGTCCTCACGACAAAGCAGTATAGAAACAGGAGCATGAAGAAGGGCTTGGTACAGACTCACAGGCTAGTCTTCCTGTTTTGCCCTTGTGAAAATCATAAAATAGCACATGTACTGCACTACAAAAGCCATGCTTGAGCAACCCCTAGGCTCCTGGGATACAAGTTAAGGTCCCAGACATGACAGATCAAGGTAAGGACTATCACCTCACCCCATATCACCACTCTCAAGGAAGATGAGGAGCCTGCCATTTCACCATGTGCTGGTTTGGTACCCTAGAAGTGCCAACCACGTCTAAGAACTGGGGCACTGTTCTTCTGCTTTGGGGAGAAAACCAGATGGCCTCACTTGTAAGATCATTCAAAGGGAAGGCCTTAAAGATTTGCCCCTCCGAAATGTGGTCCACTCATGTTCAAAACCCCAGGGCACCTGCCAAAAGCCCATTAGAAATGCAGATCTCGGGCTCAGAGCGAAGGCTCCTTTTGCTAAATTCTCACCTTACAAGCGCTGGGATCCATATGGGTGCCAGTTCATATCCTGGCTGCTCCACTTCTCTTCCAGCTCCCTGCTTGTGGCCTGGGAAAGCAGCAGAGCATGACCCAAATCCTTGGGGCCCTGCAGTCACGTGGGAGACCTAGAAGACGCCTCTGGTTTTGGATCATCTCAATTTTAGCTATGTGGCCACTTAGGGAGTGAAACAGTGGATGGAAGATCTTTGTCTCTGTCTCTACTTCTCTCTGTAAATCTCATCTGCCTTTCCAATAATAAAAATAAATCTTAAAAAGGAGGAGGAAAAAGAAAGAAATGAAGAATCTCAGGGCCAGTGCCATTGTGTAGTGAACTATAATCATCTGACTGCAGCACCAACATCCCATTAGGTACCAGTTTGAGTCCCAGCTGTTTCACTTCTGATCCAGTTCCCCTGCTTAGGTTCTGAGAAATCCACAGAGGCTGGCCCAAGTCCTTTAGCCCCTGTACCATGTGGGAGATCCAAACGAAGCTCCTGGTGCCTGGCTCTAGGCCTGCTCCTTGCTAATCGTTGCAGTCATTTGGAGAGTGAACCAACAAATGGAAAATCTGTCTCTTGTCTCTCTGTGACTGCCTTTACACTAAAAGTAAATATATCTTCTTAAAAATGTAGAATTTCTGGATCCAACCTTCCACTGAAAACCTGCATTTAATGATATTTTCCGGTAAGTCATATGCACATTACTGTGAAGCCTAGAAAGTGCTCTGAGAAGGTCAAAGGGGCAAAGGCCTATTGAAGTGTTTTTGCTTGCACAGTGTATGGTTTGGAGATCATCACAGCCTTCTAACAATGGCACCTTAAGACTCGTTCTGTTCCACTTATTACAATGGTTGCCTCTTGAACCAAAGGAACCTGCTGCACTGGAGAGCAAAGCAGGTAGATGATCAGTAGCCACTGATCAAGGTGGAGCTAGCACCAACAGCAGTTCTGTGAACGCACTGCTTCAAAAGCCCAAAGAGTGTGGCTGAGAGTCAGGTCAGTGTGCTAGGAGGCACCAGCTGGTTAAGCAGCGGCTTAAAAAGAAAGGCTAGGAGAATGAGGGGAAGCAGATGAGAAAGAGATGCTTACGGAGAGCCATTCTGTTAAAAACACACTTGAGACTAGACGGCCGCACTGCTCAGGCATCCATCAATAGACATCCACAACAGGTGACCTCCTCGAGGCCTTCGATCAAGGCCAACGGCAGAGACTGGAAGAGCAGTTGTGCTTTGCGGCAGGCTAGGCCTTCCTTTTGCTCCCTGGAATGTTTCCCTGCCACTTCTTACATCTTAAAGACCCCAGGAGGCTGCTCCCTGATTGCACAGATGCTACGACACCAACTATCTTCCTCTCCAGCTTTCTGTGCTTCCAAATGGTGTGCCAGCTTCTTCAACAGTATCCTCACCTCTCAAACAGAACCACTGCACAGTCAGGAGGGGATACATATACACCCAAAGTTTCCTGAGTCCTGACTGAGCATTTCCTCTGGTCTGGTTTGAAAATTTTAAATTCTTCTCTCCAGGTGGCCAGTCAATATCTATATCTCAATTTCTTCAATATGAGGCCAAATACCCAGCTTCTTCCTCTAATACCTCCTACCCCCTGAAAGCCACGGCTGTATGAAAAATCAGCTTTTGCTCCTCATTTTGGAACATGATTCAGGCCCAAGATAATCAGCGAAATCCACCCCCCTGATCACAGTGACTGGTTCAGAGTTCAACATGAGATTCAGGTTGTTCCAATAGTTTGAAGCTGGATTTTTATTTTTTTCTGAATAGCTAAGAAGAGAGTTCTTGTGTTGGCTGGGATAACCATTCCTGTCAAGGAGGAACTGTGCCTGCTCCTACACAGCAGGAGAAGGAGACACGAGAGCCTTTCACGTGTGCCTCAGTGTTACTATGCTCTGTGATTGAGGAAGACTACCACCACCCACCCCACCCAGGCAGAACCACTAGTAGTCCAGACCTTTGGGAGTGAAAACTGGTATCATTCCAACAGCTGTTGAACCACTACTACCTGATACGCTTACTGAAAGCAAAGAAAATACAGAAGGGGGAGTGTTAGAAAATAGCTATGACTTTCAGTTATGACCCTCTGCCTGCTGCAGGACTGGTAACTATTGTAAGGACTTTCTTATTTTGTTATAAATATGTGTGTATGTATCCAATGTCTTTTTTCCTTCCTATTCTCTCATCATGTAACATAAGATGTCTTGCTTCTATGTGACAATATTTAAGCATTGTTGATTTGCATCACAACAGTGAAGCTATGGGATATCAAGGAAAGATGAAAGAATCCTTCTAGAATTTACCTCCTCTTCTAGGGAAGGTTTTAGCACATTTTTAAATTGTACTTGGGATAGATGTATTATATTAGGGGGAATTATGGCCTTGTTACTGTCTTTATTTGGTAATTAGGTCTAATTTAAGGGGATGCATGAGTTTCAAGTTACCAAAGGGTGGACTTGTAATGTTTAATTAGATGTATCCTCTTGATTGGGATCTGGATTTCCCAGATGAAGTATCACCTTGGGCAGTGCTATGAGGATGTTTCTAGAACACATTAGCATTTGAATCCATGAATGAAATAAAGGCCCTCCTGGATGGGACTGAGCATGATCCGATCCACTGACCAAGAGGGGCTGAGTGGAACATGGCAGCGCCTCACTAGTGGAACTGAAACCATAGTCTTGTCCCTTGGACTTGGATTGGAAGCATCTGTGGTCAAGGTAGAGGACTCAAACTGCAGCTACACAATCAGTTTCCCCTTTCCTCTAGCCCAGTCAGCGGAGCACAGCTTAGGGCTTCTGTGCTTCCATTGCTGTACATGTCAATTCATTGCCATGACTCACCCTACACACACACACACACACACACATGCACACACACGTCTCATGGCTCTGTTTTTTGGGAGAACCCTGAGCCAGGAAAGAGGGCTACTCTGCTTCACTATAAAGAACCAGTAGGACAATCACTCTGGGAACAGACCTCAGTCATCTTAGAAACACAAGGGAGGCAGCCAAAAAGGAAGCTGGCACCAAGCAACAAGAGCCAAAAAAGGGAGGGGTCAGGTTGGGGGATAAAGACACTGGGTCTTAGTCATATTATATGGGTTAGTAGGCTTTTTTAGAACTGAGCCCATAAATTCCCTTTGTTGTTTAAGGCTGCTGAGTTGAAAGTTCTGTTATTTGCCACTGAAAGCATCCTGACATATCCAGGAGATAAATAATCCTTGCCCTGGGAAGAAAGATGAAGTCTCACCAAAATTCTCTTGGCTTGAGCATATATTAGACCATAACTGCAACCTTCTCTCCATAAATAAATTGTCAGACAGAAAAAAAAATAGGATCTCTCTGATGAAAAGGCAGGTAAAATAAGTTGTAGAGTCAAAGAAAAGTGGGTGCTATGCCTTCCAGTAACCTCAAACCCTGTTAGGCTTCCAATTTCTCTTACTTTCATTGGGAACTGCTTCCTGCACTCTAAGGATTTCAACGTAAGAAGCAAATTATCTGCCAGCCCTCCCCTTACGGTTCTGCCTGCCCTCCTCCCCAACCTCCACTCCCTCCTGTCACTGTATTTAAAGGGAGGAGGGAGTCTTTATTTTAATCCCAGTGCAGTTCTCTTGGCTCTTTCCTAATCCCTCCACCTGTGAGATAATTGCTGGCATTTAGGAGAAAAAAAAAACTCAATAGTAATCATAGTCTTGTACACAAAGACACAAAAAGAGGCAGACAGAATGGGGAAGAGAGGGGGAAAAGCCCAGAATTATCCATGCTCTGACATCCATTCCAGGAGTACAGCACGGCCAACCTCTCTGTATGAGGGGGAAAAAAAATAAGCACAGCTTTATAAGAAGGAGTTCATGTCAAACAGTGTGGTTTTAACAGTTCCTGTACATGCAGTGGAATAAGTCAAACACAAAAACTACGCCAAGCTGCCACCAGTTAAATATTCACAGGTCAGCCACAAATAACAAACACACTCTGTACCAGGAACTTCTCTTTTTGTCTTGACACAAGAAAATTTTCTTGTGCATATGCCTTTTTAGGGGATAAAGAGAAAATGCTTCTGACTTTTTTTCCAAAAAGTCATTGAAATAAAACAAAATCCCACTGAATTAGGTACTTGGCTGCACTCCATCAGTTCAGGCTAACTTCCAATCACCTTATAAGTTTTATTTTATGGAAATAAGATAGAGATTAAATCCCTGAAGATGAAAATAACAAAAAACATCTATATATAACACATAGGTTTGTTAGCTAAAGTGAAAGCTCAATTTGTTTTAACTACATACAACAAATTACTTCCAGTTAAATCTCTTACACTTCCTTGTTGGTTGCTCCATCCCTGGAATTTTCTGTGTGTCTCAATGTACCTGATCATAGAATGACTTACAGATGCTGAGGCAAAAACTGATATCTACAAGTTCCACTAATTCCATGGGGGACTCTAAGGAATCTGGGAAACACTTCTATAACTCTGATGGATTTCCTTTGAGGTAAAACATGTGTATATCATAGCAAAAGGAAATGGCAGTAACTCGCTATGTCACAGATAACACATTTTGTTTGCTTTTTTGAATGAAATAGAGATGGAGAAAGCCACTGGGTGCCACATGAAACCATGCAAGTACAGCACAAAATTCACCTATGGATGCAGAGACCTGTGTTGAACCATCAAACCTTTCCTTCTGATCTACACTCCAATTCCGTCGCAAAGGGATGGGAATCCTGTGGTCCAGTTCTAGGCAACAGAAAATGAGACATACTACTTCTAGGGCCCTTTTAAAAAATCATCCAAGTTCTCCCTCTGAACACCTGCCAATTGACTACAGAGAATGAGAAGGTTCTAGAAAAATGACAAAAACACAAACGTGCCTGACTGCCTGACTGACTTTGTGGAGTAGAGATCTCCAGCCCCATCCTCTGCCAATCTCTACTGTATGTTGCAATATGAGTGAGAAACCATAGCTAGCTTGAAGCCATTGTGCTTTAGGAATTGTTTATCAAAGCAGTCAGTCTCCCTTGACAAACGTGCATCATTGCCTCCTCGTGTCTCTCGTTCCAACCCACACCTTCAGATTTTAGGAAGAATGCAACCAGCATCAGGAGTGGCCACTGCAACATCAGCCTCATATCTCCACACCACAAAACACTACCTACCCCAGAAAAAGACACTCAGATTCTAAGCTGCAGTTGGTACAAACCTGAACTCAGAATAATAGTTTTTGGAATTCATTCTTTAGAGATTCCTACTGTATGGTAATTTGTTCAAGAACAAAGACTGATTTTTTTTATTTCTTTTGTGTATTCCCTGTGCTTATCGCTGTTAAACTCAATTTATTGTTACTGTCAAAAAAGGAGGAAACACACTTAATACAATTGTATTAAAAGAGTCAAACAACCTGTTACACACTCAATGTGTATTGGCTCCTCATTTACTTCCCAAAAGTAAAGCATTACAGATGTATAATAGTTTATATGCATTAGGAAAATACTAAAATATTGTGTTACCAACATCCCCATTTGGCAGAACAAAAAGCAGAGTTTCAGCAAAATCCATTATAGTGACAATATGATAAAAATCGAATCAGCCTGGGCTTCAGGATCGCAAACTCAGTTCATCCAAGTTCTAACAGCTGTTCTGTAGCTTTGGGCCTCTCTTCTCTTGCCTGCAAAAGTGGGAGCAACATCTTCGCACTCGGAGATCACTTCAAAGTGATAGTTAAATAAAGTTCAACAACCACCCCCCCCCCCGACAAAAAAAATCTCTCCACTTTAGAGAGAAGAGGTCTTAGTAGGAAATCTTAAGAATGATCTCAGACAAGATAAATTGTTTCTGGTAAAAAAGCACTAGTTCTCTAACATGATGTCACACGAGGGAAGCCAGAGGACCTGAGAACAGTTCCAGCGCTCATCTCCAGGGAGCCCCAACCTGTCTCTGTCCACTGAATGGATGAAGCCAAAAAACACAGCAGAGGCTTCCAACTGTCAGGTTAGCCAGAAGGGGCAAAAAGGATGCAAGAGACAAAGGGAGCCCGTGAACCCTCAAAGTATTTTTCCCTATTAATTTTAGATGAAGCTGACTAAAAACTGGGTAAGAACTGGAAAGTTGACAAAACTCACTATTCTCCAGAAATTACTTTGACCTTGCTTGGGCAGCAACCTTCATTCCACCACTGGCTTAAAGGCATTTATTTCAACAGTAGCTGATTTCACTATTACACAGAGAATCAGGGCACAAGATAATATAACTAAATCATTCTTGTAAATATTTAATACCTCCGTCTTTCTTCTTTCCTTTTAACAAATCACTATTAAAGGCTAAGCACATAGTAGAAAATGCATTTACTTATTCCATCCTCAAAAAATACATTTATTTATTCTACCCTCATGCATTTCCTCTATCTGGTTCTTCAAATGACTTTGACACTTGAGAGCCCTTGTGAGCAACACATGCTGAAGGTAGGTAATTTTGCAACAATTGAAGACTTATTTCTTGCATTGGTCAACATTACCCAAAGTTGTTTTGCAAAAGGAACTAAACAACCCACCACACACAGGCAGACTCTGAAGGGAGAAATCAAAAGAAAACAGAGGAATAATATTGTCTTAAAGACAAATACATTCTTCAGAAAAAAATGAGTTTTCCTTTTTATCTAAACAAAATCATTAAAAAATTGCAATTATTGGTGTTCAGCCGTGGGGTTGAGGCAAAAGCAGCTCCCTGCAGTGTGGCAGCTGTGGGGGGTGCCCCAGCCAGGCTGGACCCAATGCTGAAATTCGGAATGAGCAACCTTGAAAACTGTGGTTGGATGAGTTCTCAGCAGTTGAAAAATGTACCAGAGAGCCTAGTTCAGAAACTTTGTATACTGATATCTCCAGAATCTCTTGCAAGGCATTATCAATAACGGTATCAAGAGCCTGACAATGATGTCTAACATATACTATTCAGCACTTTTTGATAACCAAGACTTTGAGGAAACTCTGTGGGAGAGGGCGCGAAACATCCCTGAGAGTCAGAAACTCAGATTCAAGCCCCAAAGCACTGCGAGTTATCAGCGCAGCATCCAACACGGTGCTCATGCTCTTTCAGCATGTTCGTCGGCCACAGAATTCGTGGAGCAGACTAACGGGATTCTAAGCTCCCTGTGAACTCTGAAATTATATGCTTCTCAAATTTGCAGAAACAAATCAGCATTCCTTCAAAGTAACACATAGCCAAACGTTTTGGTTTCTTCATGGCTCATGTCATTTCATCCAATAATACAAGGAAATCTCATAGCTCTTGTGCACAAAATGAGCAAACGCATCTATCAAAGATGTTGAAAACAGGTTTGATCACAATTGCACTTGGCAGTGTGGGAAGCTCCAAAGGAAAAGGCCAAGGGTGCCCCTCGGCTATATCCAAAGACCTCCTAGCGAAAGCACAGCAAAGTCCCAGGGGGCTGGCGCTGTCCATTACCAAACTGTGCTTTGAGGTTTTTAGCCCAGAGATTTCTCATGCTCAAGTCAGCACTGCCTGTGTTTTTCTACACGATGGCAGGCACTGTTCTAGGCACTGGATATATAGCATAATGAACAAAACTACTGCTTTTTTGACATTGTATAAGCTCTTAATTTGCATAGTATTGGTGACTACCCACAACAATCTACCCTGTCATCATTTTATAGGCAATGGTCCAAAAGACCAAAAATGACATTCCCAGATGCAATACGTGATGCAATTATTGACAACACATATTTATGATGTGATTATTTACATCAGAGGCAAACTCTGAGTCTTTTGTACACATTACTTCCAGAAGTTTTGGGTAGTGGGGAGTATGGTTGTTTTCATTTTGCCTACTAGATTAATGATGTTTAAGAAAATAATCCCAGAGTAAACCCAGCACCCTGAACTGGGCCACCACATCTACCTCAGAGCTCTTTTTATTCCCCAGTGCTGGATACACCTGAATACCTCATGTTCTGGGTTCAAATGACACTGAGCCAATTCATTTAGAGCTGGGAATCTCACCTATAACCATTTTGGCCAAGCCATTTGTAACTGTGCATTATGTGTCACTTGGGAATACCTGAGAGCATGCCTAGTTCAGTAAAGGTATCTCTCCAGCCAGCTAAACAGCCCTAAGTAAACGGGTCCACTATGACACAATGGCAGTTCACTCCAAAAATGGCATTGTATGAACAAGACAAAATCCTCAGCCATGCAGAGAAAGAAGACCCACAAAATTCTCAGCTATGCCAATGACTGCTAAACAAAATACCAAGAAGCAATTTTTATTCACCTACATGATCACTGTCTGGAACAAAAGCCATTCACAGCCAAATTCTCTGAGTTCTAGGATGAATGGCTTGAGATGTGGAGAAATAAACAAAGCTGCTCATTGGCTCCAAATTTCTAAACAAATACGCCTAAATTCCTCATAAATTTCTCCTCTCACACCAAGATCAGCTCTTCCTAGATGTAAGCAGGCCATTGTCAGAAGCACTGACCACATATAACACATAGAAATCCATTTAAACTCTTAGGCAAGGCAAGCTGAAAGTGTTTTAGCAAGACTGAGGTCTATAACACTGCAATTGTTTAAACATCTGTGTTGTGCATTTTACCAGGAAGCAGTAATTTCCCTGTTGAAAATAGCCCATCTGAAAAAGAAATACTCCCAATCAAAACAAAAAAATTATTCAAAAGCAGTCCTAAATGAAGCCAATCCCCAAGTTTCCTTCCAATTGTAAAGGTGTTAAGGCTTTTAACATTAGATTTGGATGGGACTTCAAAATTATCTCATCCAGAGTTTTTCAATTGTACACGAGTTTTATTCCAGCTATTCTCATCTACCATGAAAATAACAAAGATCTTATGTCAAATAAATTTGGATAACTTTGAGAAGTACATTTTTTCTATTTACAAATCATAAATTGTCATATCGAAGGTTTGGAGAAGACCTGCAGTCAAGAAACCTAGTGCTTTCAAAACACTGTTTGCACTACTTTTTCTTTATTGCAACACAAGCATTTATCAAGCTTCTTTCAAATATACTCGTCATATTATCAGGTTCTGAGAAATAACAAAGCTTCCCTAAAATCTAAGCTACTTCTATCCTTCATTGAGGATGTTTTCAAACTATGTGATATGCACAGGTATAAAGAAACACAGAATCCCAAATTTCTCCAGTTAATAAGTCATTGGTTAGACTTAATACGTAAATAGTATTGGATTGAATTTCACAGTCCTCCTTTCAACTGTGTAACACACTAGCCATTACAGGTATGATATTGAACTACGGAATTCCCATTATAAAGTTCATAATAGAGCAAAGGGGTTTTCAGTGCGCATTTTAAGCCACATCATAATTCATAACAGCACCAACACAGAACTGAGAGTCAAAAGTACAGTTTAAAAAAGTACAGTTTAAAAATCTCATTGTAAGACAATGAGATTTTACTTCCATTTTTCATTGCTTGATACGCCTTCTGTTATATTTGGGAAGAAACATAATACACACACAAACATAAATACACAATAATTTCTGAGATCTGAGGTTTATTTCTGAATAACATCAATCCCAAATACTGACTCTGATTTCACTATTGGACCTGCAGGCATTTGCCAGGCACAGTCATTAGCTTATCTTTGAGTAAATATTTTGATTGCCAGGCAGCTCATTACAGACACGATTCCTTTCTACTCATTCACTCACTCCTGATGCATCCAAGCCCCCTTACACACTCATTCAATAATCTGTGCCTAGGCTAAAAGATGAAATCAGCCTATGGCAGCCAAAGCACAGGGTTGAGAAAAGGCTTTTCTGCGAGCTTTCCGTTTCAAAGGGCTCCGGAGTCTGCAGAACCAGGTTCTGTTTCAGTGCTATGCTACATTACCATAAAGCTTAGGAAATGAGCTATTACACACCCTCAGCCCTCCTAACTGCTCTCCCAGAAAATCACACACTCACACAACAGCATTAATTGTCAGAATTAGCAACCATTTAAAAGGCAGCTGTTCTTCCCCTCTTACAGAGCCTCCCAAATTTCACATCTTCTCCCTGGACTGGCTGCTTGATCTACTGCTCTTTACACACACAAACACACACATGCATATACAAAATGAACTCGTCGTCAATTTTAATTATTCATGTTCAAAAAGCCCAAGAAAAATATTGTTTAGGAAGCAACATTTTTCATCCCAATGACAATACTTGCCATCATTGTGACAATCAGCTGGAAAGCTTCCAACTTGCAAAAAAGCACTTTTCGAAGCTTCAGGAGCAAGGGTTCTGTTTTGTGTGGGGTGGCAGGCAGGGAGAAAAAAGCAGTATCTCTTTAAGAGCCAACAGTAAATTAACTTGCCCAAAAGAGTGAAATAATTAGCAGTTAGTAGCTTATTAAAAGGATGGCAAAGGCCAAGCTGCCATCTGGGATCTCCAGTTTCGTGTGATTGTTATTATGTCAAGATACACAAGTTGCATTAGCGTTCATGTCGTCGCGTCTGCCCTTACTTTACATGTAAATTTTAATGAAAGATGGGGCACTTTTGAAATCAGCCGTCCATCAAAAGCATTATTAGCCTGGTTGTTCACAAAGCAAATGGCCTTTTCCACCTCCGTTGCTCATCTCACCACTAAATGCCTTCGGAGAAACAAGGAAAAATCCCAGGGATACCGACCGGATGGGGTCTTTGTGCAGAAGGAAACCTCAGCGTCATCAACAACATGGCAAAGAAAACTCACAGGAGGACAACGCCTGTGCCTGTATTTATTTACACACACAGCAAACTACAGCACCTCTGCCTCTCCTGAGGTCAATCATTCTTCATCAAAGTTAAAGCAAAGTAGAATATGCCTGCTGACTACTACGTGGCTACACACAGTAACGAAAGCAGTGGAGAAATTAAACATATGGATTGAAAATACAGGCAAGGTGCTGATGTAGTTTGACCGGAAGAAGTGGCTCCCTTCCCCTTACCCCTCTGTAGACACAGGAGGAAAAAAAAAATAAAAAAACAGAACTGAAATATTTGTCCCACCCACCTTCCTCCTTGCCTCGACACTCCCCATGTGTGCACATCCCTCTCTACTATGTAAATAATATTCAAAACAAACTTAAAATAAAAAAAGAAAGAAAATACAGGGCAGAAAACTACACAATGGAATGTTCTGGAGTGATGGGAACATTCTACATCTTGACTATTCTGTTACATGGGTTTAAAACACCTTTAAGCTAAATGTTTGCAAGCATGTTTTACACATTAACCCAGTGCATCCTATTCCAAAGATAAGCAATAACAAAGTGAAAAAATTCTCTAGAGTGTTCACATATAAAGCCTATTTTTTTTATGAGTCTGAGAATTTAAAAGGTGGCGAATTTAACTAACTGAATGATCACCCAAGTGCTGCCCTTTAAATGAGGAATTAAGAACCACACGTAGGGCTTAGGCCTGGCGGCGTGGCCTAGCGGCTAAAGTCCTCGCCTTGAAAGCCCCGGGATCCCATATGGGCGCCGGTTCTAATCCCGGCAGCTCCACTTCCCATCCTGCTCCCTGCTTGTGGCCTGGGAAAGCAGTTGAGGACAGCCCAATACTTTGGGACACTGCACCCGCGTGGAAGACCCGGAAGAGGTTCCAGGTTCCTGGCTTCGGATTGGCGCAGCATCGGCCCGTTGCGGCTCACTTGGGGAGTGATTCATCGGATGGAAGATCTTCCTCTCTGTCTCTCCTCCTCTGTGTATATCTGGCTATAATAAAATGAATAAATCTTTTAAAAAAAAAAGAACCACACATAACAGTGGGGATTATTTTACTTTGGTAAAGGTGACTGTCTCGCTGTCAGCAATTGTTGGGAGAGGACTGAGTTCATGTTTGGTTGGCCCTGAGTACTCAGCACCTAACACACTGCTGGCTCTCCATCAACATTTGCTTAATAGTGAGTAAACATTGCTTTTCTAATGTTAAAGCAGGGAATCTGTTAAACTCAGATCCACACAAACCTTGAATCTACTAGTTTCACTTTATGCAAAAGGAAACAACATAATGAACATGTGAAACAAGTATAGGCCCATCAAAATGTGGCTGGATGACCTACACGTCTGTGTCGCTACACAGGTGCTAGCCTACCTGAGGGAGACAAGGACAGACTGGAACACGAGCACACAGAGAAATTTCCTTTGCTGGTACTCTAAATATTTTGCCATCAGGATAGTATTTGAGTTCCTTATAAATGAATGAGAGGCATTATCAATAATAGAATTTAATTCAAAACATCCTTTACCTGTCTATCAAAGTTTACGTATACAGACTTAGATCAATGAAATTATATATCCTTTAAGATTAACCGATTTGCCTTGACAAGCAAATCTCTCTACAAACAGATCATCATTCATGCCTTACATGAGAAAGTCTTTGATGAAATACACACAGAGGCATGAAATCTGAGTCACCATTAAGTCCAAATGGGTAGGTAATTCAGGAGAAAATAGTCAGGATGCTCCAACATCAGAGAAATTGTATCTTTTATGCAGTAAATTGGAATCATAACATTCCCTTGAAACAGTATATATTTTATCAATAAACCTACTTTTCACATTTACAGTTTCTGAATGCTCAAAAATTGTGCTAACATGTCTTCAGTGGTCCATTAAAATCTCTAAAATCAAGAAGAATCCATATTTTTGGAACACTGGTTTTTAAAGACGTCACTGCCAAAAACAAAGAACTGTTCAGATGAGGCAATTTATTTTTGTTTAAAATAAATT
The DNA here is from genome assembly GCF_030435755.1 of Ochotona princeps. Taxonomy (NCBI): domain Eukaryota; kingdom Metazoa; phylum Chordata; class Mammalia; order Lagomorpha; family Ochotonidae; genus Ochotona; species Ochotona princeps. Next base: position 16,000,602 of record NC_080857.1, read on the forward strand.
TATTTTCCTCAGAAGATTTTTCAAAACATTGTAAGAGGAAACAAAAAAAAACAAAACATGGAAACCAGGATGCTTTAAAAAAAGCAATGTGATTTGGGCTCGGCAGTGTGGCCTAGTGGCTAAGGTCCTCGCCTTGATCCCATATGGCCACTGGTTCTAATCCCGGCGGCTCCACTTCCTCTCTGTCTCTCCTCCTCTCAGTATATCTGACTTTGTAATAAAAATAAAATAAATCTTTAAAAAAAAAAAAAAAAAAAAAAAAAAAAAAAAAGCAATGTGATTTTACACATTGTCAAGAGGACAAATCAGTGGTGGATGAGAAACAGATGAGACCAGAGATGGACATGTAATACTGCCCCTATTTTATTATAATTAGATATTTATAGAGCACAGATGAGTTTATTTTCATAATTAGTAGCTGGCACTACAGTCACTGATTTGCATAAATAGTTGGCTATCAAGGCAGTAACTTATTTGTGGTGCTCTTGAGTCCAGGCAGGGACAAGACAGGGATCAACTCAGCAAATCAGCTTTCTTAATGTTATTACCAATAAAATACAATCCACATGAAATCATGTTCAAGCTTGTGTAGCTTAATTAGTGCCTTCAAGTTTGGCCAATGCTCATTAGTTCAACAATAGAAGGCCAATGTTGCAAACTACAGGGGCAAAAAACACACAAATACACTGAAAGGGGCCTCTATGTTCTAAAGGACTAGCATAGATATTTGGTTCAACAGAATCTAGTTCAGTTCATCATTAAATCAAGAACTCTGCTGAACAAAAGCAGGTAATAGTTAACTACCTCCCATTCAGTGTTCTTATTGCAAAAAAAACAAAAACAAAAGCAGATGATTTAGTTCAGTTCAAACAATAACTAAGTCTGTGATCTTCCATGCAACAGAGTTCAGGACCAAGCACTGAGCTCAGGCAGTGTGGGTGACAAGTGAGGGCCAAGATTCAGCCTCTGACCTTTTGGAGGTGGGGATGATAACTGAAAATACATGAGTGTATCCTCTTCCAGGCATTTGACAGAGGTGCTATAATTGGCAGGTTGTGGAGGTTCAGACATGCAGGGTGATGCAAAGTAGAGGGTGTGGCCAGTGCTATAGCCAAGTGTAAAGGTGCTGCTTGCAATGTCAGCATCCTATATGAGCACTAGTTTGGGTCCCAGCTGCTTCACATCCCATATAACTCCCTGTTAATGCATCTGGGAAGGCAGAAGGTCAACTCCTTAGGCCCCTGCACCTATGTGACAGATCCAGATGGAACTCCTGGCTCCTGACTGTGGCCTGGCCCAGCCCTGGCCATTGTGGCCATTTGGAAAGTGCACCAGCAAATGGAATATCTCTCAACCTCTACCTTACCCTGTTTCTCCGCCTTTCAAACCAACAAACCTTTTAAAAAAAAACAGAAGAGTTTTCACAGAAGGAGGAAAGGGTAGGTACTATGTATAGTGATGAAGCCACATTCCAAATGGGAGTGCCAATAAAAGTTCCAGCTACTCCAATTCCAGTCCAGTTTCCTGCTAAAGCAACCTAGAAGGAGCAAGTGAGGTCTCAAGTTCTTGGGCTTCTGTTGCCCATGTAGGAACCCTGGTGGAGTTCCCGGCTCCTGGTTTCAGCCTGAGCCCACCCTGGATATTGTATGGGCAATTAGAGAATGGACTCCTGAATGGAAGGTGTCTATCTTCCTTTCAAATGAAAAATGAAAATAAATGTTCAAAAACAGATGTTAGAGCTTCAGCCAAAGCCTGATGGCAGAAAAGCCCAAGGGTATGGGTTCAAATAGGGCAAGTTGGTGACTTTAGGCCAGTGGAGAATGGGCAGGGGTGAGGCTGGGCCCCTGGGTACAGTCTCAGAAAATAAAGCAGGGAAGGCACCTTGACAATGGTGCAGTGAGTACCCACCAAAAGCTTTAGAGCAGATGAGCTCTTTGATCCGATTTCATTTTAATTTTGCTTTATTTTCACATTTAGCAAGGTGACTGACAGCCGCATAAGAGGGATTAGAGATTTTAGTCCTTTCCATACAGCACGGACTTTGCCAGACACATCTGGACATTCCCAGAGGATATTTTTCTTCAACCTACCTTCAGTATAGTAAAGGGGAATGGTCCAATCATTAAATAATTGTGATCTAAACTGCTACATACATTAACAGCCCAACTCTGAATGGGCCCTGGAAGATGTCCGTGGGCAGAATAAAAGGAGGGCTTCTTGAAGCGAAAGAAAACAAGCTGAAAAACTGGGAAAGTCTCATGAGGCTCTTTGGTGTCCTGTTTGACTAGAACAGAAATTTTACCCATAAGCTTATCAGAGGAGACAGTTAAAGAAAACATCAAATTAGAGCTTGCTTTGCAGGTGAGATGACTAAGCAGGCACTCCAGCTGATGGGCAGGAAGGTTTAAGCTTGGTTTCCAGACACAATAGAAGGGATGGGGAGGGTAGAGGAGGAGAGGGGAAAGTAGGGGGAGAGGAAGGAAGGGGAAAAGAAGGAAGGGGTGTGGGGAGGAGATAAGAGAGGTCTGACTGGGACATTTAGGTGAACATCTGTTAAAAAAAATCCAAGGTGACCAGTTGAAAATGCAGAAGGTTCCAGTGGCTAGGCCATAATCAGAAGGTATGTCTATAGAGGTTATATTTGTATCCAAGAGAAGCAGCACAGAGCAGCAGTTTGGGGCTCAGATTCTGAACCTAAGTCCCACTGAGTAACCTTCTGACTCAGGTTATCTATCTCGTTAAGCCTTGGTACCCTTCTCCATAGAACAAGGAAAATGCCTCATCTATCTCATGGAAAAGCTATGAAGATTAGGTGTGGTAAGGTATCTAAAGCTCAACAATGACCATCCCATGAGACCCAGGGGCATCTCTTGTGTATCAGCAGCTGCCAGAAGAGGCAGCAGCAGGGACCCAGAGGGGAAAAAAACATAAGATGTTTATATACAAAAGCTCAAAACACAGAAAACACTAATCTTAAAGGATGTTTTCAGAGATTATTGGGGCAAAGTGGGGAGATGGGCAGATACCAATCCTCATTTATTGGAGTGACAATAAAAGGAGGAGCAAGTAACAATGTCGTGTCAATCAGAGAGACGGAGTCCTGGGCAAACATGGGTGGCTTTGCCTACAACATGATCCCGCACATCCTTCCAATGAGTAATGTCACAGTGAGGTAGAGGTACAGTGCGATGCACCCCCTATTAACTCCATTCTTCCTCTTCCCCCTTTTCTACTCCCTCTTTTCAGTGAAGCCAGAGTTCTTCATGAGAGAATGAGCCCACCTCATTAGCATAAAAGCAAATAGGCAGTCAACCAGTCCTTAATGGAAAAAAGACTGGACTGCTTCCAAGGTAACCACCAAAACTTTTTTAAAACCCAGGAAAGCATAAAACTCCAGTGAGATAAGGCCAGTTCACAGACTCGCCATCAAATCAGCAGTTTCAGTAATGTGTCAGTCCCTTCCTTCTTCAGCTTTCTCCTGCCAGGATCGACATTTCTTGTTTCTGTCATTCACCTCCCTTTGAAGGAAGCAGCGGCACACAACTTCACAAAGAGAGGGTCCGCACAGTTAGAGAGCAAGCGCGAAGGATTGGAAGCAGATACTTATTTATAATTTATAAATTTACCTCTCCCTTCACTCCTGAGCAGCTAATCCAATTTAGGCCAACGTGCCAGGCTCTCCTGGCTGAAATACCAGGATGGAGGAATGAGCTGTGCTGCCCAAAGGTGTGAAGAACTGGATGGCATGCCAGGGCATCAAAGGAAGCTTACCCACGCTGGATCTCTCCTTTCCCCTTGTCTGTCTAGCAGTCAGAGGCTTAGGTTAGCTCCTCCTCCAGCGTGTTCACACATTTTCCTTCCCACACTCTGCCGTGTGCCTCTAGTTTTTCCCTTCTCTTTCATCAATCTGTCAGAAAACGGACTCCCAGCTATCCAGGAAATCAAATAGAAGGTACACAGCAACCAATATACACATCTCAAATTCCACATGAAATAGAGTTTTAGGCAAACCATCAATCCTTCCCCCACCCATATTATTCTCAAATTCAGTTATTCCCAAGAAATAGCAATGATCACATATCATTTCATACTACCCTTGATCAGTTTGCTAGGAGGTGATCTTTGTTACCCTACATCCAAGTGAAACACAGCTTCCCTGTACTATATAACTGCTTCCAGGAGCAACAGACACAGCCTGAATCTCATCCTGGATTCAGAGGGAGTTAGACCAACTCCAAACCACCCTGATTCACTCGGAACATGAGGTTCACTGAAAGGAAATAATAGTGTTGAATTTTTGCTTTTTTATTTTCAGTTGTTGCAAAACGAATTAACTCATCATCTGTACAGTATTCATCAGAATCAACAATTCCCTTTGGGCCCATGAATCATTCAGAAGACAGACTGAGAGGTACAGTGATAAAAATAAAGTGATCTCTACCTTTACTTCTACCTACAGAAATGAAGTAGGAGATCCAATTAAGTAGAGGAAGCATGGTGTCCACCATGGAGGCAGAGCGAGTGAGAGAAAGGAGAGAAAAATATCAGCAAATCGCAGACACAGAGAAAGGCAGCACCACAGAAACAACAGCAAAGGCAGCAGCATGGGGACATACTGAGAGCACAGAACAGTCACAAAGGAAGCTTCAGCAAGCAGTCAGTTCCGTGATCAGCAAGGGCGCTTCCATCGGCTTTATGTTTAAGCATTGTCCCATGTTTCGCTTGTAACCCTGCACACATGACAAAGTCAGCATGCAAAAGCACAACACAGCCGCACATCAGTGAAACTGCATGCACTGAACCAATCTAAAAGTGGTTACAGAAAGTCTCAGAGAAGCTAGGTTCTCCTGAGATTCTCACCATAAATATAAGCCAGGAGGGACAACAGTGAAACATACATGTATTGTCGTGCGCACATAGCATACGTAAATATTTTCACACATTCGAGGACATCAAAAACAAATTCTGGAGACTCAGTGGGAAACAGACAGAAGCTTCATTCTTTCATATCCAAGGAATACAGAGAAGGTAACCAATATTAGTGGGAACAAGTCTGTTGGGTTCTGGGGACTCGTCATCTCAAAAAGCAGACAATGGTGTGGGAAATGGAAAAGAATGAGAGGAACAGAAACACAGTCAAAGGACCTTCTTACACGCAGATTAAGTTGCAAGTTGCAACATAAAATCTCAGTAGCACCAATCACCCCGAAGAATTCTGCACCCTTTCTTGAACACCTCTCTAACAAGGAATTCACCACCTCCATATCTATCACTATTTCTCCTTCCTTTTCAAAGAGGTAGCTGACTTACTTCCCCAGAGCAGGGTTTTGGCTGAATATTCTACACATATGCAAGTAAGTTCTGGGTAAGGTGTACGGCACAGGTCCACCAAATCACTTTCACATCAATGTTGGGATATGGCCATCCAGTATTGCAACCTGGGTCATACCTGTGTCTGAAATAAGCTAGATAATCAAAATCAAGGAAAAATCCCATCACCATAGAGCTTCTGCTGTAATTTGCATTAAGACAGCAACCTCTGCATTCAGTTAGTTATCCAAGATAATGCTAAAGCTAGGGGAACTCCAGAAGGCCAGCTAGAAGCATGAGGCTAGAGAATGCAGGAGGAGCTTCTGTCATCAGGTCTCCAAGGGCCAGCTCTATCTCAGGTCATTTATCACCAAAGTTGAGTCATCAAGCTCCAGCATTTCACAGAACTTGATTCCTCAGAACCTGCCAAGATGCTAGGTCAACATCAAGTACAGCCCCTAAACATGCACTCACAGTTCCTGCTTCCCTCACTCGACAGGATGCAGTCCAGCCTCTCCCAAGGCCTCCCATGATACTTGATCATGTACTTGACCTCCTCCCTCTAGCTCGGCTCCTTGACATCTACCCTCGACCAAACCATCCGTTCATAGAAATTTCTTTAATCCTTATCATGGGTCTTGGCTCAGGCCTGCAGGGCTGACTTATAATGGAAACTGGGCTTCCTCTTTATATTGCCTTATCACTCCACATCCACAAACCATACACAAACTTCTTTGAGCTCCAGGTGCTTTCTTAATCTGATCATACTCCGTTTTATGGCAAAACTGTCTGGTGGATCCCAAGGAAGGGGAAGGACAGAGGACTTTCCGTGCTGTTCCACTTGCCTCAATACAGAAAAATAGAAATCGATGGAAGGTTTCTTGCTTCTCCTTGTCTTTGCTCCTCTAAAAGAGGCACCAATTCCCATGTGGAAAAGAAACAGGCAAGAAAAATTAAAATACAGTTTTGTGGTGACAGTGCAAGGCAGGCAGTCTAATGCTGCAATCACCGCAAGACTCAGAGGAAACACAATAGTAGCAATTGAATAGTGAAGGAAAAGACAATTTTAAGTAGGCTCAGTTCTCAAATTCTGATTTAGGCTGTTAATGTTGAAGATTTTTATTTAGGAGGAAAAGGCTTCGTTCACAGCCCACCCCATGCTCTGCTGGGCTGAATTTCCTGCTCAGTCATTCCCTGCATATTTGAATATTTTAGGTTTCAGATGCTGAATTTACAGATCTTTATATGCAGTTTTCTTCAGGGTGTATAATGAGTTAGAATCCTGCTATGAGGACATTAGCATGTTCTATGGGTGGCTTTTGCTCTTCTGTAAAACTACAAACAGTCAAAGCCCCCAAAGGCTTCCTTTGACCAAGGAAAGCAGAAATGTTATTACAATGGGCAGTGGAATGGAAGGGAAGACAGAAGGCCAACCTTTATTCCTAGGAAAACTCAGGAAGAAAGGCAGACCTTTGCCCTGAAGCTGGGAACCATTCAGGGGCCTGGGACACCAGGGAGAAGGGAGCAGGAGGAAGTTAATTGCTTTGGTGCTCAGAAATTAGCTTCACTCACCCCCATTATGTACAAATCATGCCTAGTTTCATGCTTCTCTCTTCGGGGCAGCCCAGCAGGGCCAGCAATGCGATACAAATGGTGGTGGAACATGGAAAAGCCAGGGGATGTTGACATTTCCGTATCCCCCCCACCCCCCGCACCTAGCCCCAAGCAGGGAAGCCCTGCTACCAGCCTGACCCACAGCAGAAGGGACAGGCAACCAATACCCTGCCAGGCACCAAAAGGCTCTGAGTGACCAGCCAGAGGCACAAAGGCAAGCAGTTCAGGCAGCTGCAGAACCACGAGCACGAAGCACCTACCTTGTTCACTCATCATGAGGTGGGAGAAGCCTTGAGGAGTGAAGATAAAGGAGAAAGGGATGGGGGTGGGGGTTGAGGGGAAGAAGAGAAAGAGAAGAAGACAAGTTAAAATCCCACATGCAATGCAATCTTCTCTAAATGTTTGATACCCAAGTAGGAGTAGTAGTGGCTGGGCACACACATGGCCCACACTGGTACTCTTGCCCGCTGCCTGCCTGCCAGGAAGTTGCTCTCTAGCAAACAGTACAGTCTTCTGTTTGTTGTCCTGCTCTAGTCCTCCTAATGAGAACCTTCCCTTTACCACTATTTGATACTAGGTCAGATTTGTAATAGATCTGTAAAAGATTAGGCCTCTTGGGAAGGAAACTCAAGATGCCAGGTTATGTAGGTTTCTTTCCTTTAAATTACTTACAAAAGTACAAGTAATACATGGTCACTGTAGAAACTTGAGAAAATCCACAAAACAGCAACAGGTTGCTAACTCAGCATCTGACTTCGTCATTCAGCTACAGCATTTTTTTTTCATAAAAGTAAAATCATATCGAACATACCAGATAAATTCTCATTCACAACAGATCCTCAAATATCTCATCACTATTTCTCCTATCTGGCTTTAGCTCAGAGATAACCACAGCTCTTCATTCATTTCTCTACAACTGTATCTTTCTTGCAAGTACCCCATGCTTGTTCAGGCAGGCCTACCTCAGAGCACTGAATGAGTTTCAAAGAGTGCACAAAATCCCAAGAAACAGCTGACCAAATCTCTGGCTATGTTGTTAAAGGAAAGAAGAACTATTAAGAGCTCCTTTCTTCAAGGGATGTAGAAGCCCTGTCACAGGCTATGATTTCTAACCCATAACCAACTGTACTGGTTATTTGATCTTGTGCATTCCTGTCATTATTGGATATATTCTACAAAACCCAGATCACTTCTAGAGAACCTGTACTTGGAGCAAAATTTAGGGATATTGGGGGTTAAAAAAAGAAAACACACTGGAAGTATGGAAATCTCTAAATGTTTTGAGAGATTACCAGAGATTTAGAAAAGTAATCAGAGGTAAAATATAGGTCAAGCAACTGCATTTTCAAAGATCAATGATATATTAAATACATAGATACTTGTGCCATAAATGTCACAGAGTCTATTTTTTAAACAAATTTCATTAAACTATAATTGTATTTTAAAGGCACAGCCTTGGCATTCATTACTCTAAGACTAGGATTAATACTTTAGGAAGAATGGAAGCATGCCAGAGCAAGTGATTCTCATAATTTATTTTGCCTCAAAAATTAACTTTTGGTCATTTTGATGGGTGATAGAGAGAACAGGAGAGAAAAAGATGAGCCCTAAATTTAGATAAGAAAAACATCCACATAAATGTCCATTCCCTATATGTATTTTTTAAAGATTCACTTATTTATAAGAAAGTCAGAATTAGTTATAGAAAGAGGAGGAGAAACAGATTGAGAGAGGAGAAAAATCTTCCATCAGCTAGTCTGCTCCTCAAATGACCAAAACAACTGGGATTAGGTCAGGACAAAGATAGGCACCAGGAAATCCATTCAGGTCTCCCATTTGGATGGAAGGCCCAAGCAATGGCGCCATCTTTTCCCATGCATAGTAGCAGGGAGCTGGATGAGAAGTGAAACTGCCCCAACTCGAGCTGGTACCCATGCGTAGGATGTGTAGAAACAGGAACAGGAACAAAAAAAAAAATAAATTTAGCAGACAACTGTTCAAAAGAGTCTATTCAAGAACGAAAGCAAGGGTGAGGGCATTTGTCACAGCAGTTAAGATGTCACACCTGTGACACCTAGGGTCAGTGTTAGAGTCCTGGCTCTGTCCCCTATTCCAGCTTCCTGCCACTGCATCCCCTAAGCAGCAACAGGTGATAACTCAAACCCTTGGGTCCCTGCCACCCACATGGAATTCCTGAAGTTCCCAGCTCCTGGCTTTTGACTTGCCCAGTGCCAGCTGTGACACATGTCTGGAGAGTGAACCAACCGATGGAAAATCTACCAATTTTTTCCTCTTTTTCTCTGCTTTTCAAATAAATAAGAAAAATAACATAAACCAATTTAGTGGACATGATAGACCTAAGAGAAAAATATAGATTAAGAGAGAAAAGCCAACAATTTACCTCAAAAATTAAAGCTGGTTGGCAGCCACCAGAAGCTATGAGAAGAAAAAAAGATACAAGAGTTCTTGGTTGAAGTTGCTACAGGGAAATTGGAACAAAGACAGCAACTTTATCTCTTGTCTCAAGAATTTCCATGTGGACAATTCAGTGAGTAAAGCGAGATTTATTAAGTCTGAAGCCTCCTGCCACAGTGGTCAGGAGGGAGGCTCTGAGGGAATAAGACCAAATGCTGGTCCAAGTGGTGTCTTTCAAACAAAATCCAGTGAACAAAATAACAGTTAATAATCAACAAGGAGACGAAGACAAGACCCATCAGAAGACCAAGACTGTAACCCTATCTGGCTTGCTCAAGATGGAATAAAAAGCTATTAAAAAGGTTTTATCATACTCATCATAAAACTAGAAACACAGAAGGATGGGATGGCACTTCGGTCTTAAAGCACCTTTGCGTAGAAGCAGGCATCTTATCTAAGAAACGCTTTTTCTCCTTCCAGTAGGAATGAGACCCTAACTACCTATTAGCCCATCTGACTGTCACAACTCCCAAGATTTCTAATTTAATAAAGGAAAAGCAAGCATGATACATTCAAGCCCTCAATAAACTTCTATAATTAGGTCTCATTCTACACACTTCCCAAAGTACATCTCGCTGGTGTCAATACCTGGAAGTACTTACTAAAAATGAAGATCCTCAGGGCTGGTGAGGTGGCTCAGCTGCTTAATCCTCCACCTCCAAATGCCAGCATCCCATATGGGCGCCAGTGCATGTCCCAGCTCCTCTACCTCTCATTCAGCTGGTATGGGATGGCTCAAGGAGGAGACCCAGAAGAAGCTCCTGGCTCCTGGTTTCAGCTCAGCTCAGCTCAGCTCAGCTACAGTCATCACAACCATGGGGGGAGTGAACCAGCAGATGAAAGATGTTTTTCTCTCTCCTTCTCTCTGTAAATCTGCCTTTCCAATACAAAACAGGTTAAGGCTATAGACAATGGGACAAGTACTTGGGTTCTACCACTCAGAGTTCCTGGTTCCTGGCCTCAGCCTAGCCCAGCAGTTGCTGCCATTTGGGGGATGAACTAGCAGATGAAAGATCTCTGTCCCTTTCCTCTATTTCTGTCACTCTTTTAAAATAGTAAGCAAATAAGTAAATAAATCTTGTTTTCAAAAATTAAGTCCTAGTCCTACCCCAAATTTATCTTCGGGGGAGGAGTTAGGGCAAGATCTGAATTTTCAGTCAGTTAGCCAAGTGATTTCCATGCTCACTGGAACTTGAGAGCTCCCCCTCCAGAGTGGCATATAAATCAAATCTTGGCAAATTAAATTGTATGATGAATGCACTAAGAGGAATTGGATATTTAATGGAACCCTGCAGTGGGTCCTTTTGTGAGGGAAAGAATCCTTTTAAAATGCAAATAACCCTCCACCTGTGTTTTTTAAAATTCAAACACATACTTACCAGGTTTTATTAAGCTACATATGTAGTTGCAGCATTGCCACTCATGTAAAATGCTCATAATCTCCAACTTACAAAAACCTTACGTGGAAACACTGGGTCAGAAATGCAGAGTCGACATTTTTATGCCACAACTTTGGCTTTGCAGGATAAAGGCAAAATGGAAATGCAGCAGTTTAACAAGGAAGGATGAAAGAGGAACCAGGTAACCACAATGTGGGCTGCTCCCGTTTTCCTTCTTGGGAAGGGAATGCCGTTCCACTGCCAGGAGTTTTCTCCATCGGGATCATGTGTTGTATGAACCTGTCGTCGCTGACTGAAGGGTTAAGAACCCAAAGCAGGGATGTTCAAGCATGTTCTGGTGCTCTCTGAAATTCTGTGCTTCCCACTTCTGTCTCAAAGCACAGTCTTCGTTGCTCTAACTCCAGTAATTCAATCAGACTCTACAATGCAAACAATCAATTACCTCCTATGTACAAAGAATGTATAAGGTAGAAAAGACATGAGTATTTACTGGACAGCATCCTGACCCCGAAACTTTGGAGTTTGGCTGGGAAAAGGGTGTGTGTGTGTATGTGTGTGTGTGTGTGCGTGTTGACAATATACTAGTACCTGACAGTAAAGCAGAAAAGCAAACATTAAAGAACTCAGAGCAAGACTGGATTCCATCTCTGCTACTCGCAAGCTTGTGACCTTAAAAATCTCTGCCTTGATATCGCTATCTTAAACTATGAATAATAATGCTTACTTCACAGACTGGTTTCAGCATTAAATGAATATATGTTAAGCTGTGTCTGTACAGAGAAAAGAGTCGAGTAAGGGCAGTAGTGATTGCTATTTTCAGCATGCTATGAAAATACACGGACATGTGAGGATATAACCATTTTAGTGCTGAACACACATTAGGTGCTCAGCATGTGTAAGTGTCTGCTATGTGTCAGATGCTGAATTCAGACCTAAATAAATAAATAAGCTGGCAGAAACCACGGGGGAGGGGGAACGGGCGGTTCTAGATGCTCAGAAACAGTTTGTGAAGAACAATGTGAAACAAGCTTTGAGAAATGGCTTAGAATTCAGACAGAGACTTCCTGGTTAACACCGGCAGTTCCCAAAACCAAGGAGCACATTTTAAGGACTTCACTGTTCAACCTTCCAGAAACAACCAGAACACTGCCAGGAACATCTTAGGTTTGCAACAGCATGCAAATTCAAGGGATGTAAACACAACAAAAGTTCATTAAAGGAAGAAGGGAGACATCACCCTAAGAATCAGAATATGGAGGCTGTGGTGTTTCAAAGCTAAGGAAAATGGACTTGACCTTTCAGCTAATGGGAGACATTGAGACTCATGGGCAAGCAGAAAGACCTGGAAGAAATGAGAAGAAATGATGTTCAAAAAGACTGCTTTGGCAATACAGTGGACTGGATAGATTTGAGGAAAAGAGATAGAGGCAGAAAGATCAGTCACAGGCAAAGGAAATCAATGAGATCACGCCAACAGGAAGGAGAAGGGAAGAAAAGGGTTCAACAGGCTTGGCGATGAATGAGGGGAGGGGTAAAGAGAGACTGGTGGAAGCCATGGGAAACATGAAGGTTGGGTGGGGTACAGCACGGGTTGGGAGCGAAGAAATTAGTTCTCTTTCAGGCATGATAAAAAAGAGGAATTACTGAAAACAAAAATCTTCTCAACAGAGGTCTCAACAGAGAGTCAGGACAAATGTAAGGGCTCAGCAAATGCCCCTCCCAGAAGGTCACCAGAGCAGATGAACAAAGCCCTGGAGCACTGAGTCTTAGACTGGAATGGATGGGAAGATACTTAAATATCTTGTAAGTTAATTTTTTCCAGCACATTCAACATTAAAATATTTTTTAATTTGCATTAAAGAAACAAAACGGAACTATAAGTCTTTCCAACATAAATTATAGAAAATAATGCTAAAAAAATTGTTAACTGAGCAGGATGAATTAGCAAGAAAGGAAATGGAATCTGTGCCGGGTCTGTTTTCTGTTCGGTTAAGGACAAGAGGGTTAAGATGAAAACGGGCAGGCCTAGCGCAATAGTATAGCAGTTAAAGTCCTCACCTTGAACGTGCCAGGATCCCATATGGGCACCGGTTCTACTCCCAGTGGCCCCGCTTCCCATCCAGCTCCCTGCCTGTGACCTGGGAAAGCAGTCCAGGACGGCCCAAAGCTTTGGGACCCTGCACCTGCATGGGAGACCCGGAAGAAGCTCCTGGCTCCTGGCTTCTGATTGGCTCAGCTCCAGCTGCTGCTGCTGATTGGGGAGTGAATAATTGGATGGAAGATATTCCTCTCTGTATATCTCTTTCCAATAAAAATAAATAAATCTTTTTTAAAAAAGATGAAAACGGACCTTTTTCTAGATAACCTCAGAAAACGGTCTCCAGACCCATGAAAACCACCAGCGCCTCCTTCTGCTCCCCACACTACCAGCTCCAGAACCAAATCCAGGCTGAGCAACAGTGCGACGGCCTAGGGGCTAAATCCTCGCCTTGCATGCACCAGGATACCATATGGGCACCAGTTCGTGTTCCAGCTGCTCCATTTCTGATCCAGCTCCCTGCCTATAGCCTGGGAAGACAGTGGAGGATAGCCCAAAGCCTTGGGCCCCTGCACCCATGAGGGAGACCCGCAGGATACGCCTAGCTCCTAGCTTTGGATCAGCTGAGCTATGGTTATTGCAGTCACTTTGGGGGAGTGAATCAGTGGACAGAATATATTTCTGTCTCTCTTTCATTCTGTATATCTGCATTTCCAATAAAAGTAAAACTAATCTTTACACAACAACAAAAATCCAGGCTGGGTTTGTAATTGGACATCTATTCTGGGCCTCTTATTCCCAGGCTGCTGAAATAAAGCATGAACCGGAATGGGGACTTGTGATGGCAAAAGGACATTTTCTAAAGCAATGTCTCTTTATACCCTAGATTTGAAAAGATCCCTTCCAATTATGATTCAAAAGTTGGCTTCAAAGAAATCCACCAAGGGCAAGTAGAGAATGGGAAGTGAGGTTGGATGATTCATTGATAGGCAAGAAGAATTGTCAATACAGAATTATTATAGAATGACAACACCTATCCAAAAGGAATTCTTTTTTAAAAAAATATGAGAAAAGAAACTAAAATATGACTTATCTGAGGTCACATCCTGGCTCAGTACTGCCCTAACTAGATCCAGAGGCCACTTTGGATCCCAACAAGATGTTTGATCTTGTTAACCTGTCCCCTCTGTCCTCTCTCCCAGGCTACATTCTACCCTTGTTGTGCCTGTCCCTTTGTAATGTGAAACTTCTCAGGATACGCCCAGGAACAAGAAGGAAAAAAATCTTCAGTAGATAAGACATACAGAGTTGAAAATTGCCTTGCCTGTAAATCATATGCAAAGTATATGCAGCCTACAGAAGGCTGTGTAAACTGTGTTACACCCTTCAAGAAAACCCCAAGGAGATGGCTGCTTTTACAGCTCAGAAAAAACAAAAATGACTATGAAAGCTTAGCCATTTGTAAGCAGCTGTGGTCATCATGAAGCGTGGCATGAGAGTAGAAGTCATTTAGAGGAAGACGCAATGTGCAGGAACCAGGAAGGGGAAGGCGCCTAACGATTCAACCAGTAGAATGCCTCCTCTCAAGCCTCTGATGGTGTTCCAGCCATTCTTCCTTCACCCTGGCTGAGTAGTTAGGAACAGTATTTCAGGGAACAAAGTCAGTCACAGACATAAAGAGAAAAGTTATCTCTGCCAACTCTTTTATTTTTCAATCACTTTCAGGTAACTTTTATCCTGGTGAGCAATCCGTGTAGATCATCCCTCTTTTCCATACTGAAGTAGGGAAGCTAAATGTCACTAATTGCTGCCAGTGCCAAGTGTCAACGTTCCAAAGCCACAAGGACTTTTTAGAAAAGTAATTATGCAAAATCAGAAGGTCATAGAAACTTTCACCCTGTTTCTCTGGAAGAACTAAGGAGACGATGCAGGTGGAAGAGAAAGCTCTCCCCGCCTCCTCCAGCAAAGAAGAGATTGAGGATAACAGTGTCTTCCATAGAAACTAAGAATTTGGAAAACAGGAAAAGAAAATCTCTTTAGATTTGCATTTTCAAGAGCAAAGTGGCTTAATGTGCATTTCTACTAAAACATAAAATTCCTCCTTCCCTGGGTCATTTCTGGTGTACTAAGCCACTTCGCTCTGTAAAATGCAAGTCTGAACAGGAGTTGGCACCTCATGTGCGAGAGACTGCAGGGAAGGCAAAGATCTCTGTTCACAGTCAAGGGCATGGCACAGAAGGAGCCAAAGGAGGAGACTTGTAGGATGAAGACATCAGCCTGGAGAACAGGAAAGCAGCAACAGGAAAGGACAAGACTTGGGGAGAAAACTGCTTCAGGAAACCACCACCTGCATCTAGAACAGTCCTTCCTTGGGCAACTCCCGGATGCCCACTCTGTAATACTCCCTCTGCTGCAGAAATTAGCCCATTCCCCATTCGGATCAATGATTTGGCTGGGGTGATTCATGGTGTGCTGTCTTGATGTTTGTTAGGTCTTAGAATCAAATTCCAAAAAAATGAGAACAGGTAGCAGTGGGATTTTAAATGAAAAATACATATTCTGAAACTTGAAAATAATTCCAAATCTTCAAAGAGAACCATAAACCCCCCATAAAACAGTTTAGTAGGCCTACCTGTTCTTATGAATGAGTGTGCTAAGCACAGGGCTTAGTTTGGTTCCAAACACAGCACTGTATAAGAGAAGGTTTACTAGAAAAGAAAATACCCAGGATGACAAGGGACTCCAAAGCATGTCAACTTGCAGAAAGGCAGAACGAACCTCTATGTGCAGCCTAAACTATGGGAAGCTAATTAAGGGCATGAGCAACATCGTCAACGATTTTTTATATTTATTGGAAAAGTAGACTCATAGACAGGAGGAGAGACAGAAAGATCTTCTATCTGCTGGTTTACTCCCCAAGTGGCCACAATGGCCAGAGTTGAATAGATCTGAAGCCAGCAGCTTCTTCCAGGTCTCCCACACAGGCTCTGTGTCCCAAGGCCTTGGGCCATCCTCCACTGCTTTCCCAGGACACAAGCAGGGATTTGGTTGGGATATGAATTGGCCAGAGTAGGATGCAGGGGATCCCAACACTTGCAAGGGGAGGATTAACCAATTGAGCCATTAGCCAATTAGCCAAAAGTGCCAGGCCCTGAACATTTCAAAGTGCCATGGGGTAGGTGGTTAGCCTAGTGGTTGATATTCCAGTTGAGATATCAGCATCCTAAATCAAAAGTGACTAGGTTTGATTTCCAGTGCCAAATCCTTATTCCAGCTTCCTGCAAGCACTCAGTGGTATTGGCTCAATTAATTGTGTTCCTATCGCCTACACGGGATATTTGGATTGAGTTTGCAGCCCCTAGCCTCACTCCAGTATAGTCTAGGCCTTTTCAGGCATTTGAGGATTAAGCCAGTAGAAATCAGTGTGTTTCTCTCTCTCTCTCTCTCTCTCTCTCTCTCTGTCTCTCTCTCTCTCTCTCCCTCCCTCCCCCTCACTCCTCCATCCCCATCCCTACTTTGCCCCACAGTCTCCCTCCTCTGTCTCTGAGCCTCTAAAATAAATAAATAAATAAATAAATAAATAAATAAATAACTTTTAAAGTAATACATAAAACATAAAAAAGCAAGCCCAGGACAGTTGCCTTGTGGCTAAAGTCCTCACGTTGCATGCCAGGATCCCATATGGGTGCCAGTTCCTATTCCTGCTGCTTCACTTCCAGCTCTCTAACCATGGCCTGGGAAAAGCAGTGTAGGATGCCCCAAAGCTTTGTGGGACCCTGAGCCTGCGTGGGAAACCCGGAGAAGCTCCTGGCCTCACATCAACTTAGCTCTGGTCATTGTAGCCACTTGGGGAATGAACCAGCAGATGGAAGATCTGTCTCTCTGTAAATCTGACTTTCCAATAAAAATAAATATTAAGAAAAGATAATGAAACAAGCTAATTCAAGATTAACAGTAGTTAAAACACAAAGAAAGTTTCTTTGGTCAGAAATGCAAAAGAAGCAAATTTGGCAGGACTGGATTTTAGACGAGAACCCTGGCCAACAGAAAATTCTTTACCTGTACAATTCGAGATGATCTCCTGGGATGCCAAGTAACACAATGGACTGATTCATATGAAATTGTTGATATTCTACTGGTTTTGACCTATAAGCTTGGTTATTTTAAAGGGTTCAAATGAATGCCCTTACTATTGCCTAAAATGATAGAACTACAATATCTAACTGCCACTATAGCCAAATTTCATCAAGCTTCAACCAGTCATCTCACAGACATGATGAGCTAACATTCAAGAAGAACATCTGCTTGCATACTCAAAGTTGGCTTTTCCACAGGTTTTGTACAGTATTAAAAAATAAAAACTGAATAGCTGGGTTAATGTTGATGATGTTTATGGAAACACAATAGAAAAGAGAGCCTTGTGCTACTTCTCCAACACAGGGGCACCCAGGTCCCAGCCTGTGGGTTTTTTTTTTTCAATTATGCCACCATGTGCAATCTTTGCTACCTATCCCTTTGTTGGCTATAACTATACCAGCCCACTCATTGTTTATATCTAGACCAACTTTGCCCTAAAGCATGGTAGCAGGAAATGCTTCTTCAAGTCATATTCACGAACCAGCAGTACCCTTATGACATCACCACAAAATAAAGAAAAGAATGTTGGCAGCACTCCTTTAAATTACCTCTTCATGCCTGGATGTCATGGGAGACAGAAACGAAGGCAGTCATGCCTGTCATTCTAAGGGTTATAAGACTAGCAGTGATGACTTATAGAGAAGACTCAATCCAAAGGAGAGATATTCCTTGTCTTTAATTGTCATGAACTGCTCTAAAATTACTCTTCATTAATCAATGACACAAAGATTGCAAGGATACTTGATGTGCTGGATGAAAGTTTACCCAAATGGATCCTTGTAAGCTAGACTTGAACATTTCACAACTGGAGTTAACAAGATCAAAGAATGGTCACATGCTTAAGTCAAATAACCAATTGCCCAATCTTGAACAGAGTGAGAAATGGCCTAGCAGCAAAGAATACGAAAATGGGGGAAAAAATAGCAAAGATTTTTCACTGATTTTAATTGAAATTCAATACTAGTTCTGCCATTGATAGATACAAAGTCTAGCAAAAGGGAGCAATGAACACACTCTATTGAACTGTTCCCAATCATGTCCATAACACCATATGCTGTGAGCATCCTTCATTGGAAAAGATGAGGGGTAAAATGTCCTTTCTTTCAGAGAACAATTACTTGAATGAAAGAACTTAAAACCTTTCTATGAGAATGTCCAAAGAAATTGCAGATGTTTTAGCCTTTAGAGAAGAAAATCCTTAAAGACAAAAGTCCTGTCTTCAAACACTGGGTGTGCAATTAGATCTATTCTCTGTGTCTCTAGGGCTGGAAGTCATACAGGTGATAAAAGCTACAGCAACTCAGAATGAGAAGTGTTTAATGCTGTTGGAATGGGAAGCCTGAAGGAGCACTGAGTTCCTCATGGCTGGAGATGTTTAAACCAAGTCTGGAAAAAAAAGAACACTTGTATCAGAGAAATACAAGGGACACAGAAATCCTTCCACACTTGAAATGCTGATTCCAACAAAACATTCAAGAGAACATGCAGTACAACAGGAAGTGGCGATACAGGCATGGATAAGCCTTTGTTCCCAAGCAGGAACATGCTTCCTGTTGTGCAAGAACCCACAGTGAGAGACACAGGAAGCAGAGGGGAAAGGTACAGCTGGCTATACCCTGTCTTTCTACTGGCCCTGGGAACTAACTGCCATTATAATTAAAAGGAGGATCATCCTTCCCATTTCACATCTCCCCCAGATGCCTTTCCCATTTCCGTTAACATGCAAGCTGGCAATAAAGCAGTGGCTGAGAGCAAAGCTTTCAAAAAGCTCCTCCTCTTTCAGCTCACTTTAGCTCAAACAGTGTCTGTCAAAACTTGCTTCTCTGTCAGAACCACTAGGGAGAACTAGCTTACCTTAACCAGCCTGACACTCCTTTGATTTTGTTTATTTCTGAATGAATTTGAATGCCAGAGCTACAAAGAGAAGCAGAGACAGAGAGATCTTCCACCCACTAGTTTACTACCAAAATATTCCCAAACAGCCAGAGCTGGGCCAGGTCAAAACCAGGAGCTTCATTCAGGTTTGTCACACGAGTGGCAGGGGCCTAAATACTCTGGTCATCTTGTGCTGCTTTTCCAGGTGCATTATCAGGGAGCTGGAGCAGAAACAGCATGCCAGCAGGGAACCAGTACCCGCATGGGATGCTGGTATCACACGTGGCAGCCTAACTCTCCATGACACAATGCCAGGCTCTGGTTCTCTTTGGTCAGCTTTGTAGATAATCTGGATGTTACCTGAGTTTACCAATGCTCTCAATGATCTGAAGTCTGGATTTAATTCTGGTGCTGCCTCTTAAACACGCCAACCTCCTTTGAGTCCTTCCTGTAAAATGGTGACACCTTATCTGGAAAATACCTGAAAAAGATCTGCCATTTGTGGGTATACTATCCTCTCAGAATCACTGCGACCATGATGGGCAGCTGTGGATGAAACACACAGCATATAGGAAGGGCTCAAAAACCGGTAGCTATTGCTGTCATGTAGAATACTGATCCATTCAGGACCCACTCTCTTCCTCATCCCCTACCTCTGGTCAACAGTTTCCTCTAATAATGTAGCAGTGTCAACAGACCATCTGTCTGGTATTAGCTCAGATACCTGCACATGGTCATAGGTAGGCTGTCGAACAAGGAGACCCCTCTCTTTTCTCTTTCCCCCACCTCTCCCTGGAGGTAGCCCCAGCAAATCCAGCAGCTTAGCCCACATCACTCTTATCCCGCCCTGGGCAGGGCTGCAGACAGTGTCTCCCAACCTGCCAAACTTAGCCCTGTGTCTTAACCAACTGACATGAACTTCTACAACCTCAATCTCCCCTCCTGCACAAGCAGCAAAGTGGTCCAGAATTGCTTCTCAGTGTTCTCACCAGGGACGTGTTGAACAGCACAAATCTTTGGGTGAGGTTGTCCCACACATCGCAACACATTCAACATGCACATTCCCCTCCCACTAACAGCCCTTACCCTAGAAGTAACCAACACCCCCTCGCATCGAGCAGGCTCAGGCACAGGGCACTACTGCCCCACTGAGAATGCAGGAGATTGTTAAGGATTCTTCCAGCTCTACCTCTGGCCTTGTTCTCCAGAACTGGAAATGAAATGTGACATAACCAGCACCCCAGTGGGGCCATCTTTCTGAGACAGTCAAGGAGAAGATTTGAAGAGGTTCTTTCAAAGGGCACAAGGCCCAGGAATCAGCTTCCTTGAATTGGCCAAAGCTGGAGGCAGCCTGGCAAGGAGCTGCTCAGAAAAACTTATCAAGAGCAGCCCTGGGAGCCAAGGGGGTCTTCTGGGGTCCCAGCCAGGCAATTGCCTGGGAGCTGAGCACCATGAGCCAAGCCAAGTGCTCCTTCCAATCCAATTACCCATAGCAGAGGAGGATTTCCCCGCAGCCTGAAACCCCACTGAGCAGAGCCCAAGATGGGCAATGAATAAGGAGGAATCCAATTATCTCTGTCTCAACATGAATCCCAATAAACGACAGACTGTCTTCATGGGTGGGGGGGATAGATAAAGCTAAGAGCTGACTCCTTCGGCATGTGTGTGTGCTGGGCCTCTGACACACCAGCCTTGTTTCAAGCGAGAGGACCCAGTTCTAAAGGGCTGTAGGTGGAATTTCCAAGTGAGACGTTCCCAGAGCCACACAGACTAGGGCCGGCACCCTGCCCCATCACATTTTATTAGGTTGCATTTGAAGTTGCTTAGTATCTCTGAGCCTCAGTTTGCGCATCACTGAAATGGGCCTAGGGACAGATTCTACCTCCTAGTAATGTCATAAGAATGCAATAGCAGACACGGCACTTAGCATTTGAATGCTTTTGGTTCAAAATACAAGCTTGGGAAGTGTCAAGCACTTCTGTGCTTGGAAAGGCAGAATCACAAAGAGGAGGAGAGACAGAAAGATTTCAGTGCCCTGGTTCACTCCCCAAGTGGCTGCAAAGTCCAGAACTGAACTGATCCAAAGCCGGGAACCAGGAGCTTATTCTGGGTCTCCCGCACGGTGCAGAGTCCCAAGACTTTTTTTCTAAGAAAGTCATGAAAGAAAAGCAAGTAGGACTATTGCCCACAAGACAAGGAAAGCAAAGACCAAATACATTATAGCTACTACTGGAGTTGGGAGAGCTAAGTCTTTGGAAAGGGAGAAGAGACATTCACTAAGGTACTATTCTCCAAGGGATTGGTCAGATGGTCTCCACATTCGATTTCTGGGAAGAGGGGCAGAATCACACAGAAATCCCAAGTGTGAATTTAAATCTGAAAACTTGCCATGCCTGCTTCTGACCTTAGTGCCTAATGCAGTAGGTCCTCCATAAAGACTGGCTCTCTTGGCCTCCCTCTTTACTGGAATCTGCAGGCCCCATTTCAGAGCATGGATATAAGCCTGAGAAACTTCATTATAAACCTAAACAGGAGGACCAATAGGAGAAAGGGGGAGTCAAGGAGGGTTTTCAAACAGCCGGTACTTGGAACAAGGCTCTGGGGGACAGCTCTGAAGCTGCCTGGGTGATGAGGAAGACAGACACAGGTGAGGGGGGCTTGAGCCTTTTTCTGAAACCTGAACACACAACGTTAGCTGTACAATGAAAACATGCTGAAATGATTGAATGGAATGACTTCTCCACACTGTTTTATACATTCCTTCTATGTACCAGACAGTGCGTACATAACTTTCAGGACAGCCCATGGCCTCGGTACTCCATTGTACAGATGAAGAAAGTTAAGGCCACCAAGATAACGGAACTTGCACACACCATGGTGCTGGAACCTGCCAGGTTGACTTACCAGGCACCTGGCTTCTGGCCTGTGTACTAACCCAGGGTTGACCACCTTTGCCACCAAGGGCCAGCTGGCAACTTACTTCAGGCTGTACGAGCTGTCCTTGAGTCATCTACCAAACTCTGCCTTTGCAGAGTCACTGATGCTGCCTGGAGGAGGCAGCGTGCATGTGTTCCAAAAGGAGCTTTGCTTACAAATCCAAATCTCATAACCTGTGTATTCAACCACTTAGGAATCGGAGGTGGAGGGGCGCATTCTTAGCTCTTAGGCTGTCTAGCAGCAGGCAGCAGCCAGACATAGCCCGTGAGCTGGATGTAGCTGGTCAGCCTCTGTGCTCGCCTCAGCTCTCTTGCCTGGCAGCAGGGAAATTCACCTAGAAAGTGCCCGGATATCCACAGCAACTTCCACAGTAGTGACAGCCCCATGGGCCTCTCAGTGGGGAGAAGTAGGAAAAAACTTGAGGTCAGACTGTCTCAAACTCTATGGAGACATACTAGAGGTCTTGAGGAAGCATAGTTTCTGACTCAGCAGGGGTGGGGACACTTGCTTGTCTGATGAACTTGTGACACTGATGCTGTGGGCACCCTGCGGAGCTACTAGGGCATCCTAGCTTTGTCCACAGAGCCACGCCAGGCCAGTTCCTGACTTCAGCCTCAGCCTGGGACAAGGGACAAGGGACAAGGCAGGGCATAGGACAGACCCTCAGGTGCTCTCCCCTCAGGGCAGTTCCAAGGTGACAAGGAGAAAGATCCAGGGCAGGTAGAAGAAGGCTCCAGTTGAAACTGGCAGTCCCCAACAGCAGAGGATCCTCCTCGGGACCTGGCAGACAAGAGCCCCTCCTCCAACACCTGCCAGTACTCTGACCGAGCAGAGCAAGAGGCCTATTTCCTCCCCGGGCCTCTGCATAACTAGGGCACGTCCACAAGGTCACAGTTATTCATTTAAATTCCAGCCCTAAGTGGCAGGCAGATCCTGAGAAATGATCCTTTCTGAGGACAGGATGTCACTGGGACACTGCCACAGCCCCTTCTGATGGGACAGGGCACTGGAGGGGCACGGGGAGAAGCAAGGTGGACCTCTTGGCCACAGGTCCCGGGTCTGTTTCCTGCCTCGTAGAACCTCCCACCATCCTTCCCTCCTCACCTCCAACTGGCTTCCTGTCCACTTGGCAGAGGATTCTGGAACATGCTAAAGCATGCTGAGGGTTGGGGCAGACCTGATATTCCCCACTCCTGTCCCACAAGCAGCTAGGGGAGCCCTCTGACAAACCTCAATGGGCCCCAGTGCACAAGAGTGAACCTCATGGGATCCCTAGGATCACATATGCACACACAAGCACACAAGTGGCCTGGCCTTGACAATGTCACCTGCACCTTCTGAGCTTCTGTATCCTCCTAACAAAAAAAAAAGAAAAAAAAAAAAAAAACAAGAGTTGCACATCCCTAAGCTGCCACATATCTCCTCTCCCTAAAGACTCACCGTGGCTACACTTTCTGTTCAATGAAGATATGTGCAGTTGTCCTAGGTGCTGCCCACCATGAGATGAATGCAAGCAGGACTGGGACCCAGGCCTGGCATCCAGCACCCTTAGTGAGAAGAGCCTTGGGGATGCACAGATCTGAGATCCTGGCCTCCCCACTAGCAGGAGGTCCTGGGAGCAAGTGCCAGGAAGTCCCAGAGGCAGGGAATGCCTCCTGAGGGTGTACAATGGAGGAGCAGGTGTCAGAGCTGAGTTCGCCCGGCTCTGCCCCTCACCAAGGCTTCTTGTTGCTTTGATTCTTCAGAACCTCCTTCTCTGTGGATTTTCCCACATGGAAGACAAGTGGAATGTGCCTGCCCCTCTTCTCCAGGGCATCTGGGGCCTCCCTGTCTGTGTCCCCATCCCATCTCCTGTATGCTGGGCCCCATCTCCGCACACTAGGCCCCACTGCAGACTGCATTTTACACTGGGGTTACTTCTACCCAGTCTTCTCAGCCTGTAAAATTCATCAATTAATCAATTGGCCCTTTATAGTCTTCCAGCGGCCTCTGGGTAAATAGTTACATTAGCTCATAAAATCCCCAATTTGTCTTCCTGAGGAGAAAAAAAAAAGAAAAAAAAAATCAGAAAAGCACTCAAGTCTCCTTGCTTTGAGAGTCACAGCCCTGCTGGCTCCGGGCTGCCTGGCCAGGGGCTCAATGAGGCTGCAGGCTGCCCACTGACCTCAGCCAGGGCTGGGTCTGGTTGGGCAACTTCCTGCCACATCCAGGGAAGCGTCAGAACAAGTGAATTGCTTCAGGCTCCAAAGCCCACAAAGAAGCAAGGGGATGGTGGAGTGAGAGAGATGGCAATCTGCCTTAAACAGTTCAAGGGCAGAAGGCAGAGTGCAAAGTGTGGAATTCAACTGCATCCTCTGCTGCACCTGCTCCTTAGTAGCCCGAGGGCTGCATCTCCTCAGGCCTCCAGCTCCTCAGCATGCACAGGGGCCTGGACTACAGGATGAGTAAGAGCTTCAATGAGATGATGGTCTCAGAGTAAGAATGCTGCTGCTATGTGGGATTCATTACAGCCACTGTCATCTGAGCGCCTCCACCCTCTGACCAGAAATAAGAAGGCCTAGACACCTAGACATTCCACCCTGCTAGTTCACCCAAGACCAACACAGTGCCTCTGTTTCAGTTAGGAAAAGGACTCTGTGGTTCAAGGCACCTCTCAGACACAGGCCCAACAGGAGGAACGCAGAAGCTGGAACCCAGCCCCCACTCCTCTCCTCGTTAACAAACTCAACCTAAGTCATACCATACACAGCAGTAAGTGGTGATCCAGGTCACATCTCTGTGAACCAAGTGGGGGCAGGTAAGCCAAAAAGCATGTTGGCAAGGAAAACTTCAACTTGCTCCCTCACCTCTTGGCAAATATCCTCTTAGAGATCTTCCTGACCACCCTCCACAAATTAGGGGCTTCTCTTTCACCCATATGAGCACTGGTTCAAGTCCCAGCAGATCTACTTCCAAACCAGCTCCCTGTTAATGCAGTTGAGAAAGTAGAAGATGGCTCCAATACTTAGGGCCCTGAACCCAAGTGGGAGAAGTGGATGGATTTCCTGGCTTCCACATCTAGCCAGGGCTAGGCAAGGCCACTGTGGCACTTGAGGAGTCAACAAACAGATGAAAGATTTCTCTCTACCTCTCCCTTTCTATTTTGCTCCCTCTGTAACTCTTTTAAATACATAAATACTTAGGGAATAAATTTTAAAAACACCATTCATCCCCTGCTATCATATGGGTTATATGGGTTTTAAAACATTAAGGCACCAAAATACAACTATTTTTTAATCCTATCTTCTATGAACTTTTAAATATCCATGTGTGTGTATGTGTGTATGTGTTTCAGTTCCCTGCTTGCCTCCAAGAACACAATGTTCATGAGAGTACGCATTATTTTCTGTTTTGTCCCCAGTGCCTAGAATAATGTCTGGTACATAAATATTTGAGTAACTAAGCTAAAATATTATTAAACAGAAAAAAATGTATTGAATATTCCTAGGAAATAGTTCTGTGCTTTGGTTCAAACATCAATTCTTTTCAGAGGGGGTGGCAGGGACGAAAAACAGAGAACCCCTCTGTGTTAGCTAGGGATAACTGCCCTGCTCTCCCGTGCAGTATTCCGATGAGAACAAAAGCAGAAGGATTCTAGTGGCTGTTTGGGAGAGTCAAGAAAAGTGGGTGAGCATTGGATGCAGTGGTTACGTAGCTAGTTAATACACTTGCATTCTGTATTGTAGTTCTTGGATTAGAGACCCAACTTTGCTTCTGATCCTGGCTCCAGCTTGTGTAAATCATCATGGCCCCAATATTTGGGTACCTCCCTGATACTGAAGCAGGAGGTCCAGTTTGAGTCCTAGGCTCCTGGCTGTGGCCTTGCCCCGCCCCAGCTGTTACAGGTATTTGGGGAATGAACCAGCAAACAGAAGATCTGTCTGTTGTCTGTTCTCTTTGTCTTTCTCTTTCTCTCTCTCTCCCTCCGCTTTCCTTTTAAATAAATTCATTAAAAAAAATTAAAGAGTAAAGGCTATATTTATTTGGAAAGAGGATTACTATTACAGAAAATGGTACATTACCTCTCAGCAAAAATAAACAGCTAATGGTTGATCCCACTGGGAGACACTCACCAGATTTTCAGTCACAGAGAAATTTCCTGTGATGGGCCCTTTTGTTCCACTGGAGTGCGCACAAGTTTTACAATCAGAAGGCCCTGAGTACGAATCCCAGTGTAACCACTGACAAGCTCTGTCACATTAGGCAGAACTCCCTAAACCTAATGTAGGGGCCTGAGTATCCTGCAGCTTAAAATGGCCAGAACAATTCATATCTTGTACTGATGCTATAGGATTAAATGTTAATTGAACTAAATAAAAACAATGTAAAAATACTAAGATGACATCCCTATTTAGACTTAGCTATTCTTAAAGTTTTAGCCAGTTTAGAATAGTCTCAGCAATTCTAAATCTTCTGATACTTCTTATCTATAAAAAATTGCACTATACCATAGGATTGCATACCTGTGTGTACATACCTATATGCCTAAAGTACATACACACACTTACAATTAGGGTCTGAATATTAATTCTGAAAAGAGAAATGCATAACATCAAAATAATTCTATTGTCAAAAACCATTCACACTATTCTTCCTATTTGTTACTTTTTAAAAAAACAGTGAGCATGTATTACTTACATGGTAAATATTTCTAATTTCATTGTAAGAAAGAAAATACAATTATTAGAATAAGAAAAAAACTTTTCACCCACATCACAGTTTCCATGCAAAGTACAAATCTGTAACCTCAAGAAGCCATAGAAAATATGAATTTAAAAATGCATATCTAATGCATATTTAAATGCATATTAAATGCATCTTTAAAATATTTTTGAAAACATGCTTTGATTCACCCCACAAATATTCAGCAGAAGGAAGCAATTACAGAAGTATGGGAATCACATTCCCTCAGTTTAAAAGCAGTTTTTCAGAACCCATACAAATCTGTCGATTCACAGCATTTCTTCTTCAAAACCCACATCAGTGAAAATGCAAGACACTTGGAGTTTTGACCCTGGGAAAAGTTCTCACTCACAGTCAAACCATGCACCATCCAAAGAGAAAATGCCCACAGCAGCTATGCAAACACAAAGACTCACCTGGACCTTGACTGACATCTGTGGCAGCATTTCAAAGGGAGGGAATGGGAGGAGAGAGGGGAGGGGGGAGAAAAAGGAAGAACAGTGTTAGCAGCACACACACACACAATGCAGTGTGCTCTTGCATGGTGATCACACACATGCAAGCTCCCAAGAATGCTCAGCTTTGGAGCTCTTAGTTCTACCTTCACCCAAAACCATCCATGCAAGCTAAGGGACCAAGCTCCCTTTCCACTGTGCATGTAGCAAGAAGAGTTTCACATCTGTCCGGAAAGACACCATCCTGGAATCAGATAAGGCTGTAAAAAGCCAAGCAAACTGGAATCCTGCAAGAATATTGGTTAAAATATTCTGGTTGATTTATACACACCAACACCCAAGCCAATACTCCTTTTCTGCAGATATCAAACACTGGATATGAATCAAGCAAGGGTTCCCAGCAGAGGAAGAAATTAATAGGAAACCACACCCTGAGGAACAAAGAAAAAGAGGCATATGAATTAAGCATTATTTACCACATAGGACATAAGGACACAAGATCACAAAACATTTGCAACTCCCTCCCCAGCATTTCCAGTGACCATTCGTCATCATAGACAGCAATGTGTTTGCATGAGATCATGTGGGAATAGATTGTTCACCCTACAAGCTGACATTTTGCTTCCCCCTTTAATTTTTCTCCTTGCTTTTCATCCCATTGCTAATGACATGAATTGCCATCTGAAATCACTTTTGACAGCTACAAATAAACATCCAATCCTGGAAAGGTTGACATTTGAATTAAGCCAATGAACTTTCTAAAAATAAGCAGCAGTTCACTCCCATCATTTCCATGAACAACACAGTCTTGTCCTTCTACCCTCAAATGTGAATCCTTCTGGAGTGAAATGTGACACCTCAAGGCAAACACCAGTGTACACTGTGTACAGGGGAAAAAAAAGCAGAGGCCTCAACATCTCCATGGCCCTCATGACACTCTCTCTCTCTCTCTCTCTCTCTCTCTCTCTCTCTCTCTCTATATATATATATATATATATATATATATAATCATATAAGCAGATATACGAAGTATTACACTATACCCCAGCAAATCACATATTAAAAACATTTTACAAAGAGTCCTTTAAAGAAAAGCCAAACCAGGGACAACCCAAGGCATTGTTAAAACTTTTAGAAAGAGCACTGGGCTGTTTCAGGAAATCACACCACACCCAACAACTTTCAATGACACACTTTAGCATCACTGAATGCTGAATGAGAGAGCCAGAGACATTAACAAACTGGCTTAATGGCTTTTTGCAAGGATGGAAGATGAAAGACATGGAAAGTCATGCCCAAGCTCACACAGCTGGTTCAGGGAAACTAAAAATAGATGCTCCATCTCTTGATCCAAGCTAACTGGGTCCACCAATTGGACCAAATCCTAGGTCCCTGAAGACTATGTGGGACCCAAATCCAATTGGCAGACTCAAGTGAGTACCTGGGGGGAATCTGCATCGCAAGAGCTCAGCCTTTCTCAACCCACGCCTGTATTCCTAGAAGTTGTGTCTGCCCAAAGAGACTTCTAGAGAGCGCTGAATCATTCCTCAGCCACACCTCCTTTCAAGTTTTCTGCTAAGTTAGATTTAGGGGTGGAGTAGCAAGAAGGAGGAAGAACAAAGGCGAAATTGAAGAGGTGGGAAGGGAAAACAAGCTGCATAAATAACTAAGCAGGGCCATTAACTGTGACGGATGGATCGCCCAGAATAGTGGTTGTTAAAGTACCTCTTAATTAAATGGGATATCAAACTGTTTACACGTGGTGGAAGTTCTGTGGTAGCTATATCAACACGGTTCTTCATAGAAACACATCCTGGCAGGTTCAAAGACCCAGGAACATAGGATTCCTGAGAATCTCAACGGTCCTGTTACTCCATAGCTGCGCATTGGAGGACTGTAATTACAATTTTAACTTTGGAGACATACATGTTTGAGTTCAAATCCCAAAATAGGCTGTGGCCATGGGCCCATCACTGAACCTGTAAATCATTTTCCACAACTATGAAATGAAAGCAACAGCAGGGCCTCCCCCATGGGGTGTTAGGAGAATTAGATGAGATTAAATGCTTGTAAAGCACTTAACTGGGTACAAGGCAAACATTGCATAAATGTTAGCTGCTTTGATTGTTATCACTTTGAATCACCACAAACAGAAGTACCCGAAAACACTGGCCAGAAGGCCCACTGGGAACACCGAGAGGCCACAAGAACAAAGCCGGGGACTTGGCCCCCACTCGGCCACCTCTTAGCATCAGCCCCTCGTCCTGCACATGCTTTCCTCCCTCTCCAATCCTCAGCACAAAGTGGGGACAGAGGGAGATAGAGAGGCTTACAATAAGTTCTATTCTTATTTCTGTTGTTTTCTTTCCATAAGATTTAATGTAGTTCAGTTCTATCCACTCTTTTTGTCAAATTAATGCAACAGGAACAGATACTTGATACAGGGATTAACATGCCACTTTGGGAGTCAGTGGCGTGGCATAGCAAGTAAAGCTGCCACCTGCAATGCTGAAATTCCATGGGAGTGATGGTTCAATTCCTGGCTACTCCACTTAGGTTCAGTTCCCTGCTGATGTGCCTGGGAAGGCCGAAGAGGCTGGCCCAAGTGTTTGGCTTCTGGCTTTGGACTAATCCATTTCCAGCTATTTAGGGAGCAAACCAGCACATGGAAGGTGTGTGTTTGTCTAACTCTACGTGTCAAATAAATCTTTTTTTCCAATATCTTTTTAAAAGACATCACTTAAAATACCACTATCCCACACTGAAGAACCTGGGTTTGAATCAGCCTTGATCCATCCAGAGTCTAGTTGCCTGCTAACACACATCCTTGGAGACAGCAGGTGGTAGCTCTGAGCCTTGAGTCCCTACCATTCTGGTGGGAGACAGTGGAGCTCTTGGCTTTCCATTGGCCCATCCCTGGATATTACAGACATCCGGGGAGTAAAGCAACAGATGGAAGATTTCTCTCATTCAAATACATAAAAGATTAATTTATTTTTAAAAAAGAAAGGAAAAAATGAGGAGCAACACTACCATCAAGACAAAGCCCACTCAGGTGAGGATCAAGAAGCAAGCTGGGCTCCTAGCTGAGCCCCAACCAGGAAGCCATTTGGAGTGTTATTCCGACAACAGGAACACAGACTCAGTGTTGTCTGACCCCTGGCCCAAGAAGCAACGAGTGACCTGAACTTGTTGTCTATATTCTGACAGAATGAAATGGCAAAGGGGGCTGGTAGACAGAACTTTAGCAGAATCCATCTGCAGCACTGTCTATCCAGGTTCCTTTCCCCTCCTCCTCTTGTAGCAGCCCTCATATGTCTTTTGGGGAAGGTTTCTCCACCTCAGTGCATGTGGAGCAGTAGAGGTGCTGCCCATGGCCACCTTAGCTCCCAAGATCGTCCCAGCTCAGACCAGGACATGGGACTGCTCATTCCTCGGGACTCTGTACTGGCTCAGAACAGAAATGCAACTGAGATACAACCAATCAGTTTTCCCAGAGAATTTTACTAGAATCATCCAGAAATGGAGGGCTCTTGTTTCTGTGCCAGATCCCATCTTTGTCACCATAGGCAGCTAGTCCACTTCAGACAGAAAAAAAAAAAAAAAACAGCATTTCTTGCTGTACTAAAGGAGATGACAACAGAATACAACCCCACTCTGCTTCTCTATCCATTTGCATACACCAAATTTTCTTCTTGGATGTAAATGGAGATCCTAACAGCATCTAGCTCAGTGACTGCTCTTCTTCCATCCACCCTTCAATGTCTAGCAGCTGAGCAGCAGTTATAGGCCAGACACTGGGGAGAGAAGCAATGGGTGAGACAACACTCTTGATATTCAATGAGATACAATCACAAAGACATTTAACACTGAGTAGGGATAACTGCCATGAAAAATGGGGAGGCAGGGTAGGTGGCAGTGTAGATCGCCCTTTTACAGCAGGTAGTGAACCGAGACCTCTCACAGGAAGCAGTATCTGTATCGGCGCCTGGAGGAGGTGAGGCACAGTCTTACATGCACCTGTTACACATGGCCAAGACGGTGTGGACAGAGAAACAGCAAATGCTCCTTGCAGGATCAGCTCTGACAGAGGACCAAGGACTGCTCATACGACCTGGCACATGACCCTCTCCTATCACCTTTATTCTGTCACTTACACACACAGTTCTTGGCATATAACAGTAATAGGTACTCAAGAAAGAAGCAGAGGTTAGAAAAAAAAAACCTAAAAAACCTAACAAGTGTGGTAGTGTGGTAGGCTAAGCCTCAGCCTGCAACACCAGCATCCCATATGTTTCTGGTGTGTCTCTCAGCTGCTCTACATCCTAGGAAAGCAGCAGAGGATAATTCCAGTCCTTGGGCCCCCTGCACCCATGTGAACAATTAGTAAGAGCTCCTGGCTTCGGATCAGCTCAGTTCTGGCCATTGCAGCCATTTGGGGAGTGAATCAGCAGACTGAAGATGTCTCTCACTCACTCTCTCTAATAAAAATAAAGATAACAACATCTTTAGAAACCTGACAGGAACTAGTTGTGGCCCCATCTGTGGTTGCCTTCCTTACAAGGGTGCCATGCTCCACCCAAAGGGAGCAAAATGAATTTGAAACTTGCCACCAAGCTTTACCTGTTCTCTTTAGCCTCACAACCAAGCAAACAGGCAATTGGGGCATTCTTACCTCTGTTCCGTGGCCCTGTCCACAACACATATTTTCAATGATAACTTCAGGTGCAAGAACATATGCTCAGCAGTGCTATTTTCAAGTTCAAAGAGGAAAAAGAGAAGAGACTCTTCAGTTTCCCTTGGTGCCTTTGTAGACACTAGGTCAGCCAAGGCAGACTTCTATCTTTCCAACTCCCTTCTTTCAGACTAAATTACCTCCAAAGGAAAACATACCAGAGTCCTCCCAGACCTCTACCCCACTGCCCCTCCCCACATCGCTGGAGCAGCCCTGGGGAGCATGGGGCAGACTGCACAGCCAGCCTCCTGGCAGCCAAACCTTGGGGACGCCACCTGGCGAACTCTGCCTTGAGCCTGACCCATTTCGAGGAAAGAAAATAGAATATGGATTTAAATGCAGCAGCACTCTGGAAAGCTCCAGGCCCAGCAGTGTGAGAAAATAAAACAGCAGGAGGTAGCTGAGCAAGTGCTGGGAGGGTAAGGATGTCACTTTCCCCACATCAATCTTATCTGGCTGTCAACTGCCTTTTCTTGGGCAATTTGCTAACAGTTCGATCTATTTCAAAAAACCCATATATAAGAGGGGTATTCAAAAAGTTCATGGAAAATGCATATTAGGGAAAAATATGCATGCATTGAAATTGAGTTGCAGCCACATCAGTTTCTCTTTTCATTACATTTTTGCATGAGCTTTTTGAAGCATTCTTATATGAATATACACACACATGCATATTGGTAGATGTTACTTCTGTGACCAGTCTCGGGATCCAATTCTCCAGCCCCCTTCACTTATCCTCCCCCCACCAATACACACATTCCAGGCTGAAGGTTAGTACCAAGTGCGGGCAGAGGGAGTTCTGGGAATGACAGCCTCAGACATGGGGAGGCAAGACAAGTCAGAAACTTCTGTGGCTATGTCCCAGCTCAGCCTACCTTGCTGCGGGTCAACAGAAAGGGTTTAGGGTTGGTTTTTAGAGTAATACTCTTGTCCTCTTACATAAAAAGCCAACAGAACCACCAGTGAACATGGACATAGGGCATTGGATGTGCTAGGCACTATCTGGAATGGCTATCTCAACCCATTACAAAGAAGCAAAGAGCCCAGTAATGCTTAGGCAGCAGGTCCAACCACATAATTCATTGTGCTGGAGCCTCAACACTGGCAATGCAGCTATGGACTGTCTGTGTCAATGACCATGCTGGCAGCACCACCCCATCCGAAGGTGAATGGGAAGATGAAGCAGACTTGGAGTAAGGTTGGTCATTATAAAGCTCACATTTAGTAAGTGCTTGCTGTGTATGGGATGTCATACCACGTGGTTCATATGCATAGTCTTATTTAATCCCCACAACAACCCTATAGGTGGGATTGTTTTTCATCCCATTTTACAGATGATGAAAGTAAGACCTCAAGAGGCTGTTCTGATAAACAACATACTGTAGACTTAGAAGCATGTCAAAAAAACATATAGCTGTGTTTCTGGAGCAAACAGCAAGCCCCATCAATCCCACTTAGTTACAAAGTGGGGCCAAGAAGACGGGACTTCGCACAGAATGAGAAAGACATCTCACATAGGCAGAGGAAAGAACTCAAGAGCAGTGTGACCACAGGCCTGAAGAAGAGCAGTGCCTGTCCTGGAATCCCATCTTGTCCCTCTCCAACCAAATTCTAGCTTAGTAACTGAGAAGTCTACAGATGGAAGCCCCACACCTTACCACTGAGCACAGATGATATACTCCAGTATCCAGAATGCCTTGTACAACTGCCTCAAACCTACATGGCCCTCTTGGGCCCACGTGGACTTCAGGTACAGAGGAGAGGCTGGCTTCCAGTCTCAGTGTGTATTCCCGCCCTCAGGGTCGCACTTTTACCCAGGACTACACTGGGCCCTAACATCAGAAGAAGGAAGAAAGCAGAGCCTGCACCTCTCAGCACCCTCCTCTCCTGTCCCCAAGGAGCACAGTCATCCCTTCTTCCCCAAACACAGCAACTATTGCTTTACTGATAGAGAGATGCTGGCAGGCAGCAAGGAGGCTGGGTCTCCTACATTCTAGGGCTCCGCTACATGGCTGGGCCATACACACACAGGAGGAGGGCCCACCACAAAAGGCCAATTCTGTTAGCTTTTTCCTGGGCAGCAGAGCCCATTTATCTGCCTTTGCAGCAGACTGAGCCCCAAAACTCTGGCACTATTTGCTTTTGTCCCTTCATGCTAAGAAATGCAGATTGTAAAACTTTGCAGGTGGTGGCATTGTGGGTAACAGGACGGGCCCAAGAAGAAAAACAAGAAGAAGCATGGACGGCACCTCTATGGGCCAGGCCTCTGTTAGGAGCCCCCATATACTTAGAGTGGCTTTGACTTAAGGGATCACCTACCATTGGAAAGAAAGGCCAAGCCAACAGTCTACTTGTTACAACCAGTGCAAGTGGTTTTTGCAAATGTTGGATGTGTGGGCAGTTTTGAGTATTAGACACAAGGGGGAGGAAGTCTGGTCTTCCAATCTTGGCTTTGATACCTGCTATCAAAAAGTAATTTGGGCATTTCCTTGGTTTCACAGTTATTCTTCTGCCACATAGGAAGAATGGCAGCAAAGTCAGTTCTGCTAGAAGCATCCACTCATTCCTAAAAACACTTTGTTATGCAAAAATTACATTGTCAAAACCCCACGCTTTATAGGGAAAAAAAATGAAGCTGCAGCAAAATACCTGAAAACTTTATTCATGACACACAATAAAAGATGGAAGCCGGTTTCACACATGTTAGAGTGAAGAAACATTAAGTGCTATAGTCACTTTGGTACTTTAAAAAGAACTTCAAATTTTCTTATGGGGAAGCTCATCCATGTCTGGAAAGTACCACAAGGTAGATTACCTGGGCCTGGAGAGAGTGCTATTTTGAGATAGGGTGTGGGGGAGAATCATGGCACTCCTGGTAATAGGGGTGTGTGCTATGTGTTCCGACACAGCTTGATTCAGCTGGCTCTAGATTTCTCCCTTCACCTCGTATTTCAAATGGACAAAATCATGCATAATCAAAAGCCAAATTATTATGCTCAAACTGTTCCTTAATACGTCAATCACATTAGAACAAATTTGCATTTTCAAAACAAGTCTTAGAACGGACTGTCCTGAGTTTTTATGACTTTTAGGACGATCAAGTGCGATGATCCATAGAGAGCATCCAGCACAACGCCAGGCACATGGAGAACATTCAGCATATACCTAGAGAAGCAATTAACATCTCTGCTGGCCACTGACACATCCTTGGAAACTGAGGGTGCCACGCTGAGCTTCTGCAAACCTGTTTAAACCTTGCAAATAAATATCCAACTAGGTAATGGTTCCCAGCCTTAGGCCAGAAGGCTGGCACCTGCAATAGTCTCCCATCCCATGGCACAGGGTGAGCACTGCCTGGTACGGGGTTTATATGCCAACTATCCCAGGTAAGGAAATGGATGCCATCATCTTCAAATTGCAGCATGACCCACCAGAAAGACACACATACCTGCATTCCAGAGAACACCAGAAAAATCCAGACAGACCTAAACAAGAGGAAGTCACATCTTCTGGTAGGGCAGAGAGGACAGCACCAAGGGAGGAGAAAGAAGCCCCTTTACACCTGTATTGGAATCACGCTAGACATAGACCTTTTCAGTCTCCCACCTCCTGCAGGCAGCACACAGGCCTAGAGGCAGCTCCCCGAGTCACCAAATCCTAGCTTCTCCTCACATGTGAAGCTGGGGCATGTTAACCGAGTCCTGACTTGCCCATGGTAAAATGAGGCAACAATTTCACTTGGTAGGATTGATGTAAGAGTTGTAATCGGGTACTATATACAAAAAACTGAGCTAGGTGTTTGGGACAGCAGAAGTATTCATTCATGTAGCAAACCTAATTATGAGATTCATCTGAGATGACCTGTCCTCTTAAGAATTGCTTGTTCTTTGGAAAGGCTAACTTCTGGAGTTTACATTAACTGAAGAATATTATGAGAGAAGTAGTGTGAACAGATGTGAGGATTGCCAACTCTGAAATTGGGTTCAATGAAGTTTTGCAAGAAGAGGGATATTGTAGCTCCTCTATAGAGGGTGTTGTTTGGAGCACAGGAAACAAAAATACCTGAGTGTGGAGTCAGAATCCCTGAGTATCAGGGTTTTCCCCCTCAATTTTTAGAAATTGTGGCAAAATATATGTAACATAAAAATCACTATCTCAATCATTTTTAAGTACAGTTCAGCAGCATTCAAGGCATAATTTTGTGCCATAACCACCTACTCCTATCAGCAGAACTCTTTATATCTTGCAAAACTGGAAAGCCTGTCCCACTAAAAAACTCCCTTTTCCTCCCGGTCCAACCCCTGGTTCTTAATCACTCTGGCACCTGATGTCAATGGGATCATGCAACAGTTAGTCCTTTTGTGACTGGCTTACCTTATTTCACACACCACAGTGCCTTTCAGGTCCATTCATGCTGTAGCATGCATGCTTACAGCTGGATAATACTGCATTATGGCTACATACCACATTTTACCTAGAGAGGCACTAGTTTTAAGACCCCACCTTCCAGTCTTAGCCTAGCTGTGTGACTTCCAAGGATTTACTGGACCCCTCAGAATCTCACTTTCCACATCCCTAACTAGTAGAAATAAAGACACCAATTGCATGACCAGGTTGCTGTGAGGTTAAAACGAGATCAGCGTGGCCGTGCCTTGTACACAACCAAGCTCTATTCTGTTCTATTCACTCCAGAAGCATGAACCGAGTGGCAATTCCCTGTGAGCCATTATGTGAGATCCCGATATTAAAAAGAGGATTAAGCAGATCCCTATCCACATGATATCATCCGAGAACTTTTTAAGGTATAATCTAAGACTCCAGCAGGTGTCTTTATCCAGGGAATCCTTGCCAGTTCCTGAAGGCCTCCTCTGTGCTTTGTGATATGAACTTTACAAAGTTTGTGGAAAACCAAAAAAATTAGAGGGTGCTGATTTGTATAGAATACATTGCACCCAGTACATGGGTCTGCATTTTGGAAGGCTTTGCTGGTTCCTGGACTTGGTAAGTCTCTTGAGTGCTTGTCCAGGATGCAAGGGAGGAAGGAATTGGGAGCAGTGTATGGAAGGAGGGATCTATGATCTGCTGATACTGAGCCACAACAGGGCCTGAAGGCACAAGGGCAGAGATGAGGGTCCTGGGCCAGGAGGGTGGCAGGGTGGGGATGAGCTGCACACCCAACCCTTTAGCATTCTCAGCAAGTTTTAATGCAAAAAAAAAATCCTTGCATAGTTTTTTTCATATTATGCATTCTCCATAAAACTCTTGAAGACTGCTTGTGCATCAGAGGATATTACGATCCTATTCCGCTGATGTCTACTGTATCCTCACATGACAAGGACAAGTTTATATCAGGGAAGTTTATATCCCCAAGTTCATTCAATAGTAGCCAGGATTTGAATTCAGATTTATCTGAATCCAAAAAGAAACTGAAATTCATGCATACAAGTGGTCTCCACAAAAGCTCATGAAAATGCAGATTATGAAAAAATTGCATGGATTTCAAGACCATCTGCACCAAAATAAACTTACCTTTTTAATCTCATTTTCCATGAACTTTGACAAGTGTCCTCACAAATGTGTTTGGACAATGAGACACTTCCCTTCACCACTCCAAAAAATACCCACTCATATCTCAGAGGACACAGTCCCAGAAGGGTTTACTTTGAAGTTCTGACCCACTGAGGAGGCGCATTGCTTAGCATGAGTCTCTGTGTCCAGCTCAGTTCAAAGCAGATGCATTTACTGACCACTACTGTGTGCCAGATAGCCATGGGCACTGGGGACAGGGTCACTGCCCCGTGTACACTGGGTAGAGAGTATGTAAGTGGGATAGGAAGAACATACATAACCCTCTACTCTCTCACTTCACTCTGATGAGTGGGGTGGAGATCGGGTTGACAGTATTTTATGGACAAACCTTAAAGTGGGACCCAAAGACAGACAGCAACAGCTAAGTGGGAAAAAAAAAACTGTGGGACAGAATTTCATCCCAGCTTGTTAGTAAGATTGATTCTGAGGCTGCAGAGTAAAGAAAGCTTTGGGTACAAATGCCAACTTTGCTATTCATTATGTAATAATTGGACAAGGTATCTGTAAAATGGGGATCACTGTATGTATTTCAGGGTTCTCAGAAGGATGAAAAGAGGCCAAGGCACATGAAATGCCTAACAACCTGTCTGGCACCATGGTCAGCACACATGGCTTTCTTTGTGAGTTGGGGTCAGGTGAGACACTGGTCACTTCTGGGATATTGTGCTAAGCGTGTACGGCTGAACGTGGGTTTGGTATAAAGACAGGGCTATGACTGATTGGCAGGGTCTGCCTGGATGTGGGAAGGGAGCCATCACATACTGGTTCAGTCAGCTTGGAGCTTTCAGTTCAATGCTTCCCAAAAGACATCTGCCCTGAAATAAAATTTACAGGGACAAAGGAGACCCAGGAAGAAAGCAAACAACCCCAATAGAAGGTTCTCTTACTTCCAAGTGCTTGCAGACAACCAATTCTGTTACATACCTTTTTTTGTTTGTTTGTTTTGTTGCATTTATTTGAAAGGCAAAGTTGCATAGAGAGAGAGGTACAAACACAAAAACACGAAAAGACACAGGGTATGAGAGAGACGTTTGTCTACTGGTTCTCTACTTCCAAGGGCTGCAGTGGTCACAACAGCTGTCGCTGGGCCAGGCCAAAGCAGGGAGCTTCTTCAGGATCTCCCACATGGATGGAAGGACCCAAACACTTGGGTTGCTTTTGGGTTTTTTCCTTTTGGTTGGTTGGTTTGTTTTGCTCCTTTTTCAGTTGCATTAATAGGGAGTTGGATTGGAGATGAAATTTCCAGGTCTCAAACCAGCACTGATATGGGTGCCAGCACTGCAGGGAGTGGAATAACCAGCTATGTCACAGTGCCAGCTCCATCCGTTTTTCTAAGTGTTTTTTTGGTTGTTGTTAAATGACCATGGCTTGCTAGGATGACCATTTCTCACTGGGATGCTCTGGACCTAAAATGATCTTTGGGTCTGAGAGCACGCATGTAGCCTACTAGTTAGCGACAGCCCCACTCACAAAGGCTTAGTAAGATTCTGCAGAGCCTTGCAGAGGGAGCTTGGAAAGCCAGACAAAGAGACATGTTATTTTGAGGAGTCACAGAGAAGGAATAAGGGCAGGGGACAGTCTGAAAAACAATTGCACATTTTACCTATCAACAAAACACTGATAAAGCAACCATTAGAATTCATCATGATTTTTAATTGATACCTTCTAGACTATGATCATTAAAGACTGTAAAATAAAAATCAGGGTGCTTACACAATTACATGAAAGAGAGAGGCAGAAAATTTCAAAGGTGGCAGAGTCCTAGGATGTCACATAGGTCCCTCCCTTCCACACTTCAGGTCCATTCTGTTGATTTATGTATTTATCTGCCTGTTACCCACCATCCTGGGGATTGAGCCCGATAATGGAGTGAGGGCATTTGAACAAGACAGATACAGGTCTCATTTGGCTACAGCTTCAGGTCTAACTGGGGAGGTGGGCCACAAAATGTCAGTGAGTTGTACAACACACATCTGAGACATGAGAGGAAACAGATGCAAGAGAGGGGATTTAACATGGCCACCCAGCTGGCCAGTGAAGGCAGAATTCAGGTCACTGCGTTTCAGCTCAATGCCTCCCTACGCCACATACAGTGTCCAGCACGGAGCACACAGTGATGGCAACTTAGGAAGAAGAGCAAGTGTATCTCTGGAAAAGAACAGGGGCAAGAACTCGGAAGATACAGTTGTGTTCCTGGACACTTGCTTGTGCATGTTAGCAGCGAGACAGGGTTTTAGGTGTCCCATGAAAGGGTCCGAAATACCAAAATCAAGACAACAAGGAAGGAGAGCTTCCCCAAACACATTAGGAGGAGCAGAGGGAGCAGAGTGCTTGACCTCACACACAGCCACTGAGCTCTCATCTATCTGCTGTATTTTGCTTTGGAATTAATCAAACAAATCCCTTGATAAATCTGAGGCTGTTATTAGACAACACTAATATCTCCCCTAGAATAATCCAGGCAAATACATACGGAGGGGTGGGGAGTGGGCGTCTCAGGAGCTGGAAAACGGACTGCTTTTACACTCACACAAGTACACAGGGGCAGGGCTCCCAGCCCCCACCCCCAGATGATTCTTCCCAGCAGCACCATGGGCATCTGCCGGCATTGCTCCAGGCGGGAAGGATGAACCAAGGATGCGAGGACAGGCCTGGATTCCCTCCTCTCCCCAGCTCAACCACTGACCTCATTTTCCACAAGAGGGTTTTTTTTTTTTCCTTCCTTCCTTTCTGGTCCTGCTTGTTTGTAAATCAAGCCACCCCAGCCAACACACAGCTTAAGGCAGGCCTAGCTAGCAAGCAGGGAAAAGCTAAGCAGCTCGGAGCTGTGGCGCCAGCTGCCAATTCTTAGGGAGCCTGGGTCAGGGGAAATTCTGTTACTCAGGGAAGGGGTTGGTGAAGTGGAAGACACAATGTCAAGATCAGCCCAATGTTATAGTCCCACTCTTCCCTTTCTTAAACAAGAGGAGCTAAGTATCCAAAAGAGCTCTTCGGCTACCCTTACTTATGACCTTTATTAGATTTCTTAATACTTCTTCTACTACTAATCCTTAATATGTCAAGGGATATTTTTACCCTGATGTTTTGATCCCCTCAAGTATGTCTTGGAGCTGCTGAAAAACTAGCACAAAGTGAATCGACTTTCATGGTAGGCAGAAGATACAGTTCTTCAAATTGCAAAGATTGACCTGGAAAAAAATTGACCTGTCAGGGGGGGAAAAGACACAAAATAGAACTGCCAGCAATGAAAGACACACTTGGTGAAATTTGGCATTGACCAAAAAAAAAAAAAAAAAAAAAAAAAAAAAACTGAAGGAAGAAGCAAACATCCTTGACAAAATTTAGACCTGCAAATTTGACGTGAGCAAATTGGATGTGGTAGAAATAATAACCACAAAAGAACATTCACAATGAAAGGAGCTATATAGGTAAAACGTGACAGGCACACAAAAACAACTGATTGAATGGATCAAATCTCATTATTGAATACACGTGAAACAGAATTGATCCTGTTAAATATAATTCAGTAAAATTTTTAAAAATGAATTGGAAAAGTAAGAAACGGTTTAACTATGCTGAAGAAAAAATGGACTTGGAATTACTTGAACCTCTTATTATTGGATTTTGAAAAATAACCCCTTGATAAAAACATCCTAGTCTTTGTCTAATTCTGCCTACACCAAAAGTTAAAAGTCTCAGGGTCCAAGCTGTGCCTTCAAAACATTTTGATAGGGACCAGCATTGCGTCGTAGCCAGTGAAGCTGCTACCTTTAGCACCAGCATCCCTGTTAATTAGCTCCTTGTTAACAACTGGAAAAGCAGCGGAGGACAGCCCAAGTGTCAGTGCCCCTGAACCCACATGG
Organism: Ochotona princeps; assembly: GCF_030435755.1. Taxonomy (NCBI): domain Eukaryota; kingdom Metazoa; phylum Chordata; class Mammalia; order Lagomorpha; family Ochotonidae; genus Ochotona; species Ochotona princeps. The sequence goes on from NC_080857.1 coordinate 16,041,752, forward strand.
AAGACCTGGAAGAAGCTTCTGGGTCCTGGTTCAACTTGGCCCCGTACTGGCTGCTGAGGAGTGAACCAGCAGATAGAAGATCTCTCTGCTTCTGTCTCTGAACTCTTTCAAACAAGTATTTATTTTTTAAAAGCTTGATAAATGCTAAGATAAATTTACGTGATCTCAGAGGTCCGATCAAGTTACAATATTTTTTTCTGACTGAGGAATCAAAGAAAGAATAAAATACAAATATCTGTGCTTGCTTTGGCAGCACATATACAAACACTGGAACAAAAATACAAGTATTTTACTCATGCGAGCAATATAACATGGGAACTGCTATCACAGAGACAAATGGTTCTCAGATTAATAGATTATGTTCTCCAGTTACATAGTTAAAGCAATAAGTTGCAATTTGCAAGTAAACATGTGCTAACTATGTTTTTATTTTACCTAGAAAGAACTAAACCTAAAAGTTGACCCTTTATATCAGTATATTTTCTTGAAAAGAAAAGGTATTTGATGCCCCTAAGAGGACAACATCTCACAAGTTTTTAAAAAAATGAATGTCGTATCACAGAAAACATACAGAATGCTGATTATTTCTCTTGTCCTCCTGGACAATGGTAAAATGTCACTCTAGCCTTTTGTGTGTCATTGTACTCCAGGGTTGAGGATAACTGAGCAGTCTGACAGTACCTAAGTCTCCCACGTCATAGAATGGGGATACAGGGTAAAGCTACTACAGGGCCTGGAACATAGCAAGTGTCCATGAATGCAACCAAAGCCTTAGGAAATATAGGTCCCTTAGAATCAAGCAGAGTCCCAGCCTCTCCTCCCATGAGGCTTCCTTAGTGGGGTCTGGAACAATAGCCAGAGAGCTCGGGCTGATCAGGACAACAGGCTGTGCCTCTTCCTGTACCAAGACAACACCCGGAGGCAGTGGGAGGACCAGGGAAGGCAAGACTGAGTGCCGGAGTATGGGCAAGAAAGGGCAGCTATTTGAAAACGTTCAGGCTCATCTCCAGGTGGTGGGTGGGAGTCACACTGCGAGGCTATTTGAGGAACGAGCTCCTTTATGCTGGGGGCAAATGACGCTCACGAAGGGTTCCTAGTCCTGGCAGCCTTTCATCCTCACCTGCTCCACAAGAAAGCCTCCTTCAGAGACGGCCTACCCTCCAGGGTCTGAGCTCTGATGGAGATGACCAGGGCACAGGCACTCACCAGTCAAGACCAGCTGCCGTCATCTTGTCACACAGACAGCCACACTCTCCCCAAACCTCCATCCCCCTGCTCACCTTTCCACCCGTGTGTTCCTCTGTCCCTCTTCCTAGTCATCATTACCAATCAACCACAGTCCGAAAAAAAGCAAAGGTGAAAGGCACAGTTCCTGTCCATGACATTGTGAGTCAGCCTTGTCCCTAATAAGCCAAGCAAGTGCCAATAGCACATTTTCTCTACTTCATGGTTGTCTCCCTTTCCATCTTTAGATGGCACTTCCTCTGAGAAGTTTCTCTGCTCACCCATGTTCTCATTACAGCCCTCCTCATCCTGTTCTTTCCACCGAAGGCACACACCACTAATAAGTATTTATTTTCATTCTATTTGAAAGAAAGATATGTTTCATTTGATGGTTTACTCTCCAAATACCTGCAACAGCCAAAGCTGAGCCAGGCTGAAATCAGGAGTGTAGAACTCAAGCCAGGACCCAAATACTCATCTGTTATATTCCAGGATGTGCAGTAATAGGAAGCTAAGTCAGAAGTGGAACTGAGATTAAAATAAAGGCACTCTAATGCGGAATGTGGGTATCCCAAGCAGCATCTTGGCTACTGGGTCAAATGCCCACCCTGGCACTCATCACTACTAATTACGACTTTTGTCCTCCCCCCCATCCCCGTGATATTTTCACTCATACGTCACAGAGCTGCTTCTGTCCCCATTGATTGTGTCTGGGAATTAAGGTTTTTTTTAAATCATTCAATTCTCCTTAGCCACATATTTTCATGTGGTACGAGGGATAGACATCAGGCTAAAAGTTCTAATCCTGGGTTCTAGTCCCATTCCCTTACCTACTTGCTACTTGACCACTCCAATGTCAATCACCTTTCTCTCTTGATCACAGTTTCATAAAAGGTTAGACTGTGACTCTCATGGGCAATAATGGTAAAAAAATGCATGCACTGTGTGAATACATAAATTGAATCAGTATTTATTTTACAATTTAGAACAATGACAGACTTTCACCAGGGCCTGACAAAAGCCTGTTGGATAGTGGGACCATGCTGACAACATGTCATCAGCAAAATTACTCAAGGGCCATGGGTTTAAAAGATTGAGAGAATACAGGATTTTTTGCCCAAGCAATGTGTGATACCATTTCAATTAGGGTCCATGGGAATAAATGAGCTGCTAAGATTAAAAAAATACAAAGTCCAGGCCAACTTGTAGGTTTCTCTTTGCAGAACTTGTGTCTGAATCATGATCAGGGCAAGGCACAATAGGCCATGTGCATAAAAGGGGGAAGATGAGATGTCAGAAGAATGGCCAATCTCCTTTCACTCTGTAGATACACCAACTGGAGTCGCCAAAAAAAATTGTCATCATCAATGGTCACAAAATCAACATTCAGTAACAGGATGGATAGGGCAATGGCAGAGAGGGGAGCGTACATTCCACTTTCGGTTTCCGGGGTTCCTTACTTACATATAGGGTTTGCTTCCTCTCATCAACTCGAGTTTCCTCATCGAGGAAGCCAGGAAAACCAACTAGCTCCTTGATGAGAGAAGTTGGCAGAACCAAAGGGAGTCATAGCTGAATACATTTACTTCAGGCTTTGGCAGGTAGTGAGCTCTTCATGAGAATGAACCCTCATTATTATCAAACCAGTAAATCCAAATTAAAATGTCTCCCTGGGGTCTGTTCAGGCATATGACTAGATCTGGCCCCTACGCCAGAGTCACTCCAAATCCCAGCTTTCCTGGCTCAGAGAAACTGCTACTGAACCACACATCTCCTCTCAGAGCATCAGCCACTTGATAATGAAACAGCAGGAAATCTGCCTGTCTGACTCACCACTCTTACTCCTGGTGCCTCTCCTGACACATAGTAGCCCTGCAATAACCACTGTTTGCCATGGGTTGGGAGTGGCAAAAGGTCCCTTTCAGGTTTCCTCATTGGACTTCATAAGGAGAGTCTGTATGAGCTCACATGCCCACGTAGGCTCCCTTCCCTGGTTCCCATCACATGCCAGCTGGGTCCCTAACACCTCAATTTCTTCTGCTTTGAGAAGTGTTGGAAGGCACTTCCCCCTCCTCCCTAGGCTCCCCATTCTGACTTACGCTGGGTAAGCAACTTCAGATTGCTGAACAGCAATACACAACACAGCTGGGGGAAAAATTCCTGTGTCCTGAGATTCCTGGAAAACTGTGATGCACAGCAAGCATTCAGAGCCCAGGCACAGCTCCCACCCCCAGCCCTAGAGAGCTGGAGAGCGCAGCAAGGCAGCAGGCAGGCTGTCCCAGCACTCCAGCCCTGCACAAAGAAAGAGAAAATGTAAGTGAATTCATCACCAGCACTGACATTCCTAGCTGAGCTGTGGCTTCCAACATCTGTGATGTGTGGGGCATCTTGATTCAGAAACTCACAGAGATCAGAGCTAGAGGAATCTCACCCCTGCCCCACCATCCCAGAACAAGGTGATTTTGAACTGTGCTTGCATCCATACCCTCAAGAGTTCAGGGTATGACCCCAAGAAAAACTCAGCCAAGGCTATTCATGATTAACTCACAGAGCCTCAAAGAAATACAAGGTTCCAAGCAGAATGCTAATTTGCTGATCTTGGGCAAGTCACTTCATTTCTCTGGGTTTGTTTCCTTCACGTCTTTGAGTCCTTGGTGCCCAGAGGATCCTGATGTTTTAAAAGCCAGACACATGTATGAAACTTCCAAAACCCTCAGTTTCAACATCTGTATATGAAACTTAGATTTCCGTTTTTGTCCAAGTGTTCTCCACTGGAAAAAAAGCTTCTAGAATTGGAGGTAGAAGAAACACCAACATTGATAGTTTTTAAAACTGAATCTACATTCAAACACACGTCCCCCCAAATCAACCAAGCTATACCCTTCAGGCTACAGGGACCACTTATGAGAAAACATTCAAGTCCGAGTTGCCCTGCTTCCACTCCAGGTCCCTGCTAATGTACTTGGGAAGGCACCTGGAAGAGGCCAAAGTGCCATCCACATGGGAGACTCAAATGGAGCTCCAGGCTCTTGGCTTTGACCTAGCCCAGTCTGTCACCACAGTCATTTGGGAAGTGAATCAGCAGGGGAAAACCTCTCTTTCACTTCCCACCTAGAAAACCTCTCTCTCTTTCACTTCCCATCCAGCTCCTCACCAACTCTGCTCTGCAAATGAGCTTTTAAAATAAAAAAAAAACCTTTGAAAAAACAAAGAATACTCTTCTATGGGCCTGGCACAATGGCTCAATAGCTAAATTCACCTTGCTAGTGCTGGGATTTCATATGGGTGCTGATTCGTGTCCCACCTGCTCCATTTCCCTTCCAGCTCCCTGCTTACGGTCTGGGAAAGCAGTGCAGGATGGCCCAAGGCCTTGGGACCTTAAACTTTTATGGGATACTTGGAAGAAGTTCCTGGCTCTGGCCATTGCTGTCATCTAAGGAATGAACCAGTGGATAGATTTTTCTGTCTCTCCTTTTCTCTATTAATCTGATCTGTTCTTCCAATAAAATTAAATAAATCTTAGCAAAAAAAAGTTATTTTATTCACCCGTGACAATTTTTTAAATATTTATTTCGTTTTTGTTTGAGAAAAGGAAAGACAGCAAGAGATCTTCCATCTTTTGGTTCACTCTCCAAAAGGCGACAATGGCTCGGACTCTCAAGATCTCCCACGTGGGTGTAGGGGCACACGGACTGGAGTCATGCTCTGCTGCTTTCCCAGGCCATAAGCAGAGAGCTGGATCAAAAGTGGAGCAACTGGGACACAAACTAGCACTGCAGGTGGAGACCTAGCTTATTATGCCATAGCACTAGACTCCATTCATGAAGAAATTTTAAGAATTTTAAGAACTTCCCTTTATTGCTAATTTCCTTTAGCACCTCTGGCAACCTCCTATGATCTATCGTAAGAATTCCTTTTCTTTTATGCTCCTAAACATTACGGTTCTCAAATGGCCTGTGTTTAAGCTTTTTCCTCTCAATTTTGCTCTGTTCCTAGGCAAGCTCATTCATGTCCAAGCCTTTCTCCCACTGCAACAAAATCCTTAACATCTATCTATACCCAGCCAACCCTGTGGCTCTACTGTCAGATATTTGGGCCCTCAGGCCTCTGAATGTCTAGCTCCAGAACTCCTGAATAAGAGGTGGGATATGGTCAGGCCAATATTTTTTGCCCCTCTCTCAACTTCATTCGAAACCTCTGTAAGACCCTCCCTAAGTCTTCTCATTACTCTCTCAGTCTAGCCACATTAATCCCTGCAAATGTTGGAAGCAGCATCCTGATGTTTCAAGGAGCTTCCCCGAATGTACTTTTCTCCCATCCTACCAACCAAACTTTCCAAGGAGTTTCCTCTGTGAAATTCCCTTGAACCTCTGGTTCCTGTTTAAGCATACATACTACCCCCAAGGGTGTGAGCCACTCCTGTAAGAGGCTCTATATCCACTCCATCCACTACGCAACAACTCTGGCATGGGCTGAATCTGTTTGCCAGATGGGCTTCCAGACTAAATCTCTAGGTCCTCTAGGGCAGGGGCCACATTGGTGCATAACAAACATTTACTAGGTGAATAAACAGATGGATGCACTTGTTCTAATAAACAGGTGGCCTATTCTAATAATGCACAGCAATTATACATCAAGGACTGCTTCGAGAACCTGGAGATAACACAAGCACTTTGGTCTCTTACACAGCCCAGAGTTGCCCTGGTGAACGCTCTTACTGTGATTTTCATGCTCAAGTAACTCTGGAATGGTACTAATCATCATGGGCAGTGTGAGACCTCCAAAGTAGGAATGCAGCTGCCGACCTCCCTCGAGATCCTTCCAGGAGTACCTAGCCAGGTCAACTGAGACTATTGCATACCATTCTTAAGACAGAGTAAAGAAGTCCAACACACAAAAGACACAAATAGCACACATAAATAATTTGCACAGCAGGGAAAGTTAACAATACATTTTCTTGTGTCCTTCCTCATCTTCAAACACTGGTCTTGCATGTGCCCCAGCTTGGAAGCCAAAGGTCCAGAGAATCCATCTTCCCCACCCCTTTGAAAAATGGAGGATAGATGTGATCAAAAAGGCATAGGGATTAGTTGTGGGGGCTTTCAGAACCACGCAACCCTTGCATGAAAGATGTTCACATGCTAGTACATGCAACTGACAGCCGTCACTCCAAGACTTGCCACAGCCCTTCAGTGACAGCTTGGCTGAGCCATGGGCTTTGTGGTCCAAAAACACTAGCTAGGAGAGGTTTCTTCCTTTATAGCTCTTAGTCTTTTAACTCCCCTGCCTAAGCATCTACTCCCATCCTCGGTGTGACAGCTCTTCCAATATCCAAGGACAATTATCCTGTCCCCAGGGAGCCTCATCTTCTCCAGGGAATCCACATGAACTAATGGGGCTTCTCCATCTCCAGTGACAGCAATGTGCCTGTCTCCAACAGCTATTCCACAAGCATTTACATGGTCCCAGGCTGGCTGCTCCGTCTAATTGTTACAGGAAACCACTGGTTTGTAAACAACAGAAAAACTTGCTACTTCATCCGCAGCTAGATCAAACCAAGTGTAATTGCATGTGTGGCTGACACAGGTTCAAAGGAGTTGCTCCACAGTAAACACGTCACAGGAAACACATTACTTTTCCCATTGACAGAAAAAAAAAGTTGCTTCTAATGGCAGCCAATGAGATCTAAGTCTTATCTGACTTCATTGATTAGTTTTTTTCAACAGATGCTGTTGAGGTCATGTTCCCAGGAAACTGCATCCATCCACCAACATGAGTAAGCATGTACATATATGCATACAGTATTTTATTAAACAATATCTATTATGCACCTGTTTTCTCAGACATTCAGTACATAGATGTCTGTGTGCATTAATTAAAAAGAAAATAGTGCCTCTTGGTCTCACCCATTATAATTCCCAGGAAATCACGACCTCACATCCTCTCCCAAAATAGGAAACCCAATTTAGCAATCCCAATTTGGATGAAGGATGGGAAAGCCAATGAACACCCCTGGACACATGAAAGCATGATCATCTGGGAAGCCATTTAACCTGGCGATTAAAATCTCCACATTCCAGAACAGAATTCCTAGGTCTCACACCTGGCTCCCAACTCGTTTCTTGCTAATGAGTTCATGGGAGGCAGAAGGTGGTGACTTGAGTTCTTGGGTTCTCATCGCCTAAATGAAAACCCTGGATTGAGTTCCCAGCTCTTGGCTTCAGCCTGCCCCACACTGACCATTGCAAGAATTTGGAGAGTGAACCAGTGAATAGGAAAAGCTCTTTCTAGCTGACTCAAAAAAATAAATGCAACTCATAATATTTATTTTCATCAAACTGAAAGGCAAAGTATCTGCCATAGATAGTTATAGATATGCAGAGACAGAGACAGAGAAAGGAAGACAGAGATCTTTGATCCACTTCAGTTCCTAACGATCCACAAATGGCCAGAAGCCTAGAACTCTACCCAGGGGATTTAGCATGAAGGTAGCAAAGATACAAAAACTTGAACCATCATCTACTGCCTACCAGGTTGCCTTGGCAAGCAGCTGGATCACAAGGGGAGTGACAGGACTCCAACTAGCATTCTAATACAGGATGAAGTCATCCCCAGCAGCAATTTAACCCATTCTGCCAAAATCTACCATTTAAAAATTAATAAACCACAGCCACTAATTGTACGCTATAGAGCCACTAATTCGGGCAGCAACCCACTTTACATTAAAACAAAAATAAAAACTTAACACCAGCCTGAGCCAACAGTAAGATTTCCACAACTAAAACCCAACCATGGTGTGCCCATGTGGCAATTAGCACACCACAGTCTGAGATGGTCATACCGATTCTCAACAAAGGTGTGCAGTGGGCAGAGCACAGCTGAGCAGTGATACACAGAGGAGAAGCTTGTGACTGCCTGCATTTCAAAGCTGGATTCAAAAGAGTATCTGGGGGCTGTGCCCTTAAATGTCAAGTGTTTAAAATCACCAAATTAGGAGTCAAGTTCCTTTTCCTTGCTCCTCTGTCAATAAAATACAGCACGGGGATGTGACCAAGAGCCAGGGTCAGCCTCATCCCCTTTAGGGTACCACAGGCTTGGCAGGTTTCCAGTCTGTGCCAATGAGGGAATAATGCCATTTTCCCTGCCCCACTTTCTCCCAAAAAGGTCCCTGTGCAACTGAGACAAAAACATGGGATACCCAAGGCAACCTGGCCGAGTAGAGAGCATTTCCTCTATAAGGCACATGCTTTCAAGAACAGTTTCCAAGCACAGCCACTCGATACTGCTGCAATGCACGCCCTTATTAAAAAAAAGCTTACAATTCCTACAGACTCTCAAGCAAAACCTTCTGTTAACATTTTTTACCCTCTCTACTAGGATGGGCTTGCCAAACAAGCCTATTTCAATTTCCCTTTTCCTCTACTCTGCTGCATTCTAGCATTTTCCATCTTATTGAAAAGCAGCCTGGGACTTGCAGGGGCTCCTTCTTAACTTTTGAGGCGCTAAAAACCTAGCTAGGTATGGAGGAAGATGGATTATCATAAGGAAGGATGAAATTAGATACAGAGCACAAATCCAGCCAGAGTGGGGCTAAACATAAATTCTTCGCGTTACAAGCTCCCTTGGAACAAAATGATGAGTGTATGAATCACCTGCTTGCATCAAGACCTATTCCCACATCAATCCCTCCCACATTGTTTAATCACAAGTAGTTAATTCCAAATATCTCTGGGGTATCTGTACTGCTTGTGTCGTGCTAGAGAATTCCTTGTGAATTTTACCTTGACTCAAATGTTCATTCCTGCAAAGCACTTATCAGAAATGTTAGAACCACCCACTAGTCCACATGGTCCACTGCAAAGGTCAGACTGCTTTACGCTGAGTAATTTATGAGGAAGTGAGAGGGAAGCCGACTTTGGCCTGACCTGGAGAAGAACATGGATCCAAGATACAGTAGGCTGGCTTGGAAACCACAAAGGTCCTGTTACTGCAGTTGGCCATTTTCAGGAGTGGAAGAATAGCGACATCTTATGCAGTGGAAAAGACGATGAGAAATGAAGGTTTGGATTCAATGACCTGAAAAGTTCACTCTAAATATATACCACCCTCTGATTCTTTACAAGGTATTTTGGTTTCTAGTACTTTACATGGGGCAAAACTACCAAAGACAAAATAAGTAACATCATATCCTCCAGGGCTCACAGGAGCTACACTTCATCCCCGACAGATCACTCCCAAGACAACAGAGTCCTCCTAGATTTCAGCACATCCCTAAAAACCAAGCAGGAGCTCAGACTACTGAACATCAAGTCTACCAAAACTTACCTGGCCCTTCCTTTTCTACGTGGAGGACACGTACCCAGCATCCCACGAGCCAGAGGCTCAACACTCTCCAACTACTCGTCTCATTCCCTCAGCCCTCCAAGGCTAACCAGGACAGACACTGAACTGCTGGAGAGCCAAGGAGCCTGAGAGAACTAAGGAGAAAGAAAGAAACCTCCCAGCCTGACCAGATCTTTTCCTTCTTTGCAATGCAAATAAATGATATCAGCTTAGCTCTCTAGCTTATCCTCCCTCACCATAGGGCCTTCATTTTATTTGAAAGCAACTTATTAAGTAAATAAGCTCTGGCTTGCATGTTTTCTCTCGTTCTCCATCCTCTTCCTCCATTCTGCAGGGGCTACAGAGACCATGTTTCCCACCTGCCTGGAGGAAAAGTTACAGAATTGCCTGCAGTACTGCAAGCACAAGTGTGAAAACTCTGACCCTAGTGGTGCCAACATCTAAAGCAGCTTTGAGAGGTCATTTTCCAAAAACTTCACCCTGACAAGCCGAACCTCTTTAAGAGAATCAAACTGTCAGATGAGAGGGGAGAGTGCTGGGAGAGGAACAATTGCATGTCATCCAGAAATGTAAATAGAGTATTTTAGAATCATTTTCTTAAGCCATGAAGACACTGGACTTAAACAAGCATTTCAATAAAACCAAAAGGAACCTAATTACCTAGAAAATATGAACCAGGGGCTTCATGGTGATCACATCTCCTGTCCCTGCCCCCTTCCATCTCTACCTTCTTTCAATCCTTGTATACTTTTATGAGTACAGAATTTCCCCCGCCCCTAAGATCTTGAATCTTTCATGATTTTTAGGACAAGATTCAAAGTAAGTTTTATCAGAGAAGAAGTGGGTAGTGCTTCGCTGGCTACCTATAAAGTCAAATTGCTTTTAAAAGCCCCTAGTGCTGGTTTCCACATTCTAGAAGAAAAACAACTTTGGAAAATGCATTATTTACAAACATTGTAGATAGCAGTCAAGTTTGAGAGCAGATGATGACACATTTCAAGGGGACCCTGTACCGCTTCTTAAATAGGTCACCCAAAGATCCATTGCTAGACTACAGCAGCAGTAATAACTCACTGGCAATATTGGCTCCCAAACAGACCCACAGGGACAGGCCTGCAGGGTCACATTTTGTCTTCCTCTCTTCTAGTCACAGTCTGTCACCTGTTACACAGCAACCCAAGAGCTCCAGCAAACCATCCTTCCCAGTGTCAGCCAGGAAGATCTCAGGACTGGGGCATAAGCCTGAGCTTACAAACCACATCACTTGATGTAAATCTACAACAACACTTTCCAAACACTTCTTCCCTTTTTCTTACTGCATATGCTCCATGCTTCTCTCCATTTCACCTTCCCAAAGGCTTTGCACAAGGCCGTTAGCCATGACTCCTCACTACTACTAATCAGAAAAGGGGAAGTATGTCTATGATGAGAGTGTCACTGATTGGAGGTGTCAAGACCTACAGCAGCAAGGTTGTCTCCTTCACAGAGCTGGAGCCACACAGATGGGTCTTGAAACGTATGATATTTCAGGATCCTTATGAAAAGTTATCACAAATAAAATTAGGTATGAGGCCTTGGAATGAGCCCCCAGGCAAGTGAAGATCCTTGCAAGGTTTAGTTTCATGGTAAATCCACCTGGAATCATTTCCACACACACTCAAAGAATTAACACAAAGAAAAGGAGTTTGGTCACTCTATGTGTACACAGAGGCAGAAGGCAACTGGTGAGCTAGAAGGCACCTGGTGGGGGTATCCACGAGTCCTATATCTTACCTCCAAACTTCAGTAGGGAGCTGGACAATTCCTGGTACCTGGGAAACCCAAGAGGAGTCTGAAGAGGCCAGAGGCCATCCGTCCAGCGATGCTCCAGTATGATGCGTCTGTGTTCCACCTGCCTCGAAACCCTGGGGTCCAATCCCCTGACACTGCACTGCAAACCAGGGTCTTGGGGTTGGGAATTAAACACTCAGAGCCATTCATTTCCATTCTTTCCAATTTTCTTTCTCTCTTTCTCTGACTGGAAGGAGCAACACCCATGGGAAGAGGGAAGGTGATAACCTCCTGCACCAGCAGTCTGACATTTTGCTTATCACCCGCATCCAGGGAGCCAGCATTCCATTTCATGTCAGAGTCACAGGCCACTGTGCTAATGAATGGATCCCGAGTGCAGTAAAATGCCACACTGGAAATCTAGGATCCTGGGGCCCACAGCACCTGCCCAACAGACAGTACCCAAGCTTGCCCCACACCCTTGACCAACAGCAAGTAGAACTGCACCTCAGGGCCTGCATTTGCTCATCTAATAGGTGGAGGTAAGGCCTCCCCATGGTTGCTTCGGGGAAGTCAGAACACCACACATGTGTACACCAAGTGCAGAGAATACTGTTCACCAGCAGCTCCATGTTCTTGGGCAGAAGCAAAGGGGGCAATGAAAATGGAGTTCATCTCTCCCCTTATCTCTTTCCAATTTTCCAAATAAGATAAAGGAAAATTACAGATGTAAGAGCTGCTCAAAGTAAAGTGCAGACTCTGTGGAACCAAACTGATGCATGGACAAGTGACCAGCATATGTGAATGCTATGCAGAGGACTTTATACACTGTATTTCATTTAATACACACTGTATTTCATTTAATATTCAACAACAACTCCATGATGCAAGATTTCTTATTGGTGTTTAATTGAGAGACAAGATAGCAAGGTGGTTACGAGTGCGGGCACTGAGCCAGGCCATTGAATTACTACCCCTGCTTAGTTTTGTACTACCTACAGCATCTTGTCCCTCCATTTCTTTATGTATCAATCAAGAATAACAACACCACATCAGGAGTGGTTGTAAGAGATAGAGAGCTAGGCACAGCAGTTAAAGTTGCCATATGTGATGTCAGCACTCCATGTATGTGCCAATTATCAAGTGCCAGCTGCTCCACTTCTGATCCAGCTCCCTGCTAATGGCCTGGAGAAAGCATGGAAGATGGCCCAAGTCCTTGGGCCCCTGCCTCCCATGTGGGAGACCCTGATAAAACTCCTGGCTTCAGGTTAGCTCATCCCCAGTTGTTTCCACCATCTGGGGAGTGAACCAGTGGATCAAAGACCTCACTTTAACTCTTCACCCTCTCTGTAACTCTGGCCTGCAAATGCATAAATATGCCTTTTATAAAAAATTAAGAGCTAATATAACCAGCCTTTGAAAGTTCGAGAAAATTTTGTATTATTAAAAGAGCTATGCGTGGGTTTCAAAACAAATGTTGCCACCAAGACACACTTATCTTCTAATTCTATTTCTCCATGAACTTTCTAAAGTATTCGCATGCATGAAGAACAGTTAAAACACTGTAGAGGTGAAGCAAAAGTTCTGAGATTATCACCTGCTTTCAAATAATTCTTGATTAACTCTTCCAAAACTTTCTCCAGAGGCATAAGACATGTAAGTAAATAAGCTCAAATTTAAGTTTGGTTCATTTTCCCTTCAGCAGCCATACTCTTAACCACTCTGCTGAACTTTACCCAAGTTCAGAATTTCTCTGTTCCTCAGTTTCCTTCTCTGTAAAACAGGGCTGGTTCATGGTATCAACTCTGCAGATCTTGAGAGTATTAGATGAGCTGACAAACAGAAATGCATTGACAATGTCAGGCACATGATCATCATCACCATCATCATTTTTGTTTTGTCCAAAGAAGGACACCTGTCTCAAGGCCTCCTCTCTGCACGTCCACTTTAGAGATCTCACAGCTAGGTGGTAAAAGGAGATGAGGCAGGACACATGATCCCATCCCCCATGCACAGTGAGCAGCTGATGCCCTCACCCCTCCTGTCCTGTGAGAGAGAGAACCCAGCTGATGGGCAGCTGCCCCGGGAACTGGAAGCCATCTTTCCAGAGTAGCCTGCAAAGGGAGATAGGAGGCTGAAAAACAATTAGCCCCTGCGGCTGGACCCTGATTTGTCATTACCAAATGCAAATGCAAGTTCACGTGCCACTCCAAGACTCCTGGCAAAATGCCTGCCACTCCTCACCCTCGCTGCATTTGAACCAAACCATGATCTGCTGGCCACCCCTCTGTGCAGACTGCAGCTGCTGTGCAGACTCTGCAAAGGCAGAAGGCTGCCCTCGCCCCTTGATAGAGGAACAAGCAGGCGGGCTCCAATTGCTTCAAAGGAGGGAGAGATATTATGGGAAGGGGGGATTAAAAAAATTGCGCTTCCCAGGCAGTTAAAAGAGGGATAATTGGAGCAAGTAGCAGGCGGCTGTTCTGCCATTTAGCATACAGCATACCCAGGAAATCTCACTTGGTAATCAGGAGGAGAGGAGGGAAAAGGAGCAATCAGACCCCTATTCAGACTCCGTTTAGCGACAGCCCCTGCTGGCTGGCTGGGCTGGTCCCCTTGAAAGCCTGATGCTAGGTGGGGAAGGAACTATCAGAAGCAGCAGTCCCTCCTTTGGTACTTTATGTATGTGGAGGGCCTTGCTTCCATGCTTCCTTCTGCATGCCAGGAAATATTGAGAGAGGAAGTCCCGTTTCCTCTCTGATCACCACCACCCACCACAGGCTGTGCCCATTCCTGCCCCAAGCCATTCAGCACAGACACACATTAAGAGCAGAGTCATGTCACAACTCACAGGGCAGGCACCAGGTAGCAAGATGGAGAGATGATGTGAGCATCTCACACCAATGCCCTCATCAGGAAGATCCAACTGGGGCGATCACTGGAACCTGAAGGGTGGCATCCAGTGTCTCCAAAGCTCAGCTGCAGGCAAGAGTGAGCAGTGGCCCCTCGCGCTATCATTCCCTTCTAGTTCTGATTCTGAGAGGTGAAGGAAGAGTCACAAAACTCTCAATAAAAAGAAAAGTAATTGAAATTCTCTTTCAGGAAGGCATATGAAGGCCACGTAGTAGTGTGGAGCCATTCATCAAACCAACCTGAGTGGGATGTCGGCGTTCTGCTGCTGAAGGGATGGGAGAAGGGCAGCGGTGAGCACCACACAGCAGTGAGCTTGGAGTAAGACTCTGGTTGCCACTACCAACACCCACTGTTCTTCCTCACTGTGGAATCCCAACAGCTGAGACTCAAGACAAGCACCTTCTGGTCTGGGCACCTGCTCATGTCAGCAGGAAAACATAGCAGACAGTGAACCTGTAGGAGCTCCTGCTTCCTCCCTAGATTAACCCGACAATGTGGCCACACAAAGGGTACAGGGCACAGAGAAGCACATGCCAAGATACAGTAAAAGTAAGCAACCCATGCAGCCTCCATTGTCTCCCACCCCAACCACCTGCAGCAGGCTGACTTTAGGCTGCACGAATTTTAAGAGAAACTGTGGCTGAATTTCACATGCCTTGGCAGCCAATCAATTCTTCACAACCATAAGCTTGTTGGGAAATTCAACGTATGCACATTCATAACCAAGACAGTTTTAAATAATGAAGTTTCAACCCATTCCAAAGTAATGACACACTCCCAATGAGTAGACAGTTATCCCAAGGGAGCTGAGGAGACCTCTTCATCAGCCACTAGGCTCCAAGGCTGACTTTACAAGGACAGGATAAGCTCAACTAAAAACCACTGGGCCAGCTACATTCCAAACCAGGCACTTTAAAAATTACATTCAGTTGTCTATACTTTTGTCTTCTAAAACCATTATTGAAAAGTCAAGGGTAAGTATCAACCTGGTTAACTGCCAAAGCACTCAATGTATAAACAGAATACCTGGGAGTAAGAACCTGGGACTATTTCTGCACCCATCACGTGCCACAATATTCAATGCAGTTATTACTTAAGGCAGGGGCCTGGGATGAAGTTTTCCTAGATTGCTTATGTCAAATTCCGTCTGTAGCCAGAGCTAATCATCCTTCATCAAGTGGAAGATACCGAGTTCATTTCCTCTTACTTCTGAGCCTGACTTTCCCACAGCAACTCCCAGCCATGATGTCTGGGTCTAACCTAGGAAACACACCCAATGGGGAATCCAGAGTCCAAGCACACGAAGAGAGATGGGGTCTCTATGTGCTCTTCCTGTTTCATTTTGGAGCCACTGAGGCAAGGTAACCAAACAAACCAAGCAAATAACAACACAGCAAGTAGCCTTGAGGCTAACAGGCTCAGCTGCAACCATCTGCAGCAGCCAGCTCCTGCATGATTCCTGCTGCCCTTGGAAGTGCAAAGGCAAGCAGCGCAGGGGACTCTTCCACACCAGGTGCAAGCCTTCACACTATCAAACGGCAGGACCCATCCTACAAATGGGACAGTCAAGTGTGTGATACCCAGGGAAGACTACTGGCAACAAGTGCTCTGGTTTCAGTTCAGCAACATGCACCCTCAGAGAGGTGGAAGAGGTAGGGTGGGCACACTTTCTCACTGCCTCTCACCACATGCCTCACCATGTTATGGGAAAATGGGCTAGTGTGTGTTAAGGTTCTTTGACTTGGTTTTAAGAAGCTTTCTACTTAACACTTGGCAGCTGCTGTGGGTTTTTCCCACAAACATTTTATAGGTGAGTTACTTAGTCTCTAAACATTAACCATGTGTGGAGGCAACAGGTATTTTCTATCAGTGTAATGCACATTTGAGTAGACATGGTAACAATTACAGGGATCAACTCAGATTGAATCGTCATTTTTTTTACCCCCAACTCTTCATCTAGCCTCTCTCAATCTTGTCACTTTCCTGTTGTAACCCAAGCAAATGTTTCTCTTAACAACCTTTTATTTACTCTATTTCTTTCAGTAGAAGGTAGGAGTTAGGTTGTGCATTTGCCTTCTACATACAAAGATATCAATGTACAGCCAGGAGATGGTCAACCTTGAAGAAAGCACAACTATCAAAATATACATGTCACATTTAGCTGCTTAGCAAGCAACCACATACAATCTGCTCTGAAGAAATTCCACTGGAGACTGGAAAACACACCAAGAATGCAAGAGGAAAAAAACACAAATTGTATGCACAGACAGTACAGAGATTCTTCCTGTGGAAAAATGCTGATCCAAACCTGCCCAGAGGAAATGAGTTCTTTTTAAACACAAAAAATGCAATCAGGGATAATCAACCAGTTAACAACACACTTGCAAACACCCTGGTCCCTAGAAAGGAAGAATGCCAGTCTTCAATGCAAGTTCTGAGAACAGAACAGATCCTTTGGGCAAATGAAAAAAAAAAAAAAAAAAAAAACAAGTAATCATGTCAGCGTCTTCAGGCAGAACTTTCTCCCAAGCCCAGCAGCTTTAGAATAGCAGTCAGCTCCAGAAGGCACCTGCTGGGAGAGGCATTTCAGTAACCACACTCGCAGAGTGGTTTTGAGGGCTGTGGTTGCCTCTACTCCTCTACTCTACTCCCTTTCCCCATGGGTTTGGTGGGGAAACTGAAACCAGAGACATACAGGATACATAGGGAGGCCTGCCTTCTCCCCATCGAACAGT